>NC_045598.1:78792998-79107248 GCF_009762305.2 Zalophus californianus | reverse complement strand
AGTCCATGTCAGCACACCAAGCTTAGAATCTTAGCTGAGATGACAGAAATGCCAGGAAGAGCCCTCTACCCCATGACAACACAGTGTGGACACAGCATGTATGCCCTCTCATTCTAGACTAGGCTTTTTCAACCTTAACATTAATGACATTTTGGACCAGACAGTTCTTTGTTTTGTAGTGGGGAGGGAGGTTAAACTGTCCATTGTGGATGTGTTACCAGCATCTCTGGCCTCTACCCAGTAGCACCTCCCCAGTTGCAGCATTCAAAAATGTCTCCAGGGTGCCTGGGTGGCTCAGTTGGTCGGGCGACTGCCTTCGGCTCAGGTCATGATCCTGGAGTCCCGGGATCGAGTCCCGCATCGGGCTCCGTGCTCGGCAGCGAGTCTGCTTCTCCCTCTGACCCTCCCCCCTCTCATGTGCTCTCTCTCTTTCATAGATAAATGAAATCTTTAAAAAAAAAAGTGTCTCCAGACATTGCCAAATATTCCCAGGGGAGACAAAATTGCCCCATTCTAGTTCCTCACCCCCATCTGGTTGAGAGTCACTGTTCTGGACCAACTCCACAATGCATCTGATGACCCCTCTCCTGCCCTGAGCTAACTTTTTCCACCTTCTGTGCCTTCTCACTAAGTTTTGCCTGGCTGCGTCAGCAGTAAATGCCGTGACTATGTTGGTGACAGCCTACTGGCAGGTCCCTGACCTCTAAGCTCCCAGGGAACCCAAGAACAGAGCCTTCTGCTGAGAGCCAATTAGAAATGTTTCCTATCGATTCTACATGTTCTCCCTTTTTTGACTTATTCCCCATTCAACACCCTGTTCTTTCATTCATATACAGGAAGAGGGATACGAATTCGGGATATCCTAAAAGATGAAGAAACACTGACACTATTTCTCATGAAAAACATTGGCCTGTCTGACTCAGTTGTCTACCTTCTGGTCAACTCCCAAGTTCGTCCAGAACAGGTAGGTGGATATCACTGGTCCCTGGAGAGGAGGGGTGAGCCCTGAGCCTGAGAAAAACAGGGAAGAACTTGCATTATTTTTCCTTCTCACTTTTACGTTCAGAACCCATGATTTGTTCCAAATATTCAGGAAAAATACCTGGGGGGGGGGGCGTCACTTGAAATAATGAGCCTTCCTGGCATAGGATTCCCAAACAGCCCAAAACCTGGCAGCACTTCAAACAGCTCATTTGTATAACTGGAAAGAACCTTGGAGAACACGTGGCTCAGAATCCTCTTAGAGTTGAGGAAACTGAGGTTTACTCATGTATTCATCAAATATTTAGGGACATTTTAGGTACCAGAATACAGTAGTGAACAATATAGGCAAACCCCTGACTCTGGGAGCTTACATTCCAGCCGGGACCACAGGCAATCATCAAATAAGCAAAGATACGGAGCGTCTCCAGGTCAAGATAGGTACTGAAGGAAAATCTGGCAGAGCTGGGAGTTAGGGAGGGGCTAGGAGGCATGGGATGGGGGCAGACTGAAATGAGATGGTCAGGGAAGGCCTTCCTGCCAAGGTGGTATCTGAGCCCAGCTGCCTGAACAGAAGGCAGCCGTGGGAAGAGCTGGGAGAGGAGAATTCCGGTGTGAGAAACGGGCCATGCATGCACAGTGTCTGGGTGCACAGAGCTAACCTACCCCGGTTACAGACCTCTGATTTCCTGCACGCTTTCTTCTCAGTGCCAGGCAAGCTCCTTCTTCTATGGAGCCATGACCCCCAAAATCTATCTCATGCATTTCATAATCTCCTATATGTGTTCAGAGCATTTTTACCACTAACACATGACTTTCCCGTCTGTGGAAGTTCTGGGCCTCACAGCTCCTGCCCAGCATCCTGGGCGTGCGGGTTCCTGGCATGAGGAACACAGTGAGAATGCAAGATAAGCGGCGGCCCGATAGTGCAGACACCCCTCCCGCCTCTCCTGGCCAGGTCTGCACCTCCTCCAGACTTCAGGGGAGACTGAGACATAAACAGAGAATTTCAGGGCCTGTGTCAGTACGGAGATAAAGGTCTGAGCCCAGAGGAGGGAGGGGGACCCCACACGCCCGGGCAGGGCCAGCTCTGTTGAAAGGGGTTTTGGGGCTGGTTCCCTGCGCAGCAGTGAAGAAGCCCATACCTGCTTTTCTGGCTTCTCAGTCTCTGAGGTTTTCTCTGAAACTACACGAGGGGACTGAGGGTCGGCCCTGAGATGGTGTGTCAGGGCCCTTGGAGGGCAGTGCCTGCAGTGCCCAGGCCCTTGAACTCAGGCCTGGCTGCCCTGCTCCACTCCCCCTCCCACCCCCACCTGGGGGAGGGGTGGCGGAGGCGGCATCCATGGCTCATTCTCCCCTTTGCTTTCTCTTAGCTCATAAAACTGAAGTCCTGGAAATGCCTGTGATGACTTCCAGTTGGTAATAAAAGGGAGATGGAGATAAGGGCAGGAATTTAGGGGAAATTTCTTTCCAGTTCCCCACTGACGTGACATTTGGAGCTTTAGTTGCTGTGCTGTTGGCATCAGAGCTGAGCCTTTCATGTGGGAAGAAGGGGCCAGTGTCACTGGGCTGTGCTATTATGTGGTGTTGCTTGCTCTGATTAGCTGGTGCTTTCCTGATTAGCAAACGTCAGAGCTTAAGAGGAAGCCCAGAGCTCCTGCTGCTGGAAGAGGCTGGTCGTGTTGTCCCAGCTCCCTCTGGGCCCTGTGCCCTCCCTGCTTCTCAGCATGGTCGCCAGCTGCACCTGCCTCCCCATCACCCCTTCGGGTCTCCATCCAACTGCGCCACTCCTTACCAGCACCGTCCACCACAACTTTCCTCCACGATGGCAGTGTTCTCTCTCTGTGCCGTCCAAGAGGATAGCCACCAGCCACATATGGCTGGTAGGCACTTGAGATGGGGCTAGTGCAGCTGAGGAACTGAATTTTAAGTATTATTTAATGTTGATTAGTTTAAATTTAAACAGCCACATGGGGCTTACAGGTCTCTGATAGGTCAGTCTCAGCAAACATGGGACTTTGTTCTTCATCAGGACTGCATGCCCTTCCTGGGTCCTCTCTGCCTGGCATCCGAGTACCTCTCTCCCCATCTAGGAAATTGTTAGACGATGAGAGGGAAATAGTTGTTTGGCTCATCACTCACCCCACCCCCAACCCCAGCCTTGTAAACTCCTGGACTTACTTCAAGGCCCAGCTTAAGTGTTGCCTCCCCAGTGAAATCATTCATAAACCCTCCCTTCTTTGTTCTGCCCCCTCCTACTTCCCTACTCAGCGAAGAGCTAATGGGTAGTGATGAAGCACAAGCTCTGGGTTCAAATCTCAACAAGGCCACACAGTTAACTGTGTGACCTCAGGCAAGTTAAATAACCACTCTGTGCCTCTGTGTCCTCATTTGTAAAATGGAGACAGTAAAAGTGCCTATGACTGTTATGGGGGTCAAATAAATTAACGTATGTAAAGCACTAAGAACAGTGCCTGACACACAGGGAACGCTCAAAACACACTGGCTATTCTTAACACTCCTTCTTCTGTGCTCTGGTTTCACTACGTTCAATTTAGCACTTAACCGCTTTGCCTGCATTTCCAGCCAGCCAGGAAGCTCCTTGGAGAGCAGAAAACTCATCTTATTGTCTGTATCCCCAGTAACTGTTCTAGTCCCTGCAGAATGGGACTCAGTGAATGGGCACTGAGTGCACGAGTCTCTGTGTGAAAGAAGGAGCCGGGACCTTTATAGTGTCCCAGCTTTCCCACTAGCCTGCTGTGTAATTTCTCCTCCATCACTTTTCTCCCCTAGAATATTAGAGGTTTGGACAAAGTGAGCTCATTGATTCCCTCTGCCTCAGAATGTTTTAGACGCTGGGATTAGGGTTGGGGATAAAAAGCGGTGTGTGGGCAAAACAGGAAGGCTCTGTTGGAACATGCACCCAGTTACAGTCCCCTGAGATTGAGGGAGTCCACACCAACCCAGTGTCAGCCGTGACCTCATGTAGTGGGAGGTGGGGGTGGGGTGATGTGTAAGTAGAGTCTGAGCCTGCTCTGCTCTCCTGCCCTGAGAACTGCGTAATTGGAGGTCCTGGGGAGACTCCAGAGGTCAGGGAAGCCCATAAACCTGTTCATGGTACTTGGGTGTTGTGAGTCCAAGACTCCAGGAGGCCAGTTACTGTACTAGGTGGCCAAGGGTCTCTGGCAAGGGCTGTGGCCTCCTTGGTCTCTGAGGCCATCATGCAGATTGTGATTCATTGTCCAAGAGTCATTGTCGATGAGCTCCACAGGAGCTATAGGATGTGGTTTATCCAGCAGTTGAGGTCACCAGATAAAATACAGAATATCCAGTTTAGTTTGCATTTCAGATAAATGAATGATTTTTTAGCATAAGTATGTCTAATTTGGACCCTATTGGGGACATACCTATACTAAAAACTGTTCATTGTTTATCTGAAATTTAAATTTAACAGGACATCCAGGATTTTTATTTGCTAAATCTGTTGAGAAACGAGAGAGGGGGCTGGTCACTTGCCATCGCTCCAGATGCATTCTAGCCACTCCCTTGTCCTCAGCTTCAGGGGAGTAGGTCCTGATGGTACCTTAGCATCATGCTAAGAATGGATTGCTCACATTTTAAGTGGCTCTCTGATAAAATGAGGCTTGGGAGTGTGTTAGGTTCCTGTGACTGCTGTAACAAACCACCACAAACTTAGTGACTTAAAACAACACAAATGTATTATCTTATGGTTCTAGAGGTTGGAAGTCTGAAAGTCAAGGTGTTGGCAGGGCTTTATTTCTTATGGGGGATCTAGAGGAAAATCCGTTTCCAGTTTCCAAAGACTGTCCACACTTTTTGGCTGGTGGCCTCCTTTCATCTTCGAAGCCCTCGGTGGCCAGTCAAGTCTTTCTCATGTCACATTACTTTGCCCTTGTTTCTTCTACCTCCCTCTTCTTGCCAGGCTTGTAAAAAACCCCTGTGATTACATTGGGTCCACCTAGATAATCCAAAATAATATCTTTTTCTTAAAGTCGTATGATTCGCACCCTTAATTTCATCTGCAATCCGAATTCCCCTTGTCCTCCAACATAACGTATTCGTGGGTTCTGTGGGTTAGGGCACGGACGCCTTTGGGGTGGCTGGTCTTCTCCTACCACAGGGAAGTTTCCAATGTTGCTTCTCCTCCCTGCAGTTTGCTCACGGAGTCCCAGACCTGATGCTGAAGGACATCGCCTGCAACGAGGCTCTCCTGAAGCGCTTCATAATCTTTAGCCAGCGCCACGGGGCACAGACAGTGCGTGACGCTATGTGCTCCCTCTCCCAGGGCACCCTACAGTGGGTGGAAGACACTCTGTATGCCAACGTGGACTTCTTCAAGCTCTTCCGTGTGGTAAGGGAGATATTTAGCTGCTGACCCCTTGGAAGGTAATTCCTGGGTGCAATGGGGCCCGGTGACAAGTCATCGGGGACTCATGAATGGATGGTCAGGAGGGCATGAGCCTGGTGTTCAAGACAGTCCTTGAGGAAGCTCCAGGCTCCAAAGACCCAAGGAATCTTGACCGATAATATTTTTAAAAGCAGTGTCCCAGGCACCCAGGAGTCACTGTTAGGTTCACCATTAGTTATGTGGTTGCGGCACGTGTGAGTCCACTCCCAATGTGGGATAAATCCTCTCCACCACCTCTAGCAGTGTGCAGAGGAGAAGGCCTGGTTTGACTCCCTGCCCTATTTACTATTTCCTAAGACAGTTGACCTTTGCTGGCCCCATCACTCATCTATATAACAAATATAATACTTTATAGAATGGCAGGAAAAAAATAGGTGCAAATCATTAAATAAATTTTAATAAATCAGAGCTTCACACTCTGGGTCTGTTCTTGACCACAAAGGTTACTGTTTCCGGGTAGAAAAGAATAACAGAAAATTTTGTAGTCTCAAAAATTTGGAAAGCCTTCATCTAGCACAACCCTGTGTTCTAGAACTGCATCTCAGACACACTTCTTGGGACCTGATAATACCTCCTCTCTTGCTAGAAGGATGAGAGGGAATTATAAAAAGGAGGTAAAGAACAGCAGTTCTTACACTTCAGAATGTATGAACATCATGAGGGAAGCTGACAAAAGATGCAAATTCCAAATTGCCATCTCCAGAGACTCATCTGCCCTGTTACCTTAGGTGATTCCAGTGGAAGTCATTGTAGGCCATGCTTTAAGAAACACTCAAAATTAGAATCCTTCAGAGAAGGTGATATGTATAAAAATACATATTGTTTCTATAATTATAAAATGTTTCTAGGATCCAATTTTGTTTTTTTCTTATACCTGCGTTTTAATTTCTGAAACTGTGTTGTAGGGTATGTCAGTCAGGAGAACTTGGCTCAGGAATTTGTGTTTACCTTTTTATGGTTGCTCTCTCAAGTCCCAGAAAACCCACTCTCAGCTTGTCTTACAAAGCAAGTTGAAGGCTTTTAAAAACAACACCAACAAAAATAAAACAAGACCCCTCAGTTTCTGGCAGAGTTCACACTTGATTCCTTTCAAAACGTGACTTTCCCTTGGAACGTTACTCAACAATGTTCCCAGCTCACCAGGGTGGGTCTTCAGAATGGTAAGAGGGCTTAGTACTTATGTAAGCCATCACCACTGAGAGCCCAGGAACCCAGAAAATCCCCCTCAGCTCCCCATGCTGTAGGGAGAATAAAAAGGCATGTGGTTCAAATTTCTCTGTCCAAAATTCCAAAAGGAAGTCAATTTTAGATGCACTCCTTGGTTTGTTTTCAGAATCATAAGAGTGAATAAGGCAATAAAGATCCCTTATGCTGGGCAGCTGAACACCAACAAAGCTGGGGACCAGTACCTGTGTTTGCAGGGAGGTGTTAATGTCCCTGGGCACCCAGGATAGTGCAATCCTCTGAGCAAAGGAAAAAGGCAGGGTCACGCATCTCTTTTTGAAGTACCTTGGCTGCTGGTATAGGTAAATGTACCCTTGGAGCATGACCAGCAATACTGCGAAGGCAGTTCTGGATGTAGCAGGATCAAGGGAGACCTGGGCAAAACTTTCCATTAGGGGCTGGAACCAAGCTCAGATCACTGGCTTCAAATGTTTATCAGAGAAGAAAGACCAGAAAGTCTTTCCTTCTACAAGTGCTAGAGTTCAGAAACCAGAGGAAAACTTTGGCTGGTCGCCCTTCCTGACCGGAGACATATCCTGTGTGCTTGCTCACCACCTCTGTTGGTGAGTTCATGCACTCAAACCTGACCCAGGTGCCTTCAAGGGGCCAGGCACTATGCTGAGGCTGAGGCTCCAACCATGACCCTACCACCCTCACTGAACTCTTAGCCTGAGAAAAGCAAAAAGGCCATGTCACAGCAGTTGGTGTTAGAAACACCCAACAACACCAACAACATTTGGGCGCTGGAGCAGTGGTTCCCAGCCTGGCTACACATTGAACCATTAGAGAGCTTTTAAAAACTACCAGTGCCTGGCCCCTACCCCCAGAGATTTTGATTCCGTGGGCCTTCAGTGTTTTTAAAAGCTTCCCAGATCATTCCAATGTCCAGCTGGGTTGGAAGCACTGACCTAGAACATAAGAGTTGGGTTCCCAGGTTGAGAATCACTGACCTAGAACACAGGAGTTTGATTTACAGCCTCAGTTTCTGTAGACCAAGCATAATAATAATACCCCAAATGCCACTAAGGCTTCAAAGTACTTTCATTCAATCACCCATAAGACAGGGGAGCTGTGGACTCATCCTCCCTGCCATTCTCTTAACAAAGACAGTGTAGCCCCAGAGAGGGCCTGGAGGAAAAAAACCAGCAGGAGGTGGGTCCCCAGGATTACCCCTACCTGCCCTTTCTTGCTCCTGTTCATCTTTGTGGGGAAAGACCAGCCCAAGACAGGACACATGGAGTGCAAGCAAAGAAGACGGACATCCTGTCTGGTGCTCTTGACATGAACTTCTTCATCTGACAAATGGACAGAGTGGCTGAACTTTAAAAAAAAAATTTTTTTTTTTTAATTACTAATAAGGAAACCCAAAAGAAACTACAGGCACGAAGACAGGATTTTTGCTTTCATTGCTCCTGTACCCATCTTATCCGTATTTTCAGAACGACAGCCCTGAAGCAGCACAGCAAGGCTCAGGGAAGACCCTCAGACCCTCTGAGGGGGGCATCGGGGAAGCAGCGGCTGCTCCAAGGCCAGGGGTGGGGGCCTCTCTGGAACTAGGCTGTTATTGCAGCTGGTTGGCAGGCAGCCACGCTTAGCCCCAGCACCGGGGAATGCTGTGCCTTCTCTTCTCCTGGGCTGTTTCTCATACGCATGTACACCAGTGTGCAAATAAGGTTTTATTAAATGCCAAGGCAGTGCTCATTAACAAAGAAGGAGGGGCAACGTCAGTAAGCTGGGGTGATGGCCCCGGCGCCTGCTGTGGAAGGAGGGGGGCGTGGGTGCGTGGGAGTAGACACGGCCCTCGGAGCTGAGGGGATCCGAGAGGAGGGTTTCGTGGTTAGCACCAACTGGGGCCAGCTGTGTTTTCCCTTGGTCCCTCAGAGATCAGAAGCCAGTGTTCTCATCCTCAAATAATCCCAACACAGTCATCATGGCCTCACTCCACCCCACCCGTCCCCATACGTACACCCACGCACACCCAGGGCACGTGCCTGCTGGAGCGTGCGCGCAGACACGCAGACGCGCCTGCGCATGCGCACAGGATGCCAGGGCCCTAGGTGGGCGGTCAGGTGGCTGGATATTTCTCTGAGGAACTTTAAGCACTCTTGGTTTCAGCTTGGCTGAGCGAGATTGAAAGAGCTTGCCTTCACCTGTGGTCCTCTCGGACTTGACGCCCCCAGCTGGAAAACCAGCAGCTCAGCCCGGGGCCCACGGTATCGGTATCATGTATCATGCCGGCCAACACTACCTGAAACATTTCACACCTCGTAAAAAATGGTATGTCAGTTTCGGGTGAGGGGTTGGGACGTTTCCCATCTGATTTGGCCCAAGGCATGAATGCCCCTCCTCCTCCTCCTCCTCCTCCCCCCTCTACGGTCCTTCCTGTTTTCTCTCTGACTCTGGTGCACAGCTTTGAAATCTTGCTGAGAAGCAAATCTGTCCCTTCTGCTCAGAATGTTTATTTGTGGAAGTTCGGCAGGGGAACGGAGGCTGTGCCAAGACCTGCCACACTGCTGGGAAATCTGAATTTCACTCCCTTCCCCCTTCTCAGTGGATGTTGATAGAGGAAATTTGGCCTCCCCGGCATTTTGGCCCCCGGTTTTCCCCTTTGCGATCGCTTCCAGAGTGGCATGATTCCGTTTTCTTTACTTGCCCTCAACCACTGTTCTGTCGCAGTTTTTACTTTTCTGACTTCATTTCCCCCATGTCCCTTTGACTGTGGGGTGACTGAATATTGATTTGGGAGGGGTCGAAGGACCCAGTCTTGGGGGCCCTGGCTACATGTGCCTTTCAGTCTCCTGCTTTGTTCTTGGCTCTGCTCCCTAAATTGCTGAATCCTTGGGAATAAATGTGGGTGGACCGCTTGCTGCCCAGTGTAAGCTGGCCATGGTTTCTCTTCACTGGGATCTTTCATTACAGTTTGTGAAATTCAACTTACACGTTTCAATTTTCGGATAATACTGCCGTGTCACAATTCTCTGGAGAAGCCCCCACATCTCCAGGAATTTATAATGAGGTCCCATTAGTGACTTATAACCTCATGATTTCCTCTCCCTTCTCATTCTGAATCTTTGGACTGTCATCTTTCTCCCACTTCTGTGTGAGGGTTTTGAGAGGGAAGGAGGGAAAGGAGTGATACCCAGTGCCAGCACTATGAGATGGGGGATGGGGGGGCAGCAGGACTGTTGGGTGAAAATAAAATTAAGTCAGAAGATAGGTTTTTGGGGTTTTTTTTGAAAATTAAGCCCACAGCAAGTATATTTGATTTACAGCATTAGTATCTATTCAGCTTACATCTATAAAACTATGTGTCTGTTACAATCAAAATCTCCCCTGGGTGAATGAATTTCAGTAAAGAAGAAATAAAAAGGAAAGAGAAACATTAATGTACATTAAATGTGCCTTAGGCCTGTGGACATGATTGTCGTTGGCCTGCTTTCATTTCTTGTGGGCTCCAGACAAACAGGAGGCCAGAGCTTATTTTCATGATAGATTAGATGTTATTTTTATGAAATTAAAAAGCAAAAATACTGAGAAGTCAAAATTACGATCACTTCAGACACAAGAAGATCCTTGTGAAGCCTGCTGTTTCGGTAATGGATCCTGGGTCCAGGCCTTTATTTAGCTGATACAGATTGAGAACCAATGTATTAGGGATCAGGTTCTCTCCAGAGTAAACTGGTTTTGAGAAGGATTTTGGCCTCTGATTGGTTGTCAGAACAGTAGTTCTTAACCTTTTTATGAATTAGGACTACCTTTGAGAATCTGATAACAGCTCTAAACCTTTTCTCTAGAGAAATATAAGTTCACGCAAACACACAAGGGGTAGGGGCTCATGGAGCCTCTGAAGCCAGGCCCTGGTTAAGAACTTTTGCATTAAAATTTCTTTTCCACCTACCATTAATATGTGCCCTTTCCTAAAGTGTCTCACTCAGTATAGCCACAGATTCTTCCTTAACTCTACTTAGGAAGTAATCAGCTTCTCCCCGTGAGCATGGGACCCAATGGGGAGAGGACCAGAGGCTGGGCAGCCACTGGAGCCCACAGAGATCTGGTGGTCAGGACCCTGGGTTCTGGCTCTGGGTTGGCCCCTAACTTGCTGTCATTTAAGTGACCCTTGCTTACTTGCTACACTTCCTACACTCCCCATCTGTAAAATCAAGTTCACAAGATCTATGCTACCTGTCTCAGAAGATGATCGCAGAAATTCACGTTAGAGAAGAGATGGAAAAGCACTTGGAAACAAAAAGCATTTTTGCTCTTACCAAAGCAAGAATGCAGCCACTTTGCCAAGGCCCCATTGTTCCCTTGTCATTGCCACACTCCTGGAAATGTTCTTCTCAAACACTTAGGTGGGATGTTCTTCTTTCTCAGACCCCTCAGACTAGCAAGAGGTCTGTCTCATGCATTGACCTTTTGACTGCCCCTAGATTCCAAACTCTGTTCTGCTTTCATCAACCACAAATATCAGGACTGAAGTCACAGCAGAGAAAAAAAAGGCCTAGTTTCTTTTGAGCCAAAGAAAGTCCCATCACTTGTCTGTTCACATACTCCAGAGCCCACCCTCTCATCCCGACGCTCTGTCCCCTTCAGTCCTGGGAGACAGCACGTCTCTGTGACCTCTCCTGGTAGAGACAGTTTGGCATTTCCCCCAACCCCAAGTGATTTAGTCTGAATTCTCCCCTCATGACGCATTTCCTGGTACTCAGCGTGTCCCCTCCTGGTTGCCCCCTCACCACTGAAGCCGGCTTCCTCTCTTTTCATCTGATGCTTAACAACTGTCAGGTTACAACAAACATACTTCAAATCCACATTCTCCCAGTTGCCTAGCAACAACTTCCCTCCTGGATAAATCTGGATTTCCTGTAACAGCATACCAGGACTGAACACAGCAAGCCTGTACTGTCTGTCCACTGCTTCGTCTGCTGTTCACCTCAGTCTGGATGCTTTTAAGACAGCAGGTCATCCTTCCACCAGCTCCCAAAAGCCATGTCATCCATGTAAACACACTTTTAAGCAGAGACTACCTATGTACCCTTGTGTTAGATCCTCAGCTTAGAAATAATACTGTTTTCTAGATGGTCTTCTCGAATCAGAGAAAGTAAAACACAAAAATTTCAACTCACAAGACATTATTTTGTGTGCTGACAGAGTGGCACCTGTCTGATTAATCTATTGGGTCTAAAGCATCAGCAAATACTGCTCAAACAAGATTTTTTAGTAGCTAATATGCTTTATTCTGCCCTAAGAAAAAAATATTACATAGTTCCATAGGACAGACATATTTCTTGTCCCTTGAGAACCCAAACAGAGACCTAGTATAGTCAGAATCTTCTTGACTGCCAGCTACGGCCTTCTGTCCATTTCTTTGAGTATAGATCAAGGCCCAGGGATCCCCCACCCCCAAAGACCAACCATAGCTGATGGGAAATGATAGAGACGTACCCTTTCCATAGCCCTATTTATATATCCAGTCTTTCTTCGGAGGCCTCATCAGACCTTGAAATTGGGTTGACAGTGCTGAGCCCAGTTGTGACATGGAAGGGTTACTTGTTTATTTGGGAAATCAAGAGAATTTGTTGGCATAGGAAGTACTGGTATGTGTGTGTGTGTGGTGAGAGAGAGAGAGATGATACTTGCCATTTTCGTCTATGACCTTTTTTTCCAGAAATGTTTTTACATTTCCATTCAAATAAACTTATAGTCTCTTCCGGTTCTTTTGGCAGGAGCAATCTGTGTGAATTTGAATAGATAATGGGGGAGGGAAGCAAAGGAAGAGGAGAGCCCTGGGAAAGTTATTTTATAATTTATGGCAACATCAGTCAGATAGTTGGTGGCCAGATATGTATGGAGGGCTCCCTAGGGGGGCCAGGCACTGTTTTGAGATATAAGTGGTAATAGAGATGTGAATCCAAGACCCTCATCATTTACTATCACCACTGGAAAGAGCCAGGAAAAGAATTGCAACTATGGTACCAAGCACATAGCTAGAGCTCAGTAAACATTTGAATAACGAATATCATTAAATTATTAACAAGATCAAAAAAGAAAATGTTAACTAGACCCAAAAATGCATCTCAAGCTGTTGTTTCTCCTATTCCCTCTCCCGCAAATTCCTGGTCTTGTTCTTATCTGGCTCTCTCTAGTCACTCTCTCTTCACATTCCTCTCTCCACCTGGAATTCCTGGCCCTCCCCTTCCATCCACAAACACTGCCCTCACCCTCAGGATCATCACCTTTTCTTCTTTCAAACATCAGCTCAAGTGTTACCTTCCCCTTCCCCGGGTGGAACTGACCACTCCCTTCCTATAAGTCACCATCATATCTGTAGAGACATACCTCATGAAACCTAAAACCTCAGTAGGCTCTGTCTCTTGCTGCTAGATTTTAGTTAATTTACTCATTAATTAATATAAAATATTTATTGAGCATCTACTGTGTACCATGCCCGGAAGATATAAAAAAATAAATAAAGCCTATTTTTATGCTTACTGAGTTTCCAGTATAGTGGAGAGACAGATACATTAAAAATAATAGCAAACCAATATAAAAGTGATAAATGGATACACTGAGAATTCTAGTAGCAGCTAGGAGGAGCACCTAAATCATGGGGAAGGAAGGCCAGAAGAGCATGGAGTGAGGGAAGGAAGGCTTTCTGGAGAAGTTGAGGTGGTTTCAGATGAGTTGACTCTGGCCAGTAGGGGTGGTGGTGAGGATGAAGTAGAATGGGGTGAGTTGGCCTTTTTATTTATTTGGCTCTAAAGTAATGGGTGTAGTTGCTTTGCAGAGGCCTACAAGAATGTTTGAGACCTGAAAATTAAAAAATTATGGCTCTGAAATACAAAGAAAATCTTTAAAACCAAAATCAATAAGCATTACATTGAATGTTTAAGGAAGGTAATATTATTCAACTTTATTGTTAAAGTTCGCGTTCATAAAATTTGAAATTCAAAAAAGTAGTTTATAGTTCAGGTTTTCCCACTTTGCAAACATTCCTAAGTATTTGCAATGATTGCTGAGAAATCAGATCATTCATTAAATGAGTTACTCAAAGCCAAATAATGTCAAAAGCAAAATTAGGAGCCCTTAAAAATACATAGAAATCTATCTATATTGATATGTGGATATAGATACATATAGATATGACAGAGACACAGGTGCTTTTCAGTGTGTTGAATTTGATGCAGGGATGGAGTTTTAAGACCAGAATGTGCCTAGAACCAATGGAAGTAAAGGAAAGGTGATGGAGAGAAGATGCCCACTTAGGCAAAATACAGCCACAGATCATCTCCAGCCCACAGGCATGTGAGGTACACAGACAACAAACTCACAAAGAAGGGGAAGTAATTAAAAGCAAGTGGAGCTGTTGACTAACTCATGTCCAAT
This sequence comes from Zalophus californianus, assembly GCF_009762305.2. Lineage (NCBI taxonomy): Eukaryota > Metazoa > Chordata > Mammalia > Carnivora > Otariidae > Zalophus > Zalophus californianus. The sequence continues at coordinate 79,093,228 of NC_045598.1, read as the reverse complement.
CTCTTTGGACACATGAATGTGATAGTTCTTTATTTTCCATGCACTGGGTTTCTAGCCCCTCTTAGGTCCCTTCCCATTATGTAGGACCTGGTGATTTTTTCTCTGCACAGCTCTTAGGACTCCAGTCCTGATTCTAGCTTCCTCCAGTTTTCCAGATACCCCTTGGCTACCCTCTTTGCAAAGAGGGGGCTCATCCTGCCCCACACTCAGACCCAGTACCAGTTCCTAGGTCTCCCGGCTAGGGATTTTGACAATGGGATGGGGATGGGGAAGAATCAGTGATGACTTTCAGACTTTTAGCTTTGGTGACAGGGGAGGAGGTGGTGCCACCAGCTGAAGAAGTGTGCACAGGAGCAGAAAGTGGTTTGGGAAAGGTGATGTGATCAGTTTAGGATGAGTTGGATCTGGGCAGAGTTCCAACAGATGGCTGGGGGTTAGAGGTACAGATTTAGAAGTCACCAACAAAAAGGTAGCAGATTAAATGATAAAGAGAATGAGACTATCCAGGGAGAATATGCAGAGTGAGAGGAGCAAGGCCACGGAGCCCCTTAGGAGCCTCAGCACTGAAGGAGAAGATGGAAGCAGAGGAGCTCATGGGAAAAGCAGAGAAGGATCAGAGCAAACCAGACAAGAGCAGTGTCACAGACATCGAGGGGTAAAAAGGACATGATCCAAAGTGTTGAGAGAAGCAGAGAGGTCTGAAAAGACAAGAACCAAAAGTATCCATTAGACTTAAAAACTAGGAGGAAACTGGGGGTTTAACTAGAATGTTAAAGTGTCTTCGTTGGGTGGTGAGGTTGGAAGACAGGAGTGTTAGAAAGAAATTGAAGTCACTGCACATGGACTGCTCTTTCAAGAAGTGTGGGAATAAAGGTTGGAGGAAGGCAGTTAGACTGTAGCTACAGGGGAATAAGGCATCAGAAGTAGTTCTTTCTTTCACATGGGAGGATCTTGAGCACATATATGTGATAACAGTGAAGGGAAAGCTGAAGATACATCAGTGAGATTCTTGAAGGTAAACTTCATAAAAGGAGGACTTTGTTTTGATCATTGCTATATCCCCTAGCCAGTGGCACACAGCGGACAGTCTACATATTTGTCAGATGTGTAATTATGTCATTTAGAAACTACAATTGGCTGCAACAGAATGCTGAAAAACAGTGGCTTTCATATTCCTCCCAAAGCAGAGTCCTGTGGTGGGTCATTCGGGAGTGGTGTGGAGGCTCTGCAAATTTTCGCAAGAACCCAGGCTCCTCTTCTTTTCCGTCACTCATCCCTAGCATGTGCTTGTCATCTGGTGATCCTAAGATGTCTCTCTACCTCCCCCAGCACATCAGTGTTCCAGGCAGGCCAGGGTCCTCCTTTAATAGGTCTTCCCCAAAATCCCCACTGTGTGACTTCTCCTGATATCTTGTCGGTCAAGATTTTGTCACATGACCATCCCATGTACAGTGGAGGCTGGGAAATGTAGTTTTTTCGCCAGGCATTATCACCATTAGCAAAATTAGATAGACATATATATTAGGAAATGTAGAAAGAAGTCTAGCCTGATGGAAGAGAAGCAAGAGAGAAGGTTAGAGGGGGAGCCATGTGTGTCCAGTGCTGGTATTGATCTTCTCTCCTAGAGGCAGTAGGGAGCCATGTAAGATCTTTGAGCAGGAGAGATGACGCGGTTAGATTGATCTGTTAGGTAACTCAGGCTACAGTGTGGGGAGTGCATTGGAATGGAGGCATCTAGAGACAAGGGGCCAGCAAGAATGCTATTCTGATGAAAATGTTCTGGGAGAGAGGCAAGGGGAGCTTGAGCAAGGCAGTCCTAGTGAGGAAGAGAAGAAAGAGAGGAGAGAGTATTTATTTAGTATTCATTCATTCAGCTATTTATTTATTCTTGCAAGCAAAAAGGCTTTTTATTTTTAAATCTTTCTATTACAGAAATGAGTATAAAAGAGAGAATAGTGTAATTAACTCCCATGAATCCATCACACAGCTTCAGCTGTTTTCAACATTTGGTCCTTATTGTTTAATCTGCTCCTCACTTTTTTCCCTGATATCTTTTAAAGCAAATCACAGACAGCATATTCTCTCACCCTTACATACTTCCCTATGTATCTCTAACACATGGAAACTTACTTGTTTTAACAAAACCACAATTCTACCATCACACCCAACAAAATTAACAATAATTCCTTAATATTATCTAATACCCAATCATGTTCACTTTCCTCTGATTGTTACAGCTGATTTGTTCAGATCAAAATAGAGTCCACACATGGCATTTTATTGGTGTATCTCTTAGATCTCCTTTCATCTCTAATAGATCTTATTGGAGTAGTCAGGAGGTGAATCACTGGAGTTGGTGATAACTTGCCACTGGCACACATTTTTACCTGCTGGCTTCCTCCCTACCTACTGTTCTCAGCCCCACCCTCTCATGGAATTAAAGCAGGAATTAAAGTTCTTTGCCCAGCGTTCCCTCAAACTATTTTCAAGGAGTTTGAAAAGAAGTCCTGGCAAGACCAATGTCTAGGCTCAGTGTAAAGGTTAAGGAGAGAAGATGCTTCTCAGTGGTGTAGTTACAAGGGTGGTTTTGCTGCTACTTCCTCTGGTAAATTGTTCTCCTGTCTGCTTTGAAGCCCTCGTAACAAAGCCTTTCGTTTTACAGTTAGGAAATGAACCAGAAATGCTGATGTTCCATGAGTGTTCCTGTATTCATTCTTTGGTATCAGGGCCAGAGAGACTGTGAGGGCCCCTGCCCCTAGAGCAGCGAGAAGGGAGAGCAGGACCACTGCTAGAAATGGGAGGCGGGGCTGCTCAAAACCTAATTCCACCTGCTCATCAGCTGGGCTGCAGCTTGGTCAGCCCACCATCATTTAGGAGAACCACCCTGGCAAATAAAAAGCTGAGGCTTGTGGCTTGTGGTCCACAGATCCTTGAGTCAGAATTACACATCTATCTTGTGAAAAATGCAGAGCCCCTGCAGACATACTCAAGATGCACACTTGAGTTTGAAAACCACCATCTTAAAACTTAGAATTCATTCCTAAAAGACACAGGATCCGTGAGTCAATCAGTTTTGAAACTATCAAGAATGAAGTCATTCATTCAGGACTTGAACTTGGTTTCCAGAAAACAAGTTGTTCAATTGGGCTCAGGTTTGCAGCCAGCAAACTTGTGGGCTTCCACGTTGCCTGTGTGGGTGGAAGGTGCTTGAATAGTTTTGTGTTGTCTCATGGGCCTGGGGTCACCAGAACACTGCTGTCAACTGGGTAATCTGCAAGAAAACTTCTCTTCAAAGCTGCCAGCAGCAGCTTTGAAAGAAAGATGATATAACTAGCCAAAGCTTCCACATAAGAAAGTAGTGTTGAACAGAGGAAGAGCCACAACCTACCTGAAAAGCCTCAAAGGGAGCAGAGATGTGAACAGTGAGGAAGCCTGAGCGTGTCCGCAGAGCCCAAGGTGCTCAGATGGGCACCTTAGCACACAGCCTTCCTTTACAGTCCAGCAGCTATGTTGGTTTCCTTCCTCCAGGAGGCTTGTTTGGTGTTGCTAAAGCAGCAGTCAGAATCACTTTGGCATATTTAATGTCACTGAAACTATTTGTGATTGACTAGCTCAGCAGGAGCTGAGCCTGGAATCAGACTTGGAATACGAGCCTTTGATTTTCTGAATTAGATAAAACCAGTTTGTTTGTTTTTTAAGATTTTATTTATTTATTTGACAGAGAGAGAGAGACAGCGAGAGAGGGAACATAAGCAGGGGGAGAGGGAGAAGCAGGCCTCCTGCCGAGCAGGGAGCCTGATGCGGGGCTCGATCCCAGGACCCTGGGATCATGACCTGAGCCGAAGGCAGACACTTAACGACTGAGCCACTCAGGTGCCCCAAAACAAGTTCGTTTTTTAAAGTAATCTAGCAGAAGAGGTCCTGTGATCAGGAAAAAAAGGGAGGGAATGTTTTTCAAGCAAAGAGGAGATCAGATAGATAGCACCCATGTGTCCATGTATAACTTATACATGTATGTATATACACACATATATATTTTATATTTTTTTCCTATCAATTATAGCTTCCCACACTCCTAGACCGCAGTTCTCGAGGTATCAATCTGAGATCCTGGGGAAGAATACTTTCTGATATGTCACCAAGAATTCAAGAGGTAAGCAGCCTAATGATACTAATGATAATGTTATTATATCTTTCCACCATTTTACCACACTTACTATATCAAACAATTTAATTGTACCTCAGACCTGTTCAAGGAGATACGCATTTGAACTTTCTATTTAGCAGTTACAAAGCACCTGTTCAGATCCTAAATTATCTGTGCTTCTAGATTGGAGGCAAAAGGTAGGGAACCATCGTTCTGATTTCACACCTAGGAAGAAATGCCACCATGTCTTGTGTGGCAGGTTATCAGTGGACTTACACTGAATCTAAGTCCTTCCAGTATTGATGTGGTCCATCCTATTATGCTCTTACAATGCACCTAAATCTATACTGCTAATAGCAATAGCATATACTTCCAAAGTGCTTACAGACATTATTTTAAAGTGTCTTAAATATATTGACTCATTCCAACACCAAAAAAAAATTTGACATTTTTGTGTTGTTTTGTGAAAGATGTGCATGTTTCAGTTAACATCTGGTTGGACAAGCCTTTACCTGTGTAGAAATTGATTCTCCACTCAATAGATGAGAGGTGTTGGGGGTGTAATGATGAAGAGACAGGTATGGTCACTACCCTACTGAAATATACAATCTAATGGGGAAGAGCAATGTGAAATAAACAATTACCTTCAAGTGTGATGTGTATTATGAAAGGGAGGCAAAAGGTGAAGTATAATTTTCCCCATTTTCCCCTCCAATATTCTCAGCTGACTTAGGCTTAGCCAACCTGGAAAATTGCATTGTGGATCTGTATTCATAAAACTAAGTTCAACCCGGGGCAGAGTGTGAGTGCTGCTATGCAGGGAAAGTTAGAGAAGGGCCCATTGTACTGATGGCCACCTGCTCTAGTGGGAGTCTCTATTTAACATTCTTTTCTTCATGAGCATTTAAAAAATTCTTATCAGTATAATGGGGCTGAAAATGATAGAGAATGTGAAAAAAGTCCCCAAATCATATCTACACTCCTCAGTCTGTGTGGGAGTTCCAGAAAGTTTCTTGCCTGTCTAGATAGCAAGTGTCAGCATTGTGAACTAGGTTGTAGCAGATGGCTCCGTTTATATTAACTGATACTAGACCATTTGACCCCAGAACAGCCCCTTCATCTCCAAGTACTTTGCTTAAATGAGCAACATAATAATGATAATAACCCCTTACAAGACTGTCATGAGACTTACTGTTGTCGAAGCAATTTGAGATTCCAAGTTTATTATTGAAGCCTAGACTGTGATTATAGGCATGACTCACAGTGTGGATCCTCCACAGTGCTCGAGTTTCAGAGGGCAAGTGTTGGCATGTGGACAAAGACAGGGATGACAGGTAAACATCACTTATTGAAGTAGGGGAACTGTTTTCAGTCTCACCTGACCGAATCCTAAGGCTTTTTAAAATTCCTGAGTGCCTTTGAAAATTAATAATGAGTGTGTTTGAGGAATAAAAGCAGCACTGTTTTTATTTTGCATATTCCCCTAAAGCAAAGCCAGATCACATATGGGTGCTGAGACCCTGGCAACTCTGGCAACCTGCAACTTAGTTCTCAGCATTACAGATCTGCCTCCAAAGGATGAGCCCAGCTAGGGCCATGGAAACTCATATGGAGAGGAGCAGACCACCAGCCTCTTCTTAGTTTGGTGCAGAATTTGAAGTGTTCTTCTAGGGGTGCCTGGGTGGCTCAGTCGGTTAAGCACCTGCTTTTGGCTCAGGTCAAGATCCCAGGGTCCTCGGTTTGAACCCTACCTCGGGGAGCCTGCTTCTCCCTCTCCTCCCTGCTGCTGCTCTCTCTTGCTATCTCTGTCTCTCTCTCCAGTAAATAAATACAATCTTTTTAAAAAAATAAAAATAAATAAAGTGTTCTTCCAAGAATGAAGACTTCATCTGTCCTGTATTTGCTTGGGTCTTAACATACACACACATATACACAGAAACTACAAACCACACATTTCAGGGAGATGGAAGAACTCACATTTGGTAAAATTAAGCTAATAAGAAGATAATTTTCCAAATATCAGAAACTAAATTCTAAATTACTTAGCTAAAGAAATTTGCTGTGATCTTGCTTTTCTAGGACAGAGCCATTCCTCCATCATTTTATTTACCATTTTTTCCTCAGTATTCCCATCTTGATGGGATAACAGGACCCAAGAACTGGCTTACAAAGAAATACTCCCTCCATTTGTCCAAGGACACATTCCCAAGGAATTCAGATAAAGGGGACTAGAAGGAAGAAGTGATATTAAAATACTTTGAGATTCACTCTTTGTTTATCCTTAAGGCTCGTTCTAGTTTCCTTTAAGGCTCTGAGTAGATGCATAGGTTTTTATTTCACAGCTGGATTAAGAATTGCTGAGAATATGCATGTTTCCTTTTAAATGTGGAAGTCAAAGCATATGTGGAGCTCTGCCCCTACTTTGGAGCTCTGGAATCACAGTGATTATGATTCTAACTGCCTTAAAATAACCTAAGCCTTTGCCTTGCCCTAGTTCATCCATCGACCGAGTGTTCAAGACTTGCTGTGGGTGACCAGGCCTCTCATGCAGACTGGCGGTCCAGAGACCTTCGCACAGCTGATGAGCATCCTGTCTGATCTCTTGTGTGGCTACCCAGAGGGAGGAGGCTCTCGAGTGTTCTCCTTCAACTGGTATGAAGACAATAACTATAAGGCCTTCCTAGGGATTGACTCCACAAGGAAGGATCCTATCTATTCTTACGACAAAAGAACAAGTAAGTTTTCTGAGTCATGTATATAAAATGGCATCTCATGTTGGTGAAGCTGATGGTTTAACACTTCCAGGGAAACCCAGTCCTGGGGGTAAGTCGGTCTTGTTGCGGGGCCTCGGGCAGAGAGGCTTCTGCTCCCAGAAAGTCCATTTCCCCTTGTAGGAAAGGGGCAGTGCTCATAAAGAATTCTGGATGTGAGCCACGGAAAGAACTGAGACCCACTTGGAAAGGGAACAGAGAGGACGTTTCCCACTGATCTGATTGAACTAGGGTTAAGTTCTAGAGGAAGGGAAGAAAGATAAATGAGGAGGCAATCCAGAGTTGCAAGCAAATCTCAGGTCAGAAGTGCCCTGGCAAGTAAACACGGATGCGGGATGTTTTTACAAACACAGTGCAGTGAAAATCTGTGTGTGCAGTGCTGAGTTACATTCCAAATGGCAAGTCCCTGGCAAGCCATCTTTCCCACCTTTTATTATTTTGGGAGGGGGAGGCTTCTGTGGGGTAAAGGAAGGTGGGGTGGGGAAGAAATGCAACTGGGTGACCTTTGAGTTAAAAACTGAAAAGAGGCAGCAAGGCACGCACCAAAATTAGTTGGGCCCTAAAATAGCCCACATGACAAAGAAATTAAGTAGCTATGTGAAGGGAAATTATGGAGGCTAAAGCTGAGATTCCGAGGGGAGGCCTTGTTTGGCCTCTTGTCTCTTTCATGTGAGAATGGCAGTAATCCCAGGCAGGCTTCTGAGCCTCCTTCTAAAGCAGAGTAAACCACAGGGCAAGCCCCATTCTTTGTTTCTCTGATGAGGCCCTTATTGAGATGCACTGTGGCATTTTGTTACTTACTAATGATGAGCTTGTTATTGGTGGGGTACAGCCTATTAATGTAGGTTATTTGTCAAATCCTCCAGCATCGAGTTGAATGAGACTTGTGATTTGAACACACTAATGACTATGTTTAGCTCTGAGCAACGGGGAGTTTCTATAAAATCTGCCCCTTCTTTCCTGGCAGCGACCTTTTGTAACGCACTGATCCAGAGCCTGGAGTCAAACCCTCTCACCAAAATAGCCTGGAGGGCAGCAAAGCCTTTGCTGATGGGAAAAATCCTCTTTACTCCAGATTCTCCTGCAACACGCAGAATACTGCAGAATGTAAGGTCCCAGCTGGTCTTGTCCTTTTTACCTTGGACCTCCCAGAAGAATGAGAGCGAGCGAGTGAGCACTAGCTCAGGAGCACGCACCTGCTTGAACTCTCGTAGTCTCCTGGTAGCGAGCCTTATGTTTATTTTTTGCCTAGAGGAGTCTAGCAAAAGACTCCCCCATCCACAGTCATCATTGGAATGCTTTGTGCCCGTGTCCCTGCCTGGGCCCTCCCTTCTCTACAAAACCTACGATGAGGTTTTCTTTCCCACCGCCCGAATTTTTTCCCTAATGGAAGGGCTCACAGTTCTCTGAATCCTGGCTCCTCGGAAGAGACAAAGGCAGGAATGGAGAAGAGCATTTCCTTACAGGGAGTCCAAATCTAGTTTTAATGAGGCTCTGGGACAATGACATCGTCAGTATTTTATGTGTCTCTGAGATATTAAGAAACTAGATTCTGGCAGTGTGGATGCTAGGAAACAGCAGATTGTTCTGGGAAATATCGGTAGACTAGGAAGTAAAGACAGTTCCTTGAAAAGCCTTTCCTAAACACTGCAGGTTTATGACAGGAGCAGGGAAGGTACAATCAAAAGTTCTCTCACATTTTTCCTCCCTGTTCTTGTCTCTGTCTCTGTCTGGTTTTAGGCCAACTCAACTTTTGAAGAGCTGGAGCGCCTTAGGAAGTTGGTCAAAGCCTGGGAAGAAGTAGGCCCCCAGATCTGGTACTTCTTCGACAAGAGCACACAGATGGCCACAATCAGAGTACGGATGGCAGGGGGAGGGGGAGAGAAAGGCCAAAAAATTCCATAAATTTCCTTTTCTCAGTAAAGGGTTGATCTGCTGGAGTTGGATCAAAATATAATAAGCAGGGGCCACAGGCACTTGTTCTGGAAGCTGTCCCCAAGTGGAGTCACTGACTTTGGGTGGGAAGTGTTTCTTGAATTCTGGGAGAAATGTAAAAACTGATCAATGGCTTCCTGAAGTTTCTTGCTTTTTTAAATTCACTTGAGGGCCTCAGATTCAAAGGGACATCTCCCCAAGCGGCCAGCTCTGTAACTGCAAAGGTGGTTGAGTATGTCTGTCCGCTGTCATTTCCAGCTTTGCAAAGCCAGATCAGAGTCTTATATAGCAGGGATAATTAAAAGAGAACAACAACAAAAAAACATTAAAAAAAAAAAAGAAAGCTTCCTATATTACCATTTTCCCTGTCCTTCTTTCCCAACCCCCAACATTCACATTTTCCTTCTATAGAGACCTGTGTATTCAGGGGAAATGGGATATAGATAGGCATGCCTTATCAAGGAAAAAAACCCACTAGATTTTTAGGGAGGCTTAATGTGTATCCCTTTTCATTAAAAATTGGAAATGGCCTGAAAACAAGACCAGAGATCCTGTGGAATTTCTAAATACTGTGACTGTATTGCTTCTTCCCAAGGACACCCTGGAGAACCCAACAGTGAAAGGCTTTTTGAATAGTGAGCTTGGTGAGGAAGGTATCACTGCAGAAGCCGTGCTGAACTTCCTGGATAGGGGTCCTCGAGAGAGCCAGGCCGATGACGTGGCCAACTTCAACTGGAGGGATGTATTTAACATCACGGATCGCACCCTGCGCCTAGCTAGCAGATACCTGGAGGTGAGGCATCTCCTTTTCCCCACTAATGAACCAGGAATTCTCACAGTTCCCAAACAGAAGTGGATCCTGTTCCCCAATAGCTTATCCACACGTAAAACAGTTCCCTTTTCCCATGTCCACCCTCCTCATGGCTCCCTCACTCCTCCTGGGCTGCTCCTCCTCCCTTGTAGCCTGTGAAGTAGTTGTGTCTGTCCTCCGCCCTCTCTTGTGTGCCATAGATTCGATCATAATTGGCCAGAAACTGCAAGTTCTCAGGTCCCACTGTTTGCTGGAAACTCCCACCCCACAGCTTCTATAGGCGTATCATGCTCAATGTAGCTCAAAATAGTTTTGTGTTCTCCTCCCCCATAGAACCTGTCTTCCTGAGGCATTTCCTACCCTGATCCCCAAATTATCAAGCCAGAGATTTGGGGGTCATCCTTAGTTACCTTTCTTCCTCACCTTCCACACAACAGCTATTATTTATTGAGGGTTTCTTCGTGCCAAGGACTGTGCTCAGTGCTTTCCTACACAATAACTCATTTCATCCTTGCCAGAGCTCCTCCATTAAGTGGTGTGCTGTTATCATTCTTATTTTAACAGATGCAGAAGCTGAGGCTTAAAGAGGTTAAGTAAGATCCCATTCCATAGCTGTTATGTGTAGCAGATCACATCCAGATCTGGGTGTGCCTGAATTCAGAGCCTGCCCTTCTGACCCCTCTGCTGCCTCTTTCATGTCCGGTCACTGAGGACAATTGTGCACCAGTTCCAACACATGATGGTTTTTCCAACACCACCAAGAGATTCTTCAACACCAGCTGGGTGTCCTGCAGTTCAACTCAATGTCGATGCTACCTGGAGATAACGTCAGGTCCCCTAGGTTAAGGACGCAGTCCCATGACACTGGTGCCCACCACCACTTCAGACACCACCCCACTTCTGCCCACACGTTTAGATGGCAGGTTCCCATGACCCCTTCTTGGATTCAATTAATTTGCTAGAGTGCCTCACAGGACTCAGAAACATTTTATGCATTAGATCACTGGTTTATTTTGAAAGGATATAACTCAGGAGCAGCCAAATGGAAGAGATACATAGGGCAAGGGATGAGAAAAGGGTGTGGAGCTTCTGTGTCCTGTCTGGACACACCACTCTCCCCAAATCTCCGCATGTTCACCAACCTGGGAGCTCTCCAAACCCCATCCTTCGGAGTTTTCATGGAGGCTTCATTACTTAGGCATGGTTGATTAAACCACAGCCATCAGTGATTGAACTCAGCTTCCAGCTCGCTCCCCACCCCTCCCCTCCAACCCTATAATCACATAGTTGGCCCCTCTGGCAACCAGTCCTCATCCTTAGGTGAGGTCCAAAAGTCACCTCATGAACATAACAAAACACACTTTAATGATGTTTATCACTTAGGAAATTCTAAGGGTTTTAGGAGCTTTACCAGAAACAGACAAAGACCAAATCCGTGTGTCTTACTATAAATCATAGTATCACACTGAGCTTTGTCTATCTCCTAGATATGTGTCAACTCCACCTCTTGCTTTTCAGGCTCTCTGAGTTCTGGAAGCGTTGTCATCTCTCTGCCAGCCTGTTCCAGTGGCTTCCTCCCTGGGCTCCAGGGTCCCGTCTCTGTTGGCTCAGGCCTCTCTCCCCACTGCCAGCAGAGCTGCATTTCAAACATGCATCTGCTGTCATCACTCTCATACTTAAAATCTCACTGAGTTGGTCCCCAGGGAACATAAGTGCCTTCCACACCTGCTGCAGCCTGCCCGCCCAGCCAGCGCTCACTCGCACATCTGCTGCCCTGCCCCACCGGCCCTCTTGCCACCCTCAGACATACCCTGACTGCTCATGATTTTGCCATGAGCTGCCACTGATTACAGCTGCTTTGCTTAAACAAAAAAGAGAATTCATTGGTTGACCTAACCTGGAAGTTCCGGGGATCTAAGGACTGAATGACGCAATGAGACCCTTGTGCCCTTCCATCTCATGGTTGTGTTTGCTTCTGCCTGGCTTCCATCTCAGCGAGGCCCTCTCCATTTGGTGGTGTATCAGCTGCTCACAGCCCTTGGTGGTCAGCTTTACCCCCAGAAAGTCTGCAGAAAGAGGGAGTGGCTTTCCCATAGTATAAGCAATACTCCCGGACAGTTTTCTGATTGGCCTGGCTCTACCTATCTCTGAGTCTCCAGGGGGATCATGTACTATGATAGGGAGGTGTGGGTCATCTGCCCACCATGAGGTCAGGAACGCAAAGTTAGCTTAATCTGAATCTCAGGGACTGAGCAGGATTACTGCGAAGTGGGGGAGGCTGTTTCCCCCAAAAGAAGAAACATAAGGCAGAAAAGCCTGAAATGACTTTTCCTTCCCCATCTGTTGAGCTTCCATTCATTGGTTCTTTGAGACTCAACTTTCAAATGTCACTTCTGCTTTCACCATAAGTTCAGCCATTCATTCCTCTGAGCTTTCTCTACCACATGTGTCCCCATCCCTGGCCATGTCACCACCATCCACCTGCTGTGGTTATAACATAGGCAGGGCTCTGGGAGAGGGTGTGGATGGGAGAGAAGAGCTCTACTGAATGGAGTTCAGTGGTATTAATATCTCCATTTTACAGATTCAGAAACGGAAGCACAAGTAGCAGAGATTTGAACCCAGGCAGTCTGGTTCTAGACACTGAATTCTTATCCATCTAAGCAGTTGGTATATATTAAGTACCTGTTGGGTGCCTGGCCCTACATGAAGCACAAGCTACATGGAAAAAATAATCCTACAAGAAATGAGACCTTTATGTCACCAAGCAAATGTCAAGTCAAACAAAAGACAAAAGGTATTCTTTACTCCTGATGTACCTAACAAAAACACTGTAAGAACCACTGAACTCATTTCTTGTAGGATTATTTTTTCCACGTAGCTTGTGCTTCATGTAGTACCAGGCACCCAACAGGTACTTAATATATACCAACTGCTTAGATGGATAAGAATTCAGTGTCTAGAACCAGACTGCCTGGGTTCAAATCTCTGCTACTTGTGCTTCAGTTTCTGAATCTGTAAAATGGAGATATTAATAGTACTAACCTAATAGACTTGATATGAGAATTAACTGAGTTAATTCACGCAAAGTACTTGCATGACCAATGCCTGGAATATAGTAAGCACTTTAATACTAACTTATTAACAAAATACAAACCAACCAAAAATATTGCTTAGGAAAAGGACAATGACATTAGTGAAATCAGACCCAGCCACTGAGCTGTTCTTGATGCCCCTCTAGGGATTATGAGCAGCTAATTACATCCTGCCTCAGCCACCAGGATTCCAAGGGCCTTGCAATCCCATTAACCGAGCTAAGTGCTCCTAAGCAAAGGCCATGGTGACCATTGGTCAGTGGTCTCCCGCAGGGGTTCCCAAGAGGGGTTTTGATGGAGGCAGAAGCCCAGCAGGTGATTATGATGAGGTTTCTGGTCTCCCTGCTCTTGCAGGGGTCAGAGGGAGGAGGAAACCAAGGGGGTACTGAACTGAAAGGTGAATGTAGGAGCAGGAAACGTGCAGTGAGGAAGAAACCAATCATTGCAATTTGTCCTGGAACGTTCTGCTTTTATTCTTATGCTTCGGGAAGTCTGGAATAGCCTCGGAGACCCTCCAGCTCCCATCCTAAGGACTGCTCAATAGCAGACTGGGAGGAAAACTCTTCCCCAGTGGCTCTAAGCATCTCTCCAGGACAGGGCAGCAAGTATGTTCCTTCACAGGCTTAAGACCTGACTGAAGCTCTCCTTTTCAGGAATATGCCTTGGACTGAAGAGGATTAAGAGCTTCCTCCTGGGCCAGTCTTGTTACCTACTTCCCTGCCTATTCCAAGAAAGAAAAAAAAAAATCATTTCAGGACAATTAAAGCAAAAACAGTCTTTTAAATGAAAATTATGTTGATCTATGTCAATGTGGCACTCAGATGTGATATTGAACAGTAACAGAAGCTCTGAGAAGTAAGAGCAAAGACCTTTAAGCCTTTGTCTTTATAGGAAAAGGGAATGCTTCAATAGGTTTCCTCTTCAACTAATAGAAAAGCTAAATCCCCTTCCTTTCTACTTGAATGAGGCCTTAGTTACTGGACATTCCATTAAGTAGCCTGGAGAGTTCCAATTCCCCTGGAGCCGCCTTGCTGGGTCACTTATAGGCCATGTTAGGCCACTGAGTATAGAACCTTCTCACCTGTTCTGTGAGGACAAATGGGCCTGAATCTCTGCTTCTTATGGGCTATGTCACTCTAAGAAATTCACTTCACCTGCTAAGACTCAATTTTCTTATTGGTAAAATCCAGATAACACACAGACCCCATAGAGTTGTTGTCAGGACAAAATGAGAGAAGTGTGCAGAGCACACACTTCATGCCATTGATAGTTAGGCATGTGTGTAAATTCTCAGCCTTGGGTTCTTGGCTGTTAGGTGGGGATGGTAATACCCTCCTTTCCAGGTGGCTGTGAGGGTGAACTGGGAGAGGGCTGGGTGGATAGTAGAGATGCTCCATGCATGGCAGTTCTTCCCCTGAACCACACGAGTGTCTTCCCCTGAACCACAGACTAAGTAAAGTTTTTCTCAGATTGAAAAACTTTGTGTAAACATTAACCAGAGACTATGAAACTACTCTCTATATTAACTTTAGTGAATTGGCTTAGACTGCCAGACCATTCCTAAAAAGACCCAGCAGGATGGCCCTGCCCTGGGTGCCATTTTGTAACTTCTGTGGACAATGGTCTAGAAATTTTGCTATCCTCAGAGCACCAACTCAACAAGGGGCTTCTATAATTTCATTCATTCCATAATCACATTCTGTCTTTCCCCTGATCCCTTGCCCTTAGCAGGGAGCAATAAAGAAATGAACAAAAGGCAGCCCTCCTACTGAGAAGGTGGGCAGTGGGCTAGAGAAAGCGGTAATGGTGGTATTTGGGGAGCCCCACATCTCCGACATGTGGAGAGATTCATTTCTGCAGGCATTCAGATCATCCTCTTCCCCAAATTTAAGGAGACTGAAGGCAAGTGAGTCTTCACGTAGGTTAATCTCTTAAACTGGTATATGTATACTTTTATAGCCATAATTTATATGTGTCCTATCCACATATATTTTTCTTCTTGAGAAAAAATAGAAAAATTAACAAATTATTCCTCTGATTACCCTTTAGTTAAAACAAACATACACACCCCTCTCCTTTGATTTCTTTGTTCAGTGAAAGGTTAGGCCTGGCACAGATGGAATACTATTTAGAGTTCAGAATGTATTTAAATTACATTGTATAGTTGAATTTCAGGTCTTCAATTTCGCATCAGAAAGCTACATTTAGCCAAATTTCAATATGAAAATACCTCTGATCAAGGCATAAAATTGTACTTTGTAACCAGTCACAACTACCTTTCCCTAAGTCTTGAAAAAACATGTATTCATTAACTGCTTTAGCCTCTGCTGTCCTCATAGTCAATATATGTGCATAGCCAATATCTGTTACCTTCATGGTGATTATCTTGTTGCTAAATTAGCAGTAGTGGGATTTTTTGGATTCATTTTCCTCTGTACCTTGCATGCTCCTGGCAACATGCCACCACCACCCAACCAGAATGTGCTCAGGGAGTATAGTTTTCAGGCTGGCCTAAGAAAAAATAGGATTAGGAAGATAAAGCCACTGATCACGTAGTATCTTTAGAGTCAGATATATAGATATTTGTGAACTATCTGCAGCTTTCTTCTGTTGATTTCATTGGCTCCAGATATGCATTGGGAAGTTAGAAATCAGAGGGAGAGGTAGAAAGAGTGCAGAAGTCTACACCGCAAGAGCAGTGTTATTTCAAGGGCCATGAACTAGCTCATAAGCAGTGACCTTATTTTGTGCCTCTCGTCTCTCAGAAGAATAGAATGGAACTGAGGCAGGAGAATGCAGGTGAGGGGTGGGCTGGGGTCATGGGTGGAGGGAAGGAATGTCGCTTCCCTTGTATCTGAGGCTCACGTGCCCTTTCATGCAACCCTCCTAATTGACTGCCTGTAGGCATAATTGTTTTCATTTTACAGAATTAAAAATGGAGCCTCAAAGAAGTTGACTAACTCACTTAACAGCACGGCAGATAATTGGGGGATCCAGAATTGGAACCCAGACCTGTTTGGCTCAAATGAGGAAGCTCTTTCTCCTGTAATATGAGGGGCATATTAGTGGAGGCTCAGTATGTATTGTTTGGATAAATTATGTAATGAGTTGGATGAAGATAGCAATTATTTTGTAATACTCTGAATAACAGACACTATTCTGATTGGGTCCTTTCTGCATGGAAATAACTAGATTTAGAGTAGGAAACCAAAAAAATTTTAGCTGGTTTGGTCATTCATATATTTGCATGCATTGAACTGTCTACATCTGAATAAACACGAGTAATCCCTGACCCCTAGAAGCTCACATTTTATTGGGAGAGATAAGCATGTTATTAAATAATGCCATATTAATGGTCTCTCAAAGGGCTACTAGAACAATAATTCAGTCTGATGGAGTAGAAACAAATTGCACAATCCAAATTCAAGTGTCACACATCCTCCAAGAACTGTCCATTCTTCTTCCAAATTATCTCTGAAATCCCTGCTTCCTCTTCCTCTCCACGTATGGCCTCTTTACAGAGTCGGTACCATCTCTCCTAGCTGGTCACTGGACCTCCATTCTCTGCTGCTTCTGCTCAGCTCCCACATTGCCTCCAGTGGGATCCTTCTAAAACCCATCTCGCCATGACATTCCTGCTTAAAGCTCCTTAGTGATGCCTAGTTGCTGTAAAGGTGAAGTCACTCCCAGTCCAGCCCCTTCACGGGTCTTCCCACATTGTGTGGGATGGCATGCTGCCCCAGGCCTCCCACCTGTGCCGGCAGATTCCTTGCCTCCTGCACCCTCTGGCTCCCCTTCAGGACTCAGCTCCTGTGTTTCAGGCCTTCTTCTACACACCGTATTCCTCCATCGTAGCCCTTGATAAGTATTTGTTCATATGCCTCCCTACGCCCACAGACCGGAGCCACTTAAGGGCTGAAACTCTGTCTTATTTATCTTTTGATTTCCCATTTTGTGTTAGTGGAGCTGCAGTCACATAAAGTAGACACCCATGCGTGCCAAATTAAAACTGAAAATACATTTATGCTGGGTCTTAAAGACCGAACTTGCTGGCTAAACAAGGCAGAAAGACAGTTGCAGGCAGAAAGAAGAGGTTAAGACCAGTGCAGAGGTGTGGCTGTAGCATCAGGGGAGTAGGTGGTAGGTAGGGGTGGGGAGGAGCAGTAGGGTCAGGAGATGCGACTAGAAAGGTCAGCTTTACCCTGCAGGCTACAGGATGCCATCTGCAGCACTTACTTATGGGTTCTGTGATTTGGGGCAACAGTGCTGTTCCACCGCCTGAAAAATGAGGGTGACATCTTGTGCTGCAGTTTGGGGAGTGTTCACTGCTATGGTGGAACTGGCTATTTGCAACCAGACTGTGCTCTCAGTGGTCAGTGCCTGACTCTGTTGATTATGAAATACCTTTAATATAGTAACACTGACCTCCCAGAGTTGGTGGAATGATTAAACCAGAAAGTTTTGAGAGCTAGCATCTTCTGCAGTTACCAGCCAGGTTACTGTGTCTTCCCTCGGACCCAGTTAGGTAAGAAACTTTACCTGGTGGCTTTGCCGAATGTGCATCTTGGCACCCCGACTTGACTTTTTGTTTCATTATTTATTTATTTTAGAAACAGACATATTTTAACAGCTGTGCATTTCCTGTCCCTTTGTTTTCCAGTCGTGGTGCATTTCCTCACTCTTTGTGGTAGAAGGTTTCAGATGTCTGTTTCACAGTGCCTAGTGTGTTAGATAAAATTTATGGTGGTGCCTTTGGCCTCTGTCTCACCATCCCAACCAACTCAAACAGCCCAAAGCTATTTTATTTAGTGGCTTTTTCCATGTGGTGGGAAATGAATCTTGAGTGTTAGAGCCTAGATCTGCCAGGAAATTCGTTCTGGGATGTTTGCCCACATCCATTGGCATTTTTCAAAAGGAACCCCAGGTGTCTACATTAACACCAGCAGGACCACTTCAGGCCTCCATGGGCATTCATCAGCTGCTTTGTTCTCAGCCTAAGTATGGAAGTTAAATATGTAAGAGGCAGGACTGTAGAGCCAACATCTCTAAGGGTGCAGCCCCTCCTTGTCCCTGGACTCACCCCTGACACGTCCTGGTTGGATTAATCAGAATATGTCAGCACAGGGTGCCATTCCCCTTTGATTATCAAGTTCAAACAAAAAGGGAGATTCTTTCTTTCTTTGCCTCCACTGGGCAATGTTTTCCACTTAATATATAATTTAATTCATCTATTACTTAATGTGTTTGAATTTAGAGTCTGGCAGGTCAGAGTTGAAGAGGGAAGCCTGCTGCTACCGCAGCTTCTCCTCCCAAGGTGGTGTTTGATTTAGCGGTGTAAACAAATGACTGCATTCTCAAGAGGTCTTGAGCACAGCTGCCTGCCCTGGAGAGAGCTCGAACCTCTTCCGCTGGGGTGAACTCTGCTTCCTGGGGAGTATCAGCAAAACAACTGACAAGGAAATGTAGGACTTGTGTGGACTTCAAATAGCAGTGGCCCTGCCACCAGCGTTTGGCTACTACAGTTGGGAAATGAGGGGAACAGGGAAATCTCTCTTTTTTCTGCCCTTTGCTAGCATAGGGCATTGTAATGGTTCTCTTTCAGATTCTGGACTCTGGTTGCAAAATTTGTCCAGAATTTGCTTCTGAGGCCATAAGACACTGTCTTTTTATTCACTGAAGGTGCCCTTTGAATTTTTTCTCATTGGCAATGCTATCTTTATGTTGAGCCCCCTAAACTAGCCGCCTTATCTGCCTACATTATTCTTCTCTAACATCCATGACTATACAGTTTCTCTCTGTGTAGAACCAAACAGCTTTTATAGATAGACTCCATGGCATCAGCCTTGTTAGAACCTACTGTGTTTTCACTTGTAAGCTAATCATACCAGACCAAATATGTCAAAATACATGACCCTGGCTATGGGTTTAGTCATTCATCTTTGCCTCCCAAACACACTCATGCACATACATAAATATACATGACTGTTAGCCAAGATTTTTTTTTCTCTCTCTCTTTTTTTAAGATTTTATTTATTTATTTGACAGAGACACAGAGTGAGAGAGGGAACACAAGCCGGGGGGAGTGGGAGAGGGAGAAGCAGGCTTCCCTTGGAGCAGGGAGCCCGATGCGGGGCTCGATCCCAGGACTCTGGGATCATGACCTGAGCCAAAGGCAGACGCTTAACGACTGAGCCACCCAGGCACCCCGTTAGCCAAGATTTTAACTTCAGGGACTAGAGCAAGTATCCCACAGAGAATGAGGCCACTTTCTCTGAGGGAGGTGACCTCCCCATGAGAATGCAAGGGTACATCATGAGTCATACCTCAGAGGATGACCCAGGAACTTCTGAGTTATGTCCAAAGCAGCTTCCATAATTGCTGTGCCTTTACTTCAGGGAGATTTGGTGAGGATGGCATTCTGGATGCTCTTCATAAGCCCTTCCTCTGGGTAGAGCTGTCTGACTTTCACTTAATGGCCAATCAGCAGCTAGCGAACACCAGTGATTTAGGACTCACCCCCATTCCTATCCCTATTGTCCAGGTAGGACATGGGGCTTTGACTTCAGTCTATAGCATCTCACTAACCAGGTGAGATGCTGTAGATCAGCTTGGGATGGGTTGTGTTCCCAGCCATATTATTTAAAGAAAGTAACTGCCTTCCTCCCAGACAGGTGTCACAAATGAAAGGTAAACTGGCAGGGGCTTAAAAGCCATTAGACCCTGTTGACTTTAAAGATATTTTGCAAAAACAGTAATAAAAATGGTATTTATGAAGTTCTCATTATTTGTGAGACAGTTTAATATCCTCCAGAAGAAGATTGCCTTGTTATGCCTCCTCAGCGAGCTTGGAGTGATCACTGTAATTAGCCTCATAAAGTGGTGGTGAGGGCCCAAAGGTCCCTATGAGCAGAGCCCTTGGGCCAGCTTGGGTGCATAGTGAGCACCAGCTTTTATTCTGACCGGGAGGCACTGGCTGGCCCTTCTCAAGCACTGTCATGTGATCCTTAGAACACACCTATGAGGTAGCATGTATCTCAGTTTTGCAGATAGGGAAACAGACCATACAGTTAGCAAATAGCAGAATGGGGATGGCACTCAGGGCTGTCTGTCTCTTCAACAGTACGCCATACCACTTTCCAAGATGGGGAAAATAACCCAACTTTGAAAATGGGTCAGATGTTTCAGGATAGAAATGAGTGTTTGAGAACCTTTTAAGTTTTTTTTTTTTCACAGAGTATCAGGGTACCAATCTAGGGGGATGCAGCAGGAAACATGACTGTGAATCAGCTGCCTGATAAAATAGCCAGGATGGAGCCCACGTCACTGTGGGGCTCCACAGTGTCATTGAAAACATCAGCTGCTTATTCCAGTATGGATTTCCCTTTAAGACATGAAAGGAGAGTTCAAAGAGCTCGATGGCTCAGAAAGCTACATTATTAAAATATATTTGTTTTTATTAACTTTTTTGCTTCAATGAGAATTATACTCTCATTAACATTATACCGAAAACTCACTTTTTACTAATTATTCCTAGTTTATCCTCCGAATCCAAGGTGCACAGGAATTATGTTCAAAACATAGTAGCAAAGCTGTATTTCTTACAGCGATCAAGACTTCTAAGTTTAAATCAGTTCAATTCAGTAAACATTCATTGAGTCCTTTTCGTGAGAAAATGCTCTTCCAGAGACTACAGTGAACTAGAATGGCCCCTGACCTCCAGGAACTTACTGTCTCTAGAGCTGTGGTGACCTGCACAGTAACCAGGGACCATGTGTGGCTGTTTAAATACTGATGAGAAAAATTCAGTGCCTCACATGCACTAGACACATTTCAAGCGTTCGACAGCTTTTTTGGGTCACTGGTTATCATATTGGATAGGGCAGATATAGAACATTTCCACCATGCAGAAGGATCTGCTGGACACTGCTGCTCTACTGGACAGGGGCAAGAGATCTTCCTGTTCAGGAATTCCGTTGCTCTGACTTTGTGGTTGGAGTGTGGCTTACTCTTAGAGTAACATGGGGAAACAGCACCACCCTTCAGACTTGACATTTGAAGACATGGATTCAGATTCTGCTCCTGACCTGTATTGGCGTTGGGCAAGGCCCTTTGTCCCTTTGATGCCAGTTTCCTTACCAGTAAAGCAAGGACATCGGATCACAAAACCTCTCTGACTCCTATCCAGATGCTCTGTGATGCTTAGTGAATTGGTAGAATATTCAGTGTGTGTCTCATAATGTACCATAGCTAAAAGGGAAACTACGAAGAAGAATTTCCATCTCCAAAATAATTTTTTCATTTTAGAAATTTAATTTCAAATTCACTTTAATTTAAATTCAAACTCAATACTAAAATTCTATATATGCAGACCTAAACTTGCTAAACTGACTTATTTATTTATTTTAAGATTTTATTTTTAAGTAATCTCTACACCCAACACGGGGCTTGAACTCATAACCCCAAGACCAAGAGTCCCATGCTCCATCGACTGAGGCAGCCAGGTGCTCCCAAACTGACTTTTTTTTAAATGAGATTCTTTTATTATTCATTTTTGTAGAACAAGGTTTCCCCAGAGGAAACTTAAACATGTTTCTTTTTCTTTCTTTCTTTTTTTAATGTACTCCAGCAGTTTAGTTTTAATGCCTCCTTGCGCAAGCAGGTTGCCAATTCTCTGTCCCCATAGTGTGCTGTTAAGTACTGACAAATGCTGGAAACCAGGCCCTTGGTCTTCAACTGTGGTGAAAGTCTATATTCCCCACCAAAAAAGATGAAAAACCAAAAACCATAAGATACCAAACCCTATGTTATTCCTAGAAAAAAAAATAAACATGTATTAAGGACTTCCGGTGTCATGAGGTGCTTAAGTCCTTTATCTCACTAAAGGACTGACCAGTGTTAGCCTGGGTGATGCCTGTTTGCAAAAGAAGAGCTGGGTAAAGAGAATTTCCTACTTTCTTAATTCTATGGAATGTGACTACACTTACTGGTATTTTTTAAAGAAATTCCACTTCCATTTAAAATACCTATCTTCTTAGTATGGTGTCACTTAAGCCTTGGCCCTCTGTATTTTCTCATTACCTGTGTTCCTCTTTCCCACATTAGCTGGAACACTAACTGTTTCTTTTGTTTTCTTTCTTTTTGTCTAGAAGACTGAGAACATTACATGGGACCTGCTCCCAGGATATGGAGCCTGAGGTGGGACAGTTTAGTTCAGAAGGCCCAAAAGAGGGTGGGTTGGCAGTCGTTTTTGTTCAGATTCAGCTCCTCGGCACAGTGAGGCTTCTGGCTCACCCTCTAAGGTTGCCTGAGGGGGACTTAGCAGTGAGGGAGTGGGTGAAGGAATCGGGCTTGCTTGCTTCTTCCCAGGTCAGCGGGAGCTCGGTCCTCTGATCACCTCCTTATGACCTGCCCACCTTCCTTGCTTCTCTACTTCTGTTGGTATGAGTTGTGGGATCAAATGAACTAGAGTTTGACCCCTACTCCACTGCTTTAGGGAAATGACTCAGCCTCTTGGAGCCTGAGTTCCCTGGGCTGCAAGGGGAGGATAAATAATAACTCTACTCTCCTACTATACAGGAGAGTTGGGAGTACATTGAGGGCAGTGGAGCAGGCTGTACCTGTGGCTCCTGATATAGGGGGAGAAGTCTGGGCCTCTGGCAAGTGGGAAGGGAATCCAGGGCCAGCCACTTGCTAGCTGTCACGACCTCTGGCAGGTTTCCTAGAGTTCAGTTTCCTCTTCAGTAAACTGAGGATTCCAGGTAACTCACAGGCTCTGTGTGAGATAATGTGTTCTTTAAGCCTGTGTTACAACAGTCTTCTAACCAAGCTTCCTGCTTCCCCTCTTGCCCCCACCAGTGATTGTTTGGAAACACAGTTGGATCTCACATGTCCTACCCTTGCTTAAAACCCTCCACTGGTTTCTTAGGGCCTTTTCGAATTTGCCTGGAAAGCTCCAGGTTTTAGCATGGAAAGCCTCGTGAGCTAGGAAGCTCCTTGTTGGTTGATCACACTGCAAGTCCAGCAGGGGCAACCGATGTGGTCCCCACCCACCATCCTAGTGCTCACCTCTCACTGCTCACTTCTAGTTACTTCTACTTCTCCGCACAGTGCAAAGGGAGCGTTCAACACAATGCTAATGCCCTGGCCCTGCCTTTTGAGAGTCTGATTTCATTGTTTGGAGTGGGCCCTGAGAGTAGGTGTCTTTTTAAGGCTCCCCAGTGGTTCTACACACAGCCAAGGATGGGAAACACGGCTCTCTTCTTACAGGTGTCCAGACATCGCATGTGTTGTTCTCTGTGCAGGAGTTGACCTTCCCCCTTGTCTCTTCCCTTGGCTAATTCCTTCTCATCCTCGTCCTACTCGGGGGTTCCTTCCTTCAGGCAACCCTCCTGCACCCCTCCAGGTAGACTTAGCTACCGATGGGCTCCCAGCTTACTCTGGGCTTGCTTTCATCAGGGCCCCATCATTTTGCATTATGATTGTTGGTTTACTCCACACCTCTCCCTCATTAGGTCCAGAGTCTCTTTCGGGAAGAGATTTTATCTTCCCTCCTTGTATCCCTGGAGCCAAGCAGGCTCTGGCACATTACAGGCCTTCCGTAAGTATTGGGTGAGCGAATTAATCAAGACAAGGCCATCTGACCTCTTGTGAGTTACATTCTAAGAAAGAGACATTGACACAGTAACCCTAGTGTATTATAGGAACAAAGGGGTTAAGGAAAAACCGGATCCCAGTATAGCCTAATACTTTAACAAATCTATAGGTTTCCTGGACAACCCCCAATATTCAGATTAAAAGAAATTCTTAGTTTTGCTTTTCTGTAGTTTATGATTTTTTTCTCTTCCAGTGGAGAGAAAGAAGATCTATTAGGAAATTCCTCTCCCACCCACATTACCTGTCAGGACTGTAACTGGAAATGATTTCTCTGACTAAATGGTTTTGGCTCTCCGTTATTTTCTTTCTTCCTCCTTGTTCTTCCCTCAGCTGGCCATTATTGTGTGTTTGCGGGGAGGCAGGAAGGTTCACTGCTACAGCTGCTTCTCTCTCTCTCTTTAAAACTCTTTTATCGGCTTGCTTTCTGATCTTTAAAGCAGCCTGTATCCAGTGTGACCCCACTCCCTCGCCCCCCCATGCTGGGGAGTGAGAGCTGGGAGTCTTTTTGTCATTTTGAATACTTGCATATTTGGACAGCCTCAGATGGCCCTCACCAAATCTGCAGGGATGAGAGCAAGTCAGTGTTTGTAAACCCCCTTTACCCCCGAATCTAGACACAGAGACAGATTGACACCAGACCCCACAGTTAAGCAAACAGTAAGTTTCTAGATCTCCTTACATCTGACCCATCCCCCTGGGGGCAGCAGCCCTTACCCCCTGCCCCTTTTTTGCAATTCAGTCTTTGCCGTTAGTGTTCTTCACATGCTCTCAACCTTTGTGATTATCTGCAGTGCTTGATCCTGGATAAGTTTGAAAGCTATGATGATGAAATTCAGCTCACTCAACGAGCCCTGTCTCTGCTGGAGGAAAACAGGTTCTGGGCTGGTGTCGTGTTCTCTGACATGTATCCCTGGACCAGTGTCCTACCATCCCACGTGAAGTACAAGATCCGGATGGACATCGATGTGGTGGAGAGAACCAATAAGATCAAAGACAGGTGATGTCTGGCCCTGTGCATCCCTAGGAATGTATGTGGCAAGGAGCAGGGGCTCCTCTGGGCTTAGGTCCCCATCTCCTTGTAGGGACGGGAAGGTTACTTGGAAAGGCACAGAAACACTTGGGTATCAGAGAACTAAGCTCCCTAACCAGTTGGCTCTGTTAGTTGGTGGAACCAGCAGAGCTTGGGGTTAGATACCCTGTCGTCACTCCCTCAAGTTAGCACTTGTCCCTGGCTGGCCTTTGGGCAGTTTGGAGATGGAAACCTCTAGGTATTGAATTATCTTCACGTAGAGGTTCTGCAAATGAGGTTTCTCCAAAGTCACTGGGAAATTACATTTGGTACAGAGTGAGGGGTTGAGACAGGACTCAGCATAAAAATCAGTACGATTAAGTTAAGAAGAGATGAGATATTTTATAAAGTTCAATGTAGAGTCCTTGAATTAAAGCAATTACAAGTCACTGTGGCTAATATTTATAACTGAGATTTAAACGGTGAACTAGAAAATAGAATCAGTTTGGAACATTTTTGGGGTAAGGTTTTAAGAGAGTGAGTTTCGAGTCCCCTTGTGCTTGTGAAGTGTCAGTAAGCTGTCCATTCCCATTCACATCCATTGTCCTTCCCTCTTGGTTCTTTGTAGGTACTGGGATTCTGGTCCCAGAGCTGATCCTGTGGAAGGTTTCCGATATATCTGGGGAGGGTTTGCCTATCTACAGGACATGATCGAACGGGGGATCACGAGGAGTCAGGCCCATGTTGAGGTTCCAGTTGGAATCTATCTCCAGCAGATGCCTTACCCCTGCTTCGTGGATGACTCGTAAGTCAGAGGCTTCCAATCTCCCTCCCAGACACACTAATCAGGTTGCTGGGGTGGAATGGGAGTAGTCCCCAGGCTTCAGTCTCTTTGGAGAGAAACCCAGGGAGTGGGGCCAGCTTGAAGAGAACAGAGCTCTGAATGAGGAGCTGGCTTCTCCCAGACTCCAGGCAGGGCCAGATGGGCAAGTGAAATGGCAGGGAGAAAGTAGTTGGTGTTGTGGGTGGAAAAGGGAAGGTGAAAATAAAAGCAAGGGAAGTGAGGTTGGGAAAGGGGACAAAGGCTTTTTAAGTTTCCACTACGTAGTATGTTTGGTATGTGGCAGAGTTCTGGTCAGAGTGTTTGCCCAATGATTGCCAAATCAGCAAATTAGGACTCTGCATTGCAAGTAGGTCTGGTTCCTAGGAGCCTCAGAATAATGCAGCTCCTTCCCTAATTAACATTCCCATGGTGCATGCTTAATAAGAAGGTAGAGGAATGTGTTGGATGAGATGGAACCCTCCCTTCCTGCCACCCCACCCCCACCCCCAGGCCTGTACATCTGTTGGCCAATAGCAAGCGAAGAAAATAGCCTATTATTTTCTGAACGTGTATTTGGGGCGTGATAGAGAGAGGGGACAGAGAGGAAGAGAAGACTAGGTGGGCTCATTTACTAGGGTGGATGGGGGCAGGAATATCACCAGGACAGGAGCAGAGACCTACAACTGGCTTAGGGTTCAACTTTTAGAAAAAAAACTGGGAAGTTCACCATAGTGCGTGTTGTATCAGTGGGGTTCAGGGAGGAGAGAAACACTCACAGCCTGAAGAAAGGAAAAGTCCAATTGCTACCTGACAAAGAGTTAAGATAAAGCCCAGTATGGGCACAGGAAACCCTCTCTCCACACCCTAGTCCAATTGGTTCTCCTTCCTCGGCTCTACAAAAGACTAAAGAGATAAGGGTGGCTGTTCTGCAGTCAGTTTGGGTTTGGATGACAGATGGAGATGGGATGGGGAGCCAAGGGCAAAAGCCCAGTTCCACATTTAGGATCAGACTGGGAGTGTCTGGCAGGGTAGTGGGGTACACAATAAGGAGGCAGTGGGGAGTCTAGCCATTTGGAGTGCAAGAGCCCTCTAGTGGCAGGTCCCAGAAGTGCAGGCTTTATGAATTTCTGGTTCTCTCCTTAGGGCCATCTTGAGAAACCTCCCACACTGGAATCAGCCCTTCCTGTGACAAACAACAATTTTCACTACATAATAATCCCCAGGGCTTTACTAGCACATCAAGCACAAGGAGAATATGTGTAAAGTTCACAATAAAGTAATTCCAGAATATCAAATCTATCCTGCTTGGTAGAATGAATGTCTATGGGATTACTCTACCAGTACATGGCTGGTGGAGTTAGTCACTGTTGGATCACTGATTGATTTATTGATGGGTCATTTGCCTTCTGAAAGTGCCACACTGAATAGTTATTTTGTGCCTCTTCCTGCATAACTGCAGTTTGATCCTCTGGGATAGATAGTGCTAAGATGGCTGACACCCCCGGGGAGCCCAATTATTGCTCTCACCACCACCAACAGTTCCCTTTGTGGTTCGCCTTCTTGGAGTTAAGTGTCAGTTAGCATGTATCTATTCCAGTCACAAGCACATCATCAACTTTGTAGTTCTTTCCTGCGTGATCTTACAAGGTCTATACGGTGTAACACACAGAGTACAATTTTATTTTACACATATAACTTGTAGAGCATTCATCTGGGCTAACCAAAAAGCCACCATCTTGCTCTAAGGAAAAAGTAATCCTTCAGGGCAGAGTGCAATGTATTAGAAGATTCAAGCCCATTGAATGCCCAGTGGGATTTTCTGCCTTTCCCTCCATCTGGGCTTTGTTCTCAACACATCCAACCAACCAACATTTACTCCACCTCTACCGGGTACAGGGCATTCTACTATTCTGCTTCTCTCCTCTTGCTTCAGTTTTATGATCATCCTGAACCGCTGTTTCCCTATCTTCATGGTGCTCGCCTGGATCTACTCTGTCTCCATGACTGTAAAGAGCATCGTCTTAGAGAAGGAGTTGAGACTGAAGGAGACCTTGAAAAATCAGGGTGTCTCCAATGCAGTGATTTGGTGTACCTGGTTCCTGGACAGCTTCTCTATCATGTCAATGAGCATCTTCCTTCTGACCATATTCATCATGGTAAGCCAGATAGAAAAGGCCCAGAAAATCTTGAATAATGTTGTACCTCCCACTTTTCCTCCTCTTAATGAACTCGTGCCTGCATTAGTCATCTGGCCATCAAGGATAGCCTCACATGTAGCTACCCAGCCATTTCAGCCAAGGTGGAAAATACTCAGAGTGCCCCCCCCCAGGAGCCCCGGTATGTTCCCCACTCTCACTTCCTGCCCAGGGAGCCACAGTCCACATAGATTATCTAGCCCCATTCCTTGGACTATCTGGAGAAGCTGCTGTTAGGAGAGCCCAGTGCAGTGTGATTGTATGTGCAGAGGGTTCTCTCTTTCCAGACATAGAAGAAATGAGTACAAAGAGTGTTTTCCTGGGATTACTGTCTCAACCAGCAGCTGGGGTTGTAATGTGAAGAGCCTTTTCATTGTATTAGGAGAGCAGAACTAGACTGTTTATTAATTACCATCATGGTCACACCATTCATGGCTTGACCAAAGGACATTCTGCTGTCTTAAAAGTCTCCAAAGCATTTTAAAGGACAGAACTTAGAGTCTGTCCTTTCTCAGCAGTAGGAATTTTTATAGCTGCAGACAGCATGCATAGGTCCATCATCTGCAAACCTGCAGCTCCCTCACAAGCTAGACTTGAAAATAATACATTATTTCATAATATGTTCTTTTCCTCCATTTTTAGTTCCTCCCCAGTAGATGATCTTTTGTACTTGTTAGATGATAAGTTCATAAATTTGGGTAGTTTTTTATATTTATTTGATGGGATTTGGTATAAATTTCACACGTTAGGCTTTGCAAGCTCCTGTTATGGTGTTATCAAGCTTGTTTTGTTTTTCTGCGATTGTCATACTAAGTGCCCCTCTACACTAAGCAATATGTATGCTGAATAGTAGACTCTGGCGAAGTGTGTCCCATCCCATGTTGGACCATACTGGTGCCAGGAATGTTCCATCACATATCTTGTCCATCCAGCAGATATTCAGTTAAACCAAATCCTACCCCTTCTCTTCGCAGTGAAATGTACTAATTCTGAAGGGTTTTGTTTTCAGCCTTAGTCAAACCCTGTGCTAGAGTCCTATCAAAACCAATGCTGATATAGAGGTCTTTCTGCTCAAGCAACCTAGCTTTAAATTTGTGGCTTCAAATTTGCAGGGTCCTTGAGATCCACAAAGATGGGGGGAGAAGCTGTGCTCCTTGTCTTCTTCTAGTGGGCCCTTATTCCTTCCCATCCTTCGGTCTGCCCCTTTTCCCATTTCCAAGATGTTTTGTGTCCTCTGAATTAAAGGAGCCAAAATGTGTAAGTGTCTGACTTATGCAAAGTGCATAAACATGTATGATATCCTGAAATGTCTGTTAAGTGACATTGAGATCTGCCTTCCTAAGAATGAGCATTAAGACTTCAAAGCTTTTAGGACGTGAGGTAAAGAATGTTCACTAAGAGTTTCTTGCACAAAGGGGTTTCTCCTTGTGGGAACCAGAACATTGTTCCAGTGATGACGGAAACAGAGCTTTGCACACAAAATAGGATTCCTTAGAATGACGCTCCCATCTTTGCCTTGTCCTTCCTTCCCACCTTAACTATGCAGGAAAGAAGCTGGAAGCTGGGACAATGGGAAGGTTCCAGTTATTCAAACTATTAGGAACAGAAAAGACAAGTGGTCATTAGAGGAAGCCAAGGCCTGTGAAGCTGTTGGGTCAGCCCAGTGACTTTCTTTCATCTCTGCCTGAAGTCACTGAGAGACTGTATGGGCCTAGAAGCTTGTGGGACTTTGCTTTGAGCTGGGATAAGAAATTGATGTTATTCTTCTGAGAATACCAACAACCATCTTAAAGTTCTTCCTGCCATAGCCTCGTGTTCAGCCGTGGACTTGCTTTTACTGGGCTATGGGATTAAGGAAAAGGAGTGAGCTTTCCAGGGTGATGTGGAGAGCTCTTTGACACACAAAGTCAGGAGCTCTGAGTCTTAATTTTGATTTTCATTTAGAGTTCCTCAGAGTTTGGTTCTAGTTAAGCATAGCCTTTTTCCACTCTCCTTTGCCATTTGTTTTATTCTATTTTTCAATCCATTCCATCGGTGCCTGGCAGGCACAAGAGTGTGAATGAGGGAAAAATGGTAGCAGTGGCAGACAGGTGACACATTTGTTCCTCTCAGCTCTTGCACACCCATGACAGATATTGCTCATTGCCTCTCTTTTCTATTAAGAACCCAGTGCTTCAGGGCACCACTAACAGTTGATTGGAACCCATTCAAGAGATGAATCTCTTTGTACCTTTTTGTTCCCAAGAAAAGAACAAGATGATCTATATGTATTTGGAGTTCTGTGCAAGGGGTGAAATTCCTCATAGGATGTCTGCAGTAAAGGAGAACCAAGAAGGCCTAATAAATTTGAACATCTCAATGTATCCTATAATGGAAGTGGGCAGCAGCTCACATAGTGAAAATTGCTAATTCGGTCCTATTTTCTACATAGCCAAAGTGATTGACTCATGAGTTAATGTCAAATATACTGAGTATTTCCCCAGGTTCTATGTATTTGTATGATAGTGATGAAGGGGGAGGATTAATCCACTTCCAAGTGATGTGGATTAATTGCTGGTATTTTCATCAGTGTGAGTGGTAAATCTCAGAATACAACTACACATGATTGAGTCATCAGGCCAGGCCCTATGCAAAATGTTACAGCTTGTTGGAGGGTCTCCTACCTCCCTTTTTTGTCCCTCATCTACTCAGTGTATCTTGGAGCTTTTGGTGCTCTAAGATCTTCCTCCCCTGTTCTAGGCTTATTTCTCCCTTCCCACCAAGGATTTGCTTACTTGATACATAATGATTACTCGTACTGATAGGCAGCCTAATGTGTTGCCCTCCCAGGGAGAACAGCACTTGTGGAGGATTAAAGGAATTCAACAGCAGTGAGTCTCAACTGTGGAAATTTGGCATCCACGAGAGATGGTGGGAGAGATCACTCTGGAGTAGAGGGCTTCTGAAGGCCCAGAATCACGGCACAGAGGTTGCCCCCTGGGAGGGATGGTGCCCTGGACACGGGTGGAAAGTACCGACTCAGACGGCCTCTTTGGTTTCAGCATGGAAGGATCCTGCATTACAGCAATCCGTTCATCCTCTTCCTGTTCCTGTTGGCTTTCTCCACGGCTACGATCATGCAGTGCTTCCTGCTCAGCACCTTCTTTTCCAGGGCCAGCCTGGCAGCAGCCTGCAGTGGCGTCATCTACTTCATCCTCTACCTGCCACACATTCTCTGCTTCACCTGGCAGGACCAGATGACAGCTGACCTCAAGATGGCTGTGGTGAGGGACGTTGGGCTTGCCCCTAATACACGAAACATTTTCGCGGAGGTGTCTGTAGTAGTGCTGAAAAACTGGCCTGCCCTTTGCAGGGATCGACTTTGCCTTTTGAGTGTAAAGGACATAAGGTGTAAAGGCATAGGGGCAAAAGTTGGGACGGTCTTCATCCTGAGCTACCCAAGAGTCCCTCCTTACCAAACCTGCCTAATGTGTCTGCCCTGGGAAGCAGTCAAAAACCAGTTTGACTCACGGGTCCTTTCTGTGTCCGTAAGAGAGGAACAGCCTGGCCCATTTCACTCACTTTTCTTTTTGCAGCATGGGAGAAGGTTCAGAAGGGAGGGAGCTTGCCCTCTAACTGTTCTGTCCAGAAAGGTGTTTCCATTCATTAAAAGCATTTGTTTCTCTCCATAAAACCTCAAATCCGGTAGTTTACAAGGGTCTTTATCACACTCTACCACTGCATGCAGAAAGGAGTGCAGAAATGAGCCAGTTAAGAGCCAAGCCCTCTTGCCAGAGGAGGACTCTAGAAATTGACTTGATTGCTTGAGAGACAGACTTCTTAGTTCACAATTCCCAAACTAATAGCACTATCTTTTTCTCTAATCGGTTTCAAATGGGCCATTTCCATTAACCAGGCTTAACTGGCTTCCAGGTTCTCTAGGGTGCAGCTTTCCTAGTCCTCCAGAACTTCCCTCCATAGTTCTCTATGCAGTGGGGTCAAGAAAGGACTACCACCTGCTCTTTATTGAGGAAGATCCAAATTGTTCTAATAATCCAAACTTATTTGGCTACAGAGCTGCCAAGGCATCTGCCTTTTATTTCTCATGTTAAACAAGAAATTAATTGCTGTTATTTATAGCACCCAGTTTTCTAAAATGCTCACAATGGGCTAGTAGCAAAAAATCTTTATGACTCAGCCTATGGGCAGAGCTGGGCTATCTTGATATCCTGGGTAGACATCAGTACTTTGAGGCCACAGCTAGCTTCAAGGGTGTGTGGATCCACCAAGAAGCTATAGTTCTGGAAGTGTGTGGACCGGGGCTGAGGTGAGAATTTTTTAAATGGTTTTTATGAACATAGAGCTGGGGAATCTCATCCTTCTATAGAGTTTGAGCCCCACCCCAGGTCCTACAGACTGCAGAGAGGCCTCTGAGCAGAGGAAATGAGAATGTGCTTGTGCATGCTCTGTACATGCTTTCTGCCATGCCGGTGACCACCTGTGGGGACTTGGCCAGGAACCCTCTTCTTTAGCCTCCTTTTGCATACCACCTGTTTAGTTGACTTGTTCTCTCTACAGAGAACCTAAGGAAATGACTGTCCTCGGTCTGGAGAGGAGAAAAGGTGACATCAGTGGAATCTGAGGCTTTTCTGGCCTCAGTGATAGTCCTTAGGAGGTCATGGGACCATCCCTTGCCCGGTCTCCTAGACTGTCCTAGGACACTAATGACTTTGTGGACCCTTCTAATGGGATTCACACAAAGCAGTTCAAGTTATCTTCTTTGTTCTATAGAGAACTGTGTGATCTCCAGAAAGAGGTAGGAAGAAGGGGGAAAAGGTAGGAAGGTAAACCTGAGCACCTTTGGTCCTTTGGTATGTTGTGCTTTGTGGGGTTTGAAAACAGAGGAGAGGTGGCTCGGTAAGTATTACATGAGGTCCCTGAGGCATTTCCAGAATTCCCTTTCTGTGGGAAGACTGCCTTATCCCCTTGCTGGGTTATCCTTATACCTGGACACAAGCTGGGCCACTCTTTTGGCCCTCGCCCTCGTCCCTACCTTGTGGGCAGCTGGGTGCTGTTGGGCGGGGTGAAAGACCTCTGCTCACCTTATGTGTCCTCTTTGCCTCATTGCAGAGCCTGCTGGCTCCTGTGGCATTTGGGTTTGGCACTGAGTACCTGTCTCGCTTTGAGGAGCAAGGCCTGGGGCTGCAGTGGAGTAATATCGGAAACAGTCCCATGGAAGGGGACGAATTCAGTTTCCTGATGTCCATGAAGATGATGCTCCTTGATGCTGCTCTGTATGGCCTGCTTGCCTGGTACCTTGACCAGGTGTTTCCAGGTAAGTGTCAACTCCCATAGGGTAAAGGTACTGATATTGGGTTCTTCGGATCCCCAGCCTTCCCCCACCTTTATCTAGTTTAAATCTTATCCTTTCTAAGCTCTTTCAGTTTGGGCCCTCAGAGCCAGCATTTGAAACTTAAACTGAAGTCAAAAATCCGTCAGTGAGTGCTGGTGGCTCTACTTTAGAAATAGGTCCAGAATCTGATCCCACTACCTTCCCGGTCCAAGCCTCCTTCCGTAATCATTGCCTGCCAGTCTGTTCTCCACACTATGTTCAGAGATCTTTTCAGAACCGAGGTCAGATGATATCTACCTTCCGTTCACATCCCTCCAGTGGCTTTTCCTCTTGTTCAGAGTAAAATCTAGTGTCCCAGTCCTGGCCTATAAGATGCTTCATTAACCAGCATCCAGCTGAGTGTCTTCCTTATTTCCTGTCCTTCCCTTCTCCCTCACGTTCTCTGCTCCAGCCGCATCCTCCTCCTTGCTGACCGCTCTGCAGCACACTCAGGACATGTCCTCCTCAGAACCTTTGTGCCTGTTCTCACTGCCTGCGGCATGTTTCGGCACCCACCCCCATGTCTGCTGGCTTACCTCCTCAGTTTTGTTCGGGTCTGAGTTCAGATGTCGCCCTGTCACTGGGCTCTTTCCAGATTGAAGGTATCTGACTACCTGCCCCGGTCTGCCCCGGTCTAAACCACACCCTTCAGCACTTCTGCCCCCTTTATCCGACTTTGTTCTCGCAACATCACTCTCTCAGGACGTATCTTTACTTGTTTTTTTAATTGACTCTCTACCCCTAGTAGAATATGGGCCCATGAAAGCAGGCCCACCGTCTGTTTTGTTCAGTGTTACAGGGTCAATGCCAATAAATAGTGCCTGACTTTTGGTGGACATTGAATCAATACCTGATTAATCTGCAGCATGGAAAAGCAACTCCTGAATCAAAATTGGGTGTTTGCACAGTTTCACATTTGCTTTGTAGAAATCAGATTTTCCTTCAACTTAGTATTTCCTGGTAGCTAGAGAAGTCCTACTTCATGGAGTGGCCTCCAAGTCAACCAACAGCCACCGTGTGCCGTGATAGCCATGGCCAGGCTTTCAATGCCGTGGCCAGGAGCAGGCGGAGGAGAGCGAGGCTGGGCCCAATCCCTGGGGAGGGACAAACTCACATCATCTTGGCATAGCCTTTGTTGGGAGAAATACATAGGCAGCAACCCCGGAATAGGAGAACCCTGGAATAGACTGAGCCAGGAGGCCTGGGTTTGGATCAGAGCCGTGTGGCTATATTAGCTTCCTAGGGCTGCCATAACAAAGCACCACAAACTGGGTAGCTTAAAACAACAAATTTTTTTGTCTCACAGTTCTGGAGGCTTAGAAGGAGAAAATCAAGGTGTTGGCAGGGCCGTGTTCCCTCTGAAATGTGTAGGGGAAGGAGCCTTCCCTGCCTCTTCCAGCTTCTGGTGGTTTTTCAACAATCTCTATCTTCACACAGTGTTTTCCGTGTGTGTGTGTGTGTGTGTGTGTGTGTGTGTGTCTGTCTGTCTGTCTGTCTGTCTGTCTGTCTGTCTGTCTGTCCTCACACGGCTGTCTTCCTATAAGGACGCCAGTCAGATTGGATTAGGCTCCCATCTAGTCTGGTATGACTTAATCTCAACTAAGTACGTTAGCAATAACTATTTCCAAACAAGGCCAAGGGTTAGGACCCTAGTGTCTTTTTTTTTTTTTTCTGATACCAAATGTGTCATTTTTTTCCCCCAACATCAGCTATTTCTTTAATACCAACCAGGTGTCCAACAATCAGTTCAGTTCTCCCAGTTCAGTAACTACCCAGAATTAGCACAGACCCCACAAAAGGATTCAGTCCTACAAGACTGTTCCCACTTCAGAGGCCAGCCACAAATGCAGTGCCCGGGCTACCCACACTTTTCTCCAACTGACTACAAATTCAGGGGTTCTCACAATCCCCCCTCCCCACCCTGCTTTAGTAATTCGCTAGAATGACTCACAGAACTCAGGAAAGTAGTCTACTTGCAATTACAGTTTATAATAAAGAATACAGCTCAGGAGAAGCCAAATGGAAGAGATGAATAGGGGGAGGGGCAGGAGGGGTGGTGCATGGAGCTTCTATGCCCTCCCCAAGTACACTACCCTCCCAGCACCTTGATGTGCTCAGCAACCTGGAAACTCCCTGAGTCTCGTTTCCGAGTTTTTATAACTCAGTCTCCAGCCACCTTCTCCTCCCTCAAGATGGAGAGTGGGGCTGAAAGTTTCCATCCTCTTTTCCCAGGCCTGGTTCTTCTGGTGACCAGCCCCATCCTGAAGCTATCTAGGGCTCCCCAACTGAGTCACCTCGTTAGCATAAACTCAGGGGTGGTTGAGAAAGGGTGTCAGCTCCTTGTGAGCGACAAAAGACATTCCTGTCACTCAGGATAATTTCAGGGGTTTTACAAGCTCTGTGCTGGGAACTGGGGACAAGACTAGGTATTATTCTGTATTCTACCGTGGGCCTCAACGTATCCTTTTTGAGGGGGGGACACAATTCAACCCATAATGGTGACTTTGAGCAATACATTTGACCTTGCCATGAGTCAGCTTTTCTATCTTACTGTGCCACTAGAAGGAGATATAATAAGTGAAAATTAGTTGGATTGAAAATGCAATTTGTCCCTAATTCAAGACCTTTATTTTAGCCAAGCTAAAGCTTTAGTTTGTCCAATAACTATTTACTGAGCAGCACCTATATGTTAGGCTCAGCACTAGTTTTGGGGAAAAAAGGGATGGAAAAGACAGACCCAAACCCGCCCTTTAAGGGCTGACAGTCTAGTGGCCATGGAACATGGGATAATATTAAATAAGCAAAGACAGTGTGTTCTCACAAAAATTAACATTTTATAGGGAGCAAAATCTTCTAAGAGAACTAGACAAGAAATTTGGGAGTCTTTTCCTTGGAATCCAGTAGAATGGGGTGGTTAAGATCAGGGGTATTAGAACCAGATTACCCATATTGGAATTCCGACACCTCTGTTTAATTAGCTATGACCTTGGGCAGATGAGTCAAAGTCAATAAGGAAACAGATTTCCTTATCCACAAGAATACCATTACCTATCTCTTAGGGTTGTTTTGAGGATTAAAATTTTAACTCATGGAAAGTGCTTACAATAATGCCTGACATGGAAAGAGCATCCAACAAATGTTAGTGACGATCATCGTCATTATTATTATCTGGTAATTGTTGAGAAAGGGCATGATTAAATTCTTTAATAAGATGTTTTCTTGGAAAACTATTATCAACCAAGATCATCAGTCTTAGCGTTGCTGGTTCCACCCCAAAAAAGTGACTTTTTAAAGTCAAACATGCTGGAAAGAGTAGTCTTCACGGTAGCCCGTGGGTAGCTGTGTAATGTTTATGAACTATGAATATGCTATACTCTGAGGTTCAGATAGATAAATTCTCGATTTTGTAGAACTGTGGTAGGACTACCAAGGCTTTTTCCCTTATTTCCCTGTCATTTCTAGGGGACTATGGAACCCCACTTCCTTGGTACTTCCTTCTACAAGAGTCCTATTGGCTTGGCGGTGAAGGTGAGTTATTTAAAATTTTTTAATTAAACCCCCCCCCCAAAAAAAAACCCTTAGTGTTTTGGCTATGTCCTGGATATGTGTGGGCTGTAGAGGGGGCTCCTGATGTCAAGTGTGTGGTTCCGATTAGTCAGCTGCCTCCTGGGGCTCTGCCACTGTGGTGCAGCATCACAGCCTCTGGGAACCCACTTTCTGTGAGTCACTGGGCCAGGTGAATGGCTGAGCACTGATAAACCCTTGTGGCCCATACAACTTGTGCCCGGTGGATGAAATTGTCCTTGTGAAAGAAGGCCAAACCACTTTAGGGTGCAAATGACTTGCAACTCCTCGATTTCAGGCAGAGATCCACAGCATCATAAAGGAACCTTTGCACTGGTCTTCTTCTGCCTCCTCTCCTGCTTTTTTATTCCTTTTGAAAATATAAATTAATTCATCATCCTAAGGTGAAGGCCCATCCAGAGGCTGCGGCAGAGCTATGACCTTCAAGGCAAACACTCCTACACTCTCCTCAAATTCATCTTACTTTGTGACTGGGGAAGACTGGGGAAGAGGGCTAAGGGGCGTTTGCCCAGAATGCATCTTAGATAAAATTTACTTTTCCTACTGAACAGCACAGGAGGCCCAGGGAGAGTTCTAGAAGTTCCATAGACTCTATTGTGAGGTATGAGAAGGCAAGAAATTCCTGACCTGAGAGCTGGGGACTTCCTTGGAGCTGGGAGTTTCTGGAAGCAAAGGAAATACTTTCCAATCTGTTTGTTCCTCACCTACCTGCACTTTACTTTGTATTTTGGGGCCTCGGCCAGGATTTATCCTTTAAGCACTAAGATAGAGATTTGTTTTCTCTAAGGGGTTAGCCTAGGGCCTTTAAAAGGCTTGGACAGTTTTTTTGCTTTGTTTTGTTTTGTTTTTATGGTTCAAACAAATAGCACTTCAACAGCTCAGTATTTTTCCATTATGTTGGTTTGTCTGTCTTGTCTATAAACTTTTAAATTTCAACTACAATAAGGTTATAATCTACTATAAATGGGGATTTTCAACACAGGAGTGTGTTCTTGGAATATTTCTAATTTCAGTGAGTATCAGGACTTGTGGGCACTTTTCTCCCCCTCTATAATCTCGGCAGATAATCTGCCTCTCAAAAAGAAATTCTTAAGACAAATGTGCTCCAAAAATGAATCACATATATTTTTGCTAACAAAAGCCAAATATTTTTCACCTGCCTCACAGGCTAGACTGAAGTGGATTCCTAAATCTCTCTAAAATCAGAAAAGAAGGACACCTGGGTGGTTCATTCGGTTAAGTGTCTGACTCTTGGTTTCGGCTCAGGTCGTGATCTCAAGGGTCCTGAGATGGAGCCCCCGTGTCGGGCTCTACACCGAGCATGGAGCCTGCTTAAGATTCTCTCCCTCTCACTCTGCGTCCCTGCCCACCCTGCACAGTCCCCAACACTTGCGTGCACGTGCACTCTCTCTAAAAAAAAAAAAATCAGAAAAGAGCTGAGTTTCCCCACCTAACCACCGCCCCCCAACAGAGGAAAAAATGGAACCCAAGAGGACCAGTGTCTTGCCCCTGTTCCTGCTGATCACTTGGGACAAAAACCTGGAACTGGGAAACACATTGCCTGGCAAGGAACTCACCCCATGACTAAGCTATGTAGAAGAATATTTCCCCCTGCTATTTTGCTGCATGTTAGTGCAGTAGGAGAGCTAGTAAAGTGATCAAAGGCATTGAGGGCAGTAGAGTTGACAATCCTTCAGGAGGCAGAAATAGCAGTGCCGGAGGTGGCAGGTCCCTGACCCCGAGGCCTGTTCCTGGCTGCTCCACCTGCAGCCTGCAGATCTCCAGAGGGCAGCCAAGGGTGATGGAGACCCTGGTTGGCTGCCGCATTAAAAAACTCCCCCTGCCCACATCTGTGCTCTAGAGGCCAGAGCCTTTAGATGCGTGGGGACAGCAATTTCCTCCTGCCCCTGCTTTCCTCTCTTGCTGGCTTCTCCTCTGCTTCTCTTCCCTTTCCAGGATGTCCTGATGTCCTTTTAAACCAAAGGCCAAGTTTACCAACAACAACAACAAAAATTGCCTCTGTGTGTGTGTGCATGTCTGATGTGTGTGAGAGAGTATGTGTATATGCATCAGTGTGAGAATGTGTGTGTGTGTGTGTGTGTGTGTGTTTACACCATACTTTACAATTTATACGAGCCTATACCTCAACCAGGCTCAACTCTGGTGTTAGTCCCAAAAGACTTGAATGCCCATAAAAATACTCAGGTAAATTATTTCTCAATCTGTAATTTAAGCTGGCCATCCATCATATCACCTTGAATGAGCTTTTCTCAAGGTTCACCATGACTTTGACATGTTTTTGACTGGAACTACTACTGGTAAGGTAAAGAAAATTAACCCATTGCAAACGGAGTCCTGGTTTTGTGAATATTTTTTTAAATTATAATTTCTGACACTGTGGGCCCTTGCTGGCGTGTTAAGAGGATGAGGTGAAACACCTGTTATAAAGCTCTGTCTGGGCTTGGCAAAAGTTGACCAACCAGACAGCCCGGAGGCACTGGCAGCCATTTTCGGGACTTTACAGGCCCACAGGTCAGTGGGCGGCAGAACCATGCTCAGGACTGGTCCCCGGGAATGCTGACTTGGCCTTTTGAGGGAACCATGTTTTCCAGCTGTGGTAGGAAAGTCTGCCACCCCTTCCCTCTCCCTTCCTTTTCCTGCTTTTACTGATTGTTAGCTCTCACCAGGAGTAACGGTGGCTTCTGGTTGGTGCAGGGTGTTCAACCAAAGAAGAAAGGGCTCTGGAAAAGACAGAACCCATAACAGAGGAAATGGAGGATCCGGAACACCCAGAAGGAATAAATGGTAAAAAAAAAAAAAAAAAAAAAAAAACTCAATAAAGAACGCAGAGCATAGGCAAGGAGAAGGTGCAGAGTACTGTAAAAGGATGGAGCAATACACTTCATGACTGGGGTGCAGTGGACCCCGGGAAACCGACTCTGTTGACAGGTTAAACCTGGTAGCTTCTCAAGGGCCGAGCTGCACGTGTGTGGAATGAATGGTCCAGCCAGACATTAACGCATATTTCCTGGAGAAAGCAAATCCCAAGTATGTGGTGTGTTTGTGCCCTTGTTAGGCAAGTCCCAAGTGAGTTGCACAAATGTGCTGACTTCCGAGGATTTAGCAAGAACAATAACTTGGGTCACTGGGACTTAAAGCGGATATGAGCTATAAGGAAAGACAAAAATAAATGCTTCTGTGCATAGGAGGAAGGAGTCTAGTGGAGCTGACTATACTTCATTCGTGGTTTACAAATCTACAAGCCCATTCATTCAAACCATCAAAAGCCTTTCCTGACTGTGGAAGTTACCTAATAATTCCTGAAGTAATGAATTAGGTTTACAAGTATTCCCTGGCTTTGCCTTCCTTACCTTCTCTCCTAGACCAGTTCTGTACTTCTCCCCCATTTCTCCCTTCCCTAAGCGTTATGTGTCTCTCTGTGAATGCTAAAATGCTCTTCCTATCCCCTCCTCTGGGCTTTGCCTGCCCCTCCCCTGCGTGAGAGGGTCTGGCCTCCAGGCCTCCAGGCCTCTGGCCCAACCCAGGTGCCGTTTCACAAAGCTCAGGTCAGTGACCTCTGGCTCCTCAGAGAGCTGGGCTGCAGTCAACAGTGCCTCTGGCATGGCCCTCCCAGCGTGGAGTTCCAAGGCCAAAATCAGAGGGCTGGGCCTGATTGCATCTTAGTTACAGGAAGGACCAGGAGGCACACATAGGAGAGGGATGTTGTTTTGCAGGGGAGTCAATGCTCAGAACCTACGATGTTCACAGAGTAAGTGGTGCTGTACAAGGTGAACCCAAGCAGAGGCAGACTGGAGGTCTGCAGAAGTGGGCTGCACGTTCACGAGGATCGGCACTGGAAAGGCGTGGGTGGGAGGAGGTGTGGCGTTGGAGGGCCGGTGATGAGAAAGAGTGGGCTGTCCTACCCAGGAACTGAGAAGCCCACTTTAAGCAAAGTTAACACAAAGGCTTGAGCAAGGTGACCAGGAGAAGGGCAGTTACAGGAGTGGACATGGAAGAGTCTGAGGGAAAGTTATGTTTTGGGAGGAAGATAAGGAGCCTGAGCTGCTACCAGAATTCTGCCCAGGAGGAAATGCCCCACAGACTGCTGGAAATGAGAGCCCAGGCTGAAGACTGAGCTTCGGGCTAACTCTCCATATGTCAGTGAGTGTACTCTGGGTTCGAATTCCAGATTTGCCGTTCATGAGCTGTGTGACCTCGATTGGGTCTTTGATGTCTCTGTGCCTGAGGTTTCCCCATCTATAAAAATGGGCATAATAACATCTGTCCCCACGGAGCTGTTATAAGGGTAAAATGAGGTAATCCATATAAAGCACTTAAACAAAGCCTGACACATAGTACCACTCAATAAATGTTAGGTACTATTATTGCCCTGATTATTTTGTAGTCAGCCTTACAAAGGTCACAGCCATAGGGGCAAAAGACAGTGGTCCGAAGAGCGAGCCTTGGGGACTGTGTACATTATAGCATTATACTTACATCATGTTCATTTTTTCCTCCAAGACTCCTTCTTTGAACGTGAACTTCCAGGCTTGGTTCCTGGGGTATGTGTGAAAAATCTGGTGAAGATTTTTGAGCCCTACAGGAGACCAGCCGTGGACCATCTTAACATTACCTTCTACGAGAACCAGATCACCGCATTCCTTGGTCACAATGGAGCAGGGAAAACCACCACCTTGTGAGTTTTCAGGCAAAGAGCCTGGATTACTCTTCTATCTGGTTATTTTCTGGCTCTGTTCTGCCCCATTACCTGCAGTCTACTCTTTCCCACTGAGTATTAGTGACAAAAATGTACTATGTATTTGTGTCCCAAGAATGTGTAAAGCATACTACAGTATTTAGAGCTCATTCACGTATGTTGTTTTATTTGATCCTCACAAGAAGTGGGAAAGGGAGTTGAAGTAAGTTTACTGCCCCCTTTGTGTGCTGGGGAAGTGGTCTAGAGAGTTGAAGTGACTTTCTGGTGTCACCAATGTGTAATGGTTCAGTGAGGGCAAGAGCCAGGTCTTTTCTTTTCTTTTTTTTTTTTTTAAAGATTTTATTTATTTATTTGAGAGAGAGCGAATGAGAGATAGAGAGCACGAGAGGGAAGAGGGTCAGGGGGAGAAGCAGACTCCCTGCCGAGCAGGGAGCCCGATATGGGACTCGATCCCGGGACTCGATCCCGGGACTCCAGGATCATGACCTGAGCCGAAGGCAGTCGCTTAACCAACTGAGCCACCCAGGCACCCCAAGAGCCAGGTCTTTTCAGTTGTCTGGTCTCTGACACTATGAGCCTGTCCTCCCAGCCCCAACCTCCCCACTGTTACTACCATCAGCGATGGTGCTAAAGTCATGGCCGTCACCATCACACGCCCTTGGTCCATACAGACTACTACTTATTTTCAAAGAGGATTCCTTTACCTATCTGTTTTGGAGAAAGTAAAAAGGGTGTGCTCCCTAGAGGGGCCTGCGAGGTAAACACCTGGCGATTGGAAGATAAAGTTCAAGGAAGATGCAAGCTCTTCATAGAAAGGTAAGGAAGCTCTCCTAGCTTTTTAAGGGACTAGAGCGCCATCTGCTGAGAAGGAGAACGTGGCTAGCTAGGGTTTCCCAAGGAGCGTCAGACAGTCCTCTCAGGGGGTAGGGAAGCCGTGTGATACGTGGTCTTCAAGTCCTTTGACCTCTTACAGAGCGCCAGGAAGGATCAGCAGTATACACCCTAAGTTGGAATGTTCTCTGAGGGAGGTTCAGTGTGAATGGAATGTAGGGCTGGTGCCATTATATTTGATTCTGTTTCCCTCTAGTGGTTGATCAACAGAGATTTCAGCTTCTAAGTACAAGGTCAGATAACCTGAGATTGTATCTGAACTCAGGGACAGAGCTGGCTGGGCCAGGCAGCACTATATCCAACTGATTGCTCACCTTGTTAACTAATATGGTCAGAAAGTCCAGAGCACCACCCAAGACCTCAGGGCTTCTCAAGACAAACACATTACTTCATCGACTGCTGAAAATTCAACTTCCCCTGGGAGTTGAAACACACTGTTTAATAAAAATAGTAATAACACTTTTTTTTATTTAAAGATTTTATTTATTTGAGAGAGAGAGAATGAAAGAGAGAGAGAGAGAGAGCATGAGAGGGGGGAGGGCCAGAAGTAGAAGGAGACTTCCCGCTGAGCAGGGAGCCCGATGTGGGACTCGATCCCGGGACTCCAGGATCATGACTGAGCCAAAGGCAATCACTTAACCAACTGAGCCACCCAGGGGCCCTAAAAATAGTAATAATACTTTTGAGCTTTACTTTATGCTGGCACGGTTCTAAGTGCTTTACAAGTGTAAACTCATTTAATCCTCACAACAAACCCATGAGGTGGGCATCATTATTTCTCATTTTACCAAAAAAAAAAGGCCAACATGGATATCGAGCTTTTTGTTTTGCATTCAAAAAATGATATTGTTGGTGGTAATTCCTCTGCCTGCCTTCAATCACTTAATCAACAAATACATACTGAATGCCTGAGCTCTCATTAAGATCCTTCCCTATGCTTTGTAATAATGATATCAGGCACGTATTGACCTGTACGTACTGCACACCTTCAATTGAGCCCCTACAGCACCAGGAGTGGTGATGACTGAGCTGGGGAGGGATGTTCTGTAGTGAATGTTCTGCAGCTGGGAACCCTGAGGACCCATCAATGCCTGCCTGGGGCCCTAGGAAATAAATAAAAGCAGAGAAGGCAGAAGCGGTCATCCACAGTAGGGGCTGGATGCTTCTAAGGCCTGTATGGGAACCTGTTGGTCCCCACAGCTAATAATGGTTTGGTTTCAATTGAGAGCCAATGCAGGAGTCACTGTGAGAGTCCTCAGCAACCCTGGAGTGGGGGGACTGCTCAAGGTCATCTTTTCTGTCACTGACTCCTGCATTTGACAGGTCCATCCTGACGGGTCTTTTGCCACCAACATCAGGGACTGTACTCATTGGGGGAAAGGACATTGAAACCAGCCTGGATGCAGTCCGGCAGAGTCTTGGCATGTGTCCACAGCACAACATCCTGTTCCACCAGTAAGTAGAACAGAAACTGAGACCCTCTCCATGCCATATTCCCACCCTGCCCGCCCCCACAACACACATGTTCTTTACAGCTGAGCTCAAGGATGCCAGTTCTGGGGGCAGGAGGGAGTATTCTTGTTTGTTTTCCCCATGTTCAAGGTCCCTGGTCCTTCCTGCTATGAGAGGTATCCTTCAGAAAGTCAGACTAAGCCTCTGGCACTGGGAGCTGAGGTCTGCCCCCTCAGAAGAGTAATGCCCCCTGCTCTCTGACAGGGTGGCCCATCCTGCGGCCCCTCGCTCAACCCTGAAATACTCCCTCCCAGGGAGCAAGAGAGGAGACCATTGTTCCTTTTTTGCTCTTAAGCCAGGCACTAAAAACTGACTTTTCAGGAGGCTTTTCAGTTGCTTCTTCCCCAAACTTTTACTTACTACTTAAAAAGTGATATATAGTAATTAAAGAAAGGAAGGGAGGAAATACAGATTAAAAGAAGA
Source organism: Zalophus californianus (assembly GCF_009762305.2). Classification (NCBI taxonomy): domain Eukaryota; kingdom Metazoa; phylum Chordata; class Mammalia; order Carnivora; family Otariidae; genus Zalophus; species Zalophus californianus. The sequence continues at coordinate 79,049,290 of NC_045598.1, read as the reverse complement.
AAATAGAAGTTACCTGTAATTGCACCATCCAGAGATAACCATGGTTCACACCTTGGTATATGATTTCTCAGAACTTTCTCCTATGCATGTATAGATATATTATTTAACATTATAAAGGAGAGTAAAACCCTGCATACGATTTTGTAATCTTCCATTTTTAAAGCAGTGGTGCTTTTTTTTCACTCAGGATATCATGAACATCTTTTCATGTCATTACATACTCTTCAATAAAATAATTTTTATGTTTATGTACTATGCCATTGTATAAATGTACTGTTCCCTCTTGTTAGATATTTAACAGGATCTGGGTTTTCTTTTGTTTTTTTCTTTTTTATTTTTTGGTATTATAAACAGCACCATGATGGACATCTTCATTGCTAAAACTTTGTGCTCATCCTTAATTGTTCCTATAAGGTGAATAATTAGAGGTGGAATTGCTGAGCCCATTGCCTCTCTCATTGCCCTGTCCCCTAGCCTCACAGTGGCTGAACACATCCTGCTCTACGCCCAGCTCAAAGGGAAGTCCTGGGAAGAGGCCCAGCTGGAGATGGAAGCCATGTTGGAGGACACAGGCCTCCACCACAAGAGGAACGAAGAAGCTCAGGATCTATCAGGTGCTTGGTATTGGAAAAAGACAGGGCTATGGATGGCAAATCCATTGTCTTCCAGGACACTGGCAGAAGGGGAGGCTTCTAAGAAACCTCCTAAGAGGTGGAGCACTTCTATAAAATTACTCTGTGCACCTAAGAGCAACCCACCTCTGGATCCTTTCCCACATGGAACCCTATCTTGTAGCAGCCTGGGCTGTATTTGTTCTGACATTTGTAGGTTTGAACTAAAATGTGAGAACAGCCTTCAAATGGTCTTATCTGCTTCTGCATTTCTGCATTTTTTGCCTTTTCTGCATTTAAAGAGGCCTGTACACCACTAGGGTTTGAACACTTGTCTAAACCTCTAAGGAGGCAACATCAAGCTGCTGCCAGAAGGCACACCGCCCCTGCCTTACACTGCCAGCCCTGGGCCTTTCTCCTCCGGTCCTCCACAGCCCTTGTGACTCTATTGTCTTGTACCGACCTCTAGGTGGCATGCAGAGGAAGCTGTCTGTTGCCATTGCCTTCGTGGGAGGTGCCAAGGTTGTCATTCTGGATGAGCCCACCTCAGGGGTGGACCCCTACTCAAGACGCTCAATTTGGGACCTGCTCCTGAAGTACCGCTCAGGTAATGGCCTCTGCTCGGTGCCCTGTGCTCTCACCCAGCCTTTGTCTGTGACCCCCGCTCTCACCGTGGTGCTTTGGAACTGAGCATACTTAACAGCCATAACTACACTCTGACGGAATTGAGCAGTGACTTGAATGAATCCGAGTTCCAGGGGAAGCGTCCTGAAATTTTTACACCAATAAAGACAGGGAGTCACTAATGGAGCAGCCTACTTCCCCAAATATTCTAAAAGGTTCTCTCAACCTGCAGCCCTTCTGTCTGGAACAAGGCTTGCAGCTCAAGGTAAAATTCCTCTTTGACTAAGAAGACCCAAGTCACATGCAGACATCCCAGGAAACTCCGTAGCTGTCAGATGACCATTAGGACCCGGGTGTGTGGGTGACATGCAGAACTACAGCAGATAGCAGTGTCTCAGAATGGGATGTGCTTCCCTCTATCCCAGCACCTTCTAACCAGAGGGTGCAGATCCAGAAAGATGGCAGGCAGAGCTCAGAGGGTCCGTGAATGTGATGGCGTGACTCAGTCCCACAGTCAGTTTGCCATCCTGGAATCCTCTTTACCATTTTCTTTTAATGACATTTCCCATTGGTTTCAAAGTGTGTTCTTTGCAAAGATTATAAGTACAGTACTTAATGATCCAGAGAATATACATATGGAACTCAACAGATGCCGACTAACTGTAATAAATAGGTCCCCTACACAGTGATTTATTGGAAGCAGGTCCAATGCCAGATGAAGAGATACTGTATGTGACAGTGCTTTACAGCATGCAGGATGCTATAAAACGTTAGCTGTTGTCATTATTATTCTAGTATTCTGGACTTCGAAGCAAAATACTTGTTTTTATTGATCCACTTCCAGTTTTTATGCCCATGTCACAGGGAGATTGTTCTACATCCTCTCCCCACCAGCCCTGCCCGGGCCTGTCTGGTGATCCTCTGACCTCTGCCTTTGCAGGCAGAACCATCATCATGTCCACTCACCACATGGACGAGGCCGACCTCCTCGGGGACCGCATCGCCATCATTTCCCAGGGGAGGCTCTACTGCTCGGGCACCCCGCTCTTCCTGAAGAGCTGCTTTGGCACGGGCTTCTACTTAACCTTGGTGCGCAAGATGAAAAACATCCAGAACCAAACAACAGGCTATGAGGTATGCATGTGCCCAGGGAAAGAGTCCGTGTTGGGTCAGAAGAAACACATGGCGTGGTGCTGCCAAGCCCGGCATCTTCTACCCCAGTCAGGCTCTAGCGGCCAGAATCAATTTCTTTGTTTCTGAAACTCTGCAGATTTTGATAAATGGATGTTCTGAACCCTCCTATAGAGATGCCTTACCCCAAATGAAATGAGCTGAGATTATGGTATTCCAGAACCCTACACACACGTGGCATGTCGCCACACAGAAGCATCTCAGGCTGCAAGGCAGCACGCTGGGAAGGAGAATGGCTTTTGAAGCTTCCCATGTTTCATTCCAGCATTTATGTTCCCTAACTCAACCCAAAGTCCACTGGGAAATGAAAGCCAAGGAAAGGCCTTCTTGGGAACTATCAGCTGAAAATGATGAAGCCAGACAATACCCATTAGCGGAGACCCCTCTCACCATTGTCAGGAGACCAGGTTCGGGTCTGGGTAGCAGCGAGGTGGAGGACTGTGTCATCCCAGGCAAATTCCTTAATTGCTTGTCAGTGTTGGTTTCTTTGCACACAGAAAACGAAACTGATCAGCTCTGCTCCTGCTTGTCAGGAACATGGAGACCATAAGTGAGAGAAAGCATTATGAACCTCCTCTGGCCTCCTGGAGACTAGTCACTGCTCCTCTTGGAATGGTCGGGCTGGTTACTTTGTAGCATGACCTAGGCCTCCAGCTGCAGTAGTGTAAGGGCTGGGTGCCTCGAGGTTTTCCTGTCCTGGGTAGACTTCCACGGGCCAGCGTGCATCCACGGGGACAGAGGAGCAGAATGTCCTGCACAGGCTGACCTACAGCTGTCATATGATAATGACAAGCCAAGGGTGTCCTTTGAGGTGCTATTACTCTCTGTGTCTGACTCACACACTCTCCGCGATAAAATCAAATAGCCACACCCTCAGAATGCTCACATGAAGTAATATATTAAAGTGGGGGAGGGGGCAAAATTTGTTGACCAGTTTTGGTGGCAAGAAACAAATGAGGTGCGGTGGGGACAGCGGTCAGCATCAGGGAGATGCGGTTGTTCAAGTGACTGACGCCCATCTGTTGTAGGCGACCTGCAGCTGTGCGTCTGAGGGTTTCTCCAGCAGGTGTCCAGCCCACATAGATGAGATGACTCCGGAACAAGTCTTGGACGGTATGCACTGGGGCAGGCTGTGTCTTGGTTCTTGTCTGGCGATCATCTCTTGATATGGTTGGATGTATCCTGTTGTCAAACATTTTAATGGGAGAAAAGAGAACACTGTGCATTTCTCAAGCCCTTGTTCATGCAGTTGCTCATCTTTCTCTTTGACCCTCTTTCTCCTCCATTCCCAGAGGGACTTTAAAAGCCCCCAGCCTAAGGGCCTCCTCCCTTAATTGAGGAATCCAGTGTTTGTTCACTCCTCCTTTCCTGGGTCCTTCTGCCCTGGCTCCAGGCAGCATTACTTGTGTCTGGAGAAGGGCTACTGTAGTTGCCAGGTGAGGCCCTCGGGTGAAGCCATGGTAACATACAGCTCCCAGAGTGAACTTTTCCAGAGAGTCAGAATGTACAGAGTGGATGCCAAGTCACACATCCTTGTTACACTCTTGACTTTCCCTCAGCGTCCCAACTTCCTAGCAGTTCTCCCTTGAGTTAGGGTGCGTTAAACCTCATCCAGGGCACCCCCACCTCCAGGGAGATGCAGAAGAGAGGCTCTCACTGTAAGCACCCATCCCACAGGATCTGACCTCAGCGACCCAGAGTACTTGCCAACAACTCTTGCTGTCCTCCATGAAGGCCCACTTCCATCCAGTCTCTGGGGTGTCTTTGCAAATGGAAGACCACACACCCCATATCCCTAAGAGGGAGCAAAATGAAACCTGTGTATGGACCCAGGTTGATGGCAAGGGGGAAACTACCTGCTTAGCAAAGAAAAAACAAAGTTCTCTATTTAATACAATTTTTTTTCTAAATCTGGAGAATTGACTGACTAAAATCTAGTGAAACAGAAAAACTAGACACCATTTACATACCGTGCTTGAAATTTGAGGGAAAATGCCCAGGTCCGCATCACGTTCACTCTCTTGCCCACTCTTTGCACGGACAGAACCTGAGGTGCACAGGAACACATCCTTTCAGGGTGACAGCTCTGTGTCTTTCCCCTAGGCTGCCTTGCTGTGGGTCTCTCCCTGCTTGCTGGAGTTCCCTCCCAGGAGGAATCTTGGTCAAGACATTGATAGTTTTTAAAAACCAATACAGTGATGCACCAAAATCGAGTTGCAAACAGGGCCTGCTGGCTGGAGTAATTTTTTTAATATTCCCTTATTTATAAACAAATGTTTATTTATTTATTTTGCTATAAGAGGGATGCTGTGAGCTGTAGGAAGCACAGTAAGTCGTTATGCCCCAAATAAGAGAAAGAAGATCACTCTGCTCCCCAGTTATTTCCTCGCAAGGCTTTCCCCTCTCACACAACCGTGTACCACACACACACGCAGACCTCCCTGCTAGATGCTGTAAGCCTGCAGCCCTCCAGGACTCCCCCCTGGAGGCTGACACACATGACTAAGACACAATTCCTGGGAATCCAGCAGCTTCAGGCTCGATTTCCTTCCTCAGAGAACAATGCACATGACCCCTGGAGAGCTGTTTAGGGCAAAGCTGCTTCCTCACCCAAGGAGCCCTCCAGCCCCCGTGTGAAGTCATCCCAGAGCTAAAGACAATGGAGTCCACTTTGTGAGTCTGACATAAAACAAGCCTTCCAGTCCAGCTCGAGAGAAAGACATCGATTGAAAGCCATGAAATCCCTCCACATGGGTCATTTTTAAAACAAAGAAAGCAAAGAACCCACCAGGTGGCCCTAATTGAGAGGACTGCTTGGCAGAAATGCATGAGACCTGGGATCTGAGTCCCTAGAACCCTTCTCCCTTTGACCTGCTTCTCAAGATAATAGGGAACTGTCTCTTCACATACACGCTTTAAAATTTTTTAATTAGATTTTTAATTTCAAAGTAATACATGCTTATGCATAAAACTCAATTCTGACTGTATGAGGGTGTAGGGTAAATACTTGTTACTGGACACTTCCTCACACCCCATGTTGTACACCCTACCCTCCATCCCCCCAGCCCCAGTCTGACTCCACAGCTTTTTGATCCCCTTCAGCATTTCCTGAGATCAAGGTGTTAAGGTTGGTTAGTTTGTTCGTTGGAGGAGGCAGGTGCGGTCCCAAGGGAAATGGCACATTCCTTCGAAGAGTAAGACCAGGCATTGGTGTGTGATTTAGGAAGGGGCGTTCTTCTCCAGCTGGGGCACCAGTCCCAGGTATGCATCTTGGGCAAGTCACCTATAGCTCGGGCCAGACAAGGAAAATGAAAGGAACTTTGACTTAACCTTCAGGCTTGTGGGGAATAAGAATGAGCAGCAATAATGATAAGAGCTTTCTTACTAGAGATGATGTTCACGATAACAGTAGCAGCTAATACTTACCTAGGCGCCAGACATGTCATTCTAAGTGTTTTGTGTGTATTACTTCATCCGGTCCTCGTAAATAACAGTAAAGTGGGTGGGTGCCATTATTTTCCCCTTTGAACCAATGAAAAAAATAGGGTATGGCCTGCGTGATGTTACATAGCTTGCAAGGGACAGACCATCTGACTGCAAAAAGGAGAAAGCTAGCAGGTTGGCCCAGCTAGTCAGTGGGGAGTGCTGTTAGTTAGAGGGAGAGGCTTCCCTCTCCCTCTCCCTCTCCGTGCCCTTCACGGGGCCAGCTAAGCTAAAACGGACAGGAGGCAGCATTAGTCCTCCGCAGGAGTCACTACTGAGGAACGAAATGCCCCTTCCTCAAATGGGAAGTGGAAGAAAGTAGGGGATGTGAGCAAGCTCACCGTCTCCCAGGTTCAGTTCTGGAAGACAGAGTTGATGTCAGTCTCTCTCTCTCTCTTTTTTGTCCTAGGAGATGTGAATGAGCTGATGGATATGGTACAACACCATGTTCCAGAGGCAAAGCTGGTGGAATGCATTGGTCAAGAACTTATCTTCCTTCTTCCAAATAAGAATCTCAAGCAGAGAGCATACACCAGCCTTTTCAGAGAGCTCGAGGGCACACTAGCCGACCTGGGGCTCAGCAGTTTTGGAATTTCTGACACTCCCCTGGAAGAGGTAAGGCAGAGATTCCAACTGGTTCCCCTCAGGTAGCAGAAAACGTGGTTCTTTGCAGAAGTCTAATACTAGGGGGACGTTTTATAAAGGCAAAAAGCTGTAACTCCCCACCCAAGCATAGCAATGATCTTCATTTTGGGCTCGCTTCTTCCTGCCTCTGTCCATCCAGAAACATGTTTCACGTAGCTGTGGTCACTATGTGCACACACTTTTATATTTATAGATGACTGTGTTCTTAGATAAATCGCAATATATTTTCCTTCCATTATGAAGCAGCACCCAGCAAAATTGAGCTTGGGTTAGATTTTTTTCTGAGAATGGAATGCCTAAACCAAGTGTTCTCTTTTTCCTTTCTTGACAGATTTTTCTGAAGGTCACGGAGGATTCTGACTCAGGACCTCTGTTTGCTGGTATGGTTCCAGAGTGTGTTCCCTCACCACACTCCCCAAGCTCTGTATTGAAAATCTAAGGAAAATTTCATGCAGCAACAAAGCAGGCAAATACTCCTCCATTGTATTTATCTGACCCCCAAATAACACACATTTTGCATTCTTGGTTCCTTTAAATGACAAAGGAATGACAAATGGAATTAGGTCTGGGTGCAAAGACTCTAGATGAATCAGGATTCTTAAGGAGGTCAGGCTGGGCGCTTCACCACCCCCAAGTTTCTCATCCCACTTCCGGGTCTCCTGTACCTGCCACATCACCATCCTCATCTGCTCCTCTTATCTCCACCAGGCCTCTGATCCACTCCTGTCTGGTCTGCATGAGTGACAGCCCACAGAGTCCCTAGAGATAATGGCGATAGTGAATGCAACCCAGATACCAGCTGGGATCTTCCAGCCTCTTTGAAATAGAGATAAAATTATTCTGAGCCTTCATTTAGTGCCCTATGGAACTTTGCAACTGTGGAGGTCATAATTGCTGTGGATTTGGGGGTCTCTCTTCTACATGTGTGAGCCTGGGCCCCAACTAGCCCCTTCTGTGATTTCTACCAAAACTCCAGAGCCACAGAAAGCGTTCATGAGTGAATTTCCTGTGGAGGATAGGGGATAAGGAGATGGACATGCAGGCAGGATTACCTGCCATGACACAGGCCCCTTCTGATAGAATAATAGGCATCCTCCCACAGGATAAAATCCTCTATCTGGCTCCTCTGTCTCTGTTGTGTTTTCCTCTCTCCTGCTCACGGGCAAAGCTGCATGCCATTCTCCTTTGATGCCTTGGGCTCCCGCTATTGGTTGCCTTTTTCTACTCAGTAGAGAAATACCACAGTATTTTCCTGTGCAAAGACAATTTCCTCCCTGTGAAGTTTCTGATGCCAACTCTTAAGATATATGGTTTTCATCTTGCTTCGTAAGTGGTCCCAGAAGTGTGTTTATCAGCTATGCCTAGAACTACCAGTGGTCAAATACACCAGCCCAAATGTGCTGCCTGGCCCAGGTGAGTCACATGGTGGCCAGAAGGGGTGGGCATCCTAGCAGAGTGGGGAGGGAAGGGCAGTCGGCCGGAGAGGGCGGGAGCAGCCCAGGTGTTCTTTCCAGCTTTATAGACACAGAAATGGAATTCTCCCAGGTCACCCAAAGACAAAGACTTATATTAACCGAGACCAGAATGAAAATATACAAATTTATATCAGAAGCTATGATGTTTTCAAGAGTTGGGGCTTTCATCAGCACAAAATACTCCTTAATAATTAGATCTTCTCAGGAGAATAAAATGGATATCAGCAGACTGGTCAGCCCCGGGCATAGAATAGGATGTTCCAAAGAGACATACAGGGATAGAGGTTAAGAGTGTAGCTGCCAGAGTAAGGCAGATCTCCATAATATGCTCCACAATTTACTAGCCTCTTTGTACCTCAGATTCCTCATCTGCAAAATGGGGCAATTAATAGTATCCACCTTTTAGGATTGTTGAGAGAATTAAATGAGTTAATACATGCCAAGTTTTGATTAAGATTTAGCAACATCCTAATTTACAAATCATCTTTTACCTCAAACTTGTTTAGCTATTTATACTTCATGGAGCACATAACATCCGTTGTTTTGATTGTCACTATAGTCTCATGAGGCTGCTAAGACAGGGATTAGCCCCATCTGGGGGAAACTGAGCTCACACAGGTTGGATGACTTGCCTTAAAGTCAAACAGGCTTCTGAGTCTTATTCCCTGGTTTTAGCTCTCAAACTAGGACCAAATCCACATTCTCACCGTGGACTTTTTCCCATTTTTCAGATGGCTAAATGCATTTTTTAATTGGCTCCATTTTAGAGGATGACAGTTTCTGATCTTATCTCCAAAGTCTGAAGGAACTTGTAGGTATCCATTGGGGTCCCGAGTTTCAAGGTATCAAAAGGGTCAGCGCAGCCTCTAAAGATGTGGTTCACAGCCAGTGACCACTAGAGGGCAGCAGAAAGCCAGGAACAAACAGTTCTGACTGCCCTCAGCTGGCGCCCTCTGCCCTGGCCTCCACACTAGGCTCCAGTCTGGATAGGGCATCAGAGAGAGAGCAAAGCTCATGGGATAGACATGAGGAAAGGCAGCAGGATCCTACCAGAGGGAGGACCAGCTACAGCACACGTCACTTCTGAGCCCACGGGGCACCTTGGTGGCTCAGTCAGTTAAGCATCCGACTCTTGGTTTCAGCTGGGGTCATGATCTCAGAGTCCTGGGATCTGGAACCCTGCGTTGAGCTGCCCACTTAGTAGGGAGTCTGCTTCTTCTCTCCCTCCCCTTCTGCCCCTCCCCCTGCTCGCACTCTCACTCTCTAAAATAAAAAAATCTTAAAAAAAAAAAAAAAGGAGCATGACCCTCTCCTCTCCCCGCGATGGCGTGTGCTTGTCCATTGATATCTGTGTACTCCGAAAAGGGGGAATCATCTGGCAAAAATGTTACTTTGCCTGCTGTGTTCAAGGCTCCCATTCGACCTGATATCGTGAACTTTGTTCACACCAACTTGCGCATAAACAACAGACAGCCGTATGCTGTCAGTGAATTGGCAGGTCATCAAACCAGTGCTGAGTCTTGGGGTACTGGCAGAGCTGTGGCTCGAATGCCCAGAGTTCGAGGCAGAGGGACTCACCGTTCTGGCCAGGGTGCTTTTGGAAATATGTGTCGTGGGGGCCGCATGTTTGCACCAACCAAAACGTGGCGCCGTTGGCATCACAGAGTAAACACAACACGGAAGCGATATGCCATCTGCTCTGCCCTGGCTGCCTCAGCCTTACCAGCACTGGTCATGTCTAAAGGTCATCGTATTGAGGAAGTTCCTGAACTTCCTTTGGTGGTTGAAGATAAAGTTGAAGGCTACAAGAAGACCAAGGAGGCTGTTGTGCTTCTTAAGAAACTTAAAGCCTGGAATGATATCAAAAAGGTCTATGCCTCTCAGCGAATGAGAGCTGGCAAGGGCAAAATGAGAAACCGCCGTCGTATCCAGTGCAGGGGACCCTGCATCATCTACAGTGAAGACAACAGTATCATCAAGGCCTTCAGAAACATCCCTGGAATTACTTTACTTAATGTAAGCAAACTGAACATTTTGAAACTTGCTCCTGGTGGGCATGTGGGACGTTTCTGCATTTGGACTGAAAGTGTTTTCCACAAGTTAGACGATCTGTATGGCACTTGGCGTAAGGCTGCCTCCCTCAAGAGTAACTACAACCTTCCCATGCATAAGATGCTTAATACAGACCTTAGCAGAATCTTGAAAAGTCCAGAGATCCAAAGAGCCCTCCGAGCACCACGCAAGAAGATTCATCGCAGAGTCCTGAAGAAGAATCCACTGAAGAACCTGAGAATCATGTTGAAGCTAAACCCATATGCAAAGACCATGCGCCGGAATACCATTCTTCGCCAGGCCAAGAATCACAAACTCCGAATGGATAAGGCAGCAGCAGCCTTAGAAGCCAAATCAGATGAGAAGGGGGTTCCAGGCAAGAAGCCTGTGGTTGGGAAGAAAGGAAAGAAGGCTGTTGGTGTGAAGAAGCAGAAGAAACCTGTGGTGGGGAAAAAGGCTGCAGCTACCAAGAAACCAGCAGCTGACAAGAAGCCTGCAGAAAAGAAACCCACTGCAGAGAAGCCTACTGCCTAAAAACTTAGGTTAATTCTATGAAAGTCAAATCATTTTGGACAGCTAATTTTGAATAAAGACCTGATCAAAGCCAGTGAGAAACACGAAAAAAAAAAAAAAAGAAAAAAAATCGGAGCCCACATCAGGGAAAGGAGGCGGGAGAACTGGGGCTCTGGCAGCAGGTCATGAGTGAGGCTGCAGAAGCCAGGATGCTGCATTGCAGGTGCCTGTGTTAGCTGAAAGGGTGACTGGGCTTGCGGCTGCCCTCGTGCTGGGGGACTTTAGGACAGGTTAAGAAAGCAGCTGGGGACCAACCAGTGGTCCTCTAGGCTTGCCCTTTATGTCCAACAACATGTTCTACAAATTAACATTAATCAGTGATGACAAACTATAGCTTCAACATAACTAGTGACTGACTTGCAATGAGTAGTTTTAAAGCACATTTACGTATTAGCTTGTTTAATCCTCACCACAACCCTGTGAAATGTTTTCATTTTCATTTTACAGAGGAGAAACCTCAGAGTCAGACAGAGTCCAATTTATGTATCCAGTAAGAGTCAGGATTCAAACCCAGGTCACCTAACTCCTAGTTTACTAGTCTTTCCACCACTTCCCAGTGGCCTCTAAGAATTTAGAAAAAAAAAACAAGTCAACTCTGACTTTTACTTAAGTCCACAGGTACACATGAATATATTTTGCTGTTTAAAAATTGAAATAATACAAAAAAGGCTAAAATCACGCTCCCCCTTCATCCCCACCCCTTATCCAGCTCTCCCCCTGCAGTGGTAACTTCTTTTAATAGTTGGTGGGTATTCTGTCAGAGCTTTCATGTTACATATGTCCATGTGTATATATGTATAACATATAATTTTTTGTATATGATACACATGCTCTCTAGGGTAAATATCTTATTACACACATTGCTCTGTAAGGTTGATTTTTTTTACTTAGTTATATGTTTTAGACCTCTGTCATGACAGTGATATAATGGTATTATTATATCATTGATATAAATGTCAACGCATTTATATCCTCTTCTTTTTAGCTACTGTAGAGAATTTTTAAAGTATTTCAGGTGCTTCTGTCTATAGATGATACAAAAAATGGAATCATCATTTTATTTTTATTTATTTATTTACTTTTTGGTAGGCTCCACACCCAGTGTGGGACTTAAACTCACAACCCTTGAGTTTAAGAGCCATATGCTCTGCTGACTGAGTCAGCTAGGTGTCCCCCAAAATAGAATTTTTAAAAGCATATTAACCTACCTGTCCTGACATTTTGTTGCTGATTTAAATGAAGGGAAAAACCAGTGCAGTAAAAAAAAAAAAAAAAAAAAAAAGGCACATGAGCGCCAAACCCTGCGAGTGCTTTTCTAAATTTATTAATTCAATCTTCCAAATCAGGTGGCACTCAACAGAGAAGAGAAAACGTCAGCCTCCGACACCCGTGGTTGGGCCCCAGAGAGGCCAGACAGATTCCGCAGGGCTCCAGTGGCCGCGCGGCGGAAGCAGCGCCTCCCCCGGGCGGCCAGGCCTCCGGGGAGCCCAAGCCCCGCAGCCAGCTCAACACCGGGGCGTGGCTCCTCCTTCAGCACGTGCAGGCATTGCTGGTCAAGCGGTTCCACCACAGTGTGCGCAGCCACAAGGACTTCCTGGCCCAGGTATTACTGTCGGGCCTTGCCCGTGCTTGGCCACTGGTGGCCAAGGCCTGCCGGTCCTCTCCTGGCCTTTCCCTCCCCTCTCTTTCTCTCTTTCTCCTGCCCACGCTTCAGACAGTGATGAGCACCTCTTCAGGTTCTGTTGGCTTTGTTTGCTCCTTGCCAACTTTATTGCGATTCCTAGTAACATAAAGATCCTTCGTTAAGTGTTTGACCTCACTAGCAGAGAAAATAAAATAATAGTGAATATGTTAAGATTGTTTTCATTTTACAGTGAAGGGCAAAGTCATATTTGCATTCATTTTTTTGCAGTGACCCTACGTATCAAGGTCATTGGCCTCTTTTTCCTTTTTACTCTTTTCTTAAATTAACTTTTTAATTTTAATTCCAGTATTACTAACCTACAGTGTTATATGAGTTTCAGGTGTGCAGTATAGTGAGTGATTCAGCAATTCTGTATGTTACTCAGTGCTCATCATGACCAGCGTACTCCTCAGTCCCCATCACCTATTTCACCCTCCCCCTCCTCTGGTAACCATCAGTTTGTTCTCTGTAGTTTAGAGTCTGTTTCTTGGTTTGTTTCTCTCTCTCTTTTTTTTCCCTTTGCTCATTTGTTTCTTAAATTCCACATATGAGTGAGATCACATGGTACTTGTTTTGACTGACTTATTTCACTTAGCATTATACTCTCTAGCTCCATCCATGTCATTGCAAATGGCAAGATTTCATTCTTTTTTATGACTGAGTAATATTCCATGATATATATCATGTCTTCTTTATCCATTCATCTATCCATGGACACTTGGGTAACTTCCATAGTTTGGATGTTGTAAATAGTACTGCAATAAACATGGGGGGGGCTTTGTCCCTTTGAATTAGTGTTTTTGTTTTTTTTGGGTAAATATCCAGTAGTGCAATTACTGTTTTTAATTTTTTGAGGAAACTCCATACTGTTTTCCACAGTGGCTGGCCCAGTTTGCATTCCCATCAAGGGTTCCTTGTTTTCCACATCCTTGCCAACATGTGTTTCTTGTGTTGTTGATTTTAGGCATTCTGACAGGTGTGAGGTGATACCTCATTGTGGTTTTGATTTGCATTTCCCTGACGATGAGTGTTGTTGAACATCTTTTCATGTGTCTGTTGACCATCTATTTGTCTTCTTTGGAGAAATGTCTGTCTTGTCTTCTGCCCAATTATAAATTGGATTATTTGTTTTTGGGGTGTTGAGTTGTATCAGTTCTTTATATATTTTGGATACTAACCCTCTATCAGATATATCATTTGCAAATATCTTCTCTCACTCCATAGGTTGCCTTTTAGTTTTGTAGATTACTTCCTTTGCTGTGCAGAAGCTTTTTATTCTGCTGTAGTTTTAATAGTTTATTTTTGCTTTTATCTCCCTTGCCTCAGGAGACATATCTAGAGAAAGGTTGCTATGGCTGATATCAGAGAAATTACTTCCTGTGCTCTCTTCTAGGATTTTTATGATTTCAGGCCTCACATTTAGGTCTTTTGTCCATTTTGTGTTCTATTTGTGTTTGGTGTAAGAAAGTGATCCACTGTCATTCTTTCATGTAATCATATAGTTTTCCCAGCACCATTTGTTGAAGAGACCTTTTCCCATGGCTTATTCTATCCTACTTTGTCAAAGATAAATTGAGTGTTTATTTCTGGGTTCTGTATTGTGTTCTATTGATCTATTTGTTTTTGTGTCAGTACCATGCTGTTTTGATTACTACAGCTTTGTAATAGAACTTAAAGTCTCGAATTGTGATACCTCCAGTCTTCTTTTTCAAAATTGCTTTGGCTATTCAGGGTCTTTTGTAGTTCCATACAAATATTAGGATTGTTTGTTCTAGTTCTGTGAAAAATGCTATTGATATTTTGATAGGGATTGCATTCAATCTATAGATTGCTTTGGGTACTCTTTTTTTTTAATGGCTTTTGATTTATTTTTATTTTTTATTTTTTTAAATTTTATTTTCTTGTGCTATGTTAGTCACCATACATTACATCATTAGTTTTTGATGTAGTGTTCCATGATTCATTGTTTGTGTATAACACCCAGTGCTCCATTCAATACCTGCCCTCCTTAATAGTCATCACCGGCCTAACCCATCCCCCCACCCCTGTCCCCTCTAAAACTCCCAGTTTGTTTCTCAGAGTCCATAGTCTCTCATGGTTCATCTCCCCCTCTGATTTCCCCCCCCTTCATTTTTCCCTTCCTACTATCTTCTTCGTTTTTTTTTTTTTTAACATACAATGTATTATTTGTTTCAGGAATACAGGTCTGTGATTCATCAGTCTTACACAATTCACAGTGCTCACCATAGCACCTACCCTCCCCAGTGTCTATCACCCAGCCACCCCATCCCTCCCACCCCCCACCACTCCAGCAACCCTCAGTTTGTTTCCTGAGATTAAGAATTCCTCATATCAGTGAGATCATATGATACTTGTCTTTCTCTGACTTATTTCGCTTGGCATAATACCCTCTAGTTCCATCCACATTGTTGCAAGTGGCAAGATTTCAGGGTTTTTTTTTTGATGGCTGTGTAATATTCCATTGTATATATATACCACATCTTCATCCATTCATCTGTTGATGGACATCTTGGCTCTTTCCATAGTTTGGCTATTGTGGACATTGCTGCTATAAACATGGGGTGCATGTACCCCTTCGGATCACTACATTTGTGTCTTTGGGATAAATACCCAGTGGTGCAATTGCTGGGTCGTAGGGTAGCTCTATTTTCAACTTTTTGGAACCTCCATACTATTTTCCAGAGTGGCTGCACCAGCTTGCAGCTGGGTCGTAGGGTAGCTCTATTTTCAACTTTTGAGGAACCTCCATACTATTTTCCAGAGTGGCTGCACCAGCTTGCAGTCCCACCAACAGTGTAGGAGGAGGGTTCCCCTTTCTCTGCATCCCTGCCAACATCTGTCGTTTCCTGACTTGTTAATTTTAGCCATTCTGACTGGTGTGAGGTGGTATCTCATTGAGGTTTTGATTTGGATTTCCCTGATGCTGAGTGATGTTGAGCACTTTCTCATGCGTCTGTTGGCCATTTGGATGTCTTCCTTGGAAAAATGTCTGTTCATGTCTTCTGCCCATTTCTTGATCGGATTATTGTTCTTTGGGTGTTCAGTTTGATAAGTTGTTTATAAATTTTGGATACTAGCCATCTATCTGATATGTCATTTGCAAATATCTTCTCCCATTCTGTCGGTTGTCTTTTGGTTTTGTTGACTGTTTCCTTGCTGTGCAAAAGCTTTTTATCTGGATGAAGTCCCACTAGTTCATTTTTGCCCTTGCTTCCTTTGCCTTTGGCGATGTTTCTGGGAGGAAGTTGCTGCGGCTGAGGTTGAAGAGGTTGCTGCCTGTGTTCTCCTCCAGGATTTTGATGGATTCCTGTCTCACATTTAGGTCTTTCATCCATTTTGAGTCTGTTTCTGTATGTGGTATAAGAAAATGGTCCAGTTTCATTCTTCTGCATGTGGCTGTCCAATTTTCCCAACACCATTTGTTGAAGAGACTGTCTTTTTTTCATTGGACATTCTTTCCTGCTTTGTCAAAGATTAGTTGACCATAGAGTTGAGGGTCCATTTCTGGGCTCTCATATTCTGTTCCGTTGATCTATGTGTCTGTTTTTGTGCCAGTACCATACTGTCTTGATGATTACAGCTTTGTAATCAAGATTGAAGTCCGGAATTGTGATGCTGCCAGCTTTGCTCTTCTTTTTCAACATGCCTCTGGCTATTCAGGGTCTTTTCTGGTTCCATACAAATTTTAGGATTATTTGTTCCATTTCTTTGAAAAAAGTGGATGATATTTTGATAGGGATTACATTAAACGTGTACATTGCTCTAGGTAGCGTAGACATTTTCACAATATTTGTTCTTCCAATCCATGAGCATGGAATGTTTTTCCATTTCTTTGTGTCTTCCTCAATTTTTTTCATGAGTATTCTGTAGTTTTCTGAGTAAAGATTCTTTGCCTCTTTGGTTAGATTTATTCCTGGGTATCTTATGGTTTTGGGTGCAGCTGTAAATGGGATCACCTCCTTAATTTCTCTTTCTTCTGTCTTGTTGTTGGAGTATAGAAATGCATCTGATTTCTGTGCATTGATTTTATATCCTGCCATTTTACTGAATTCCTGTATGAGTTCTAGCAGTTTCGGGGTGGAGTCTTTTGGGTTTTCCACATAAAGTATCATATCATCTGCAAAGAGTGAGAGTTTGACTTCTTCTTTGCCGATTCGGATGCCTTTTCTTTCTTTTTGTTGTCTGATTGCTGTGGCTAAGACTTCTAGTACTATGTTGAATAGCAGTGGTGATAGTGGACATCTCTGCCGTGTTCCTGACCTTAAGGGGAAAAGCTCTTAGTTTTTCCCCATTGAGAATGATATTCGCTGTGGGTTTTTCATAGATGGCTTTTACGATATTGAGGTATGAACCCTTTATCCCTACACTCTGAAGAGTTTTAATCAAGAAAGGATACTGTACTTTGTCAAATGCTTTTTCTGCATCTATTGAGAGGATCATGTGGTTCTTGTTCTTTCTTTTATTAATGTATTGTATCACATTGATTGATTTGCAGATGTTAAACCAACCTTGCAGCCCAGGAATAAATCCCACTTGGTCCTGGTGAATAATCCTTTTAACGTACTGTTGGATCCTGTTGGCTAGTATTTTGGTGAGAATTTTTGCATCCATGTTCATCTGAGATATTGGTCTGTAATTCTCCTTTTTGATGGGGTCTTTGTCTGATTTGGGGATCAAGGTAATGCTGGCCTCATAAAATGAGTTTGGAAGTTTTCCTTCCATTTCTATTTTTTGGAACAGTTTCAGAAGAATAGGTATTAATTCTTCTTTAAATGTTTGGTAGAATTCCCCTGGGAAGCCATCTGGCCCTGGGCTCTTGTTTGTTGGGAGATTTTTGATGACTGCTTCAATTTCCTTACTGGTAATGGGTCTGTTCAGGTTTTCTGTTTCTTCCTGGTTCAGTTTTGGTAGTTTATAGGTCTCTAGGAATGCGTCCATTTCTTCCAGATTGTCTAATTTGCTGGCATATAGTTGCTCATAATATGTTCTTATAATTGTTTGTATTTCTTTGGTGTTGGTTGTGATCTCTCCTCTTTCATTCATGATTTTGTTGATTTGGGTCATTTCTCTTTTCTTTTTGATAAGTCTGGCCAGGGGTTTATCAATCCTATTCTTTCAAAGAACCAGCTCCTTGTTTTGTTGATCTTTTCTACTGTTCTTTTGGTTTCTGTTTCATTGATTTCTGCTCTGATCTTTATTGTTTCTCTTCTCCTGCTGGGCTTAGGCTTTATTTGCTGTTCTTTCTCCAGCTCCTTTAGGTGTAGGGTTAGGTTGTGTATTTGAGACCTTTCTATATACTTTCCTCTCAGGACCGCCTTTGCTGTATCCCAAAGATTTTGAACAGTTGTGTTTTCATTTTCATTTGTTTCCATGAATTTTTTAATTCTTCTTTAATTTCCTGGTTGACCCATTCATTCTTTAGTAGGATGCTCTTTACCCTCCATGTATTTGAGTTCTTTCTGACTTTCCTCTTGTGATTGAGTTCTAGTTTCAAAGCATTGTGGTCTGAAAATATGCAGGGAATGATCCTAATCTTTTGGTACTGGTTGAGACCTGATTTGTGACCAGGATGTGATCTATTCTGGAGAATGTTCCATGGACACTAGAGAAGAATGTGTATTCTGTTGCTTTGGGATGGAATGTTCTGAATATATCTGTGAAGTCCATTTGGTCCAGTGTGTCATTTAAAGCCTTTATTTCCTTGCTGATCTTTTGCTTAGATGATATGTCCATTTCAGTGAAGGGGGTGTTAAAGTCCCCTACTATTACTGTATTGTTATCAATGTGTTTCTTTGCTTTTGTTATTAATTGGCTTATATAACTGGCTGCTCCCATGTTAGGGGCATAGATATTTACAACTGTTAGATCTTCTTGTTGGATAGATCCTTTAAGTAGGATATAGTGTCCTTCCTCATCTCTTATTATAGTCTTTGGTTTAAAATCTAATTTGTCTGATATAAGGATTGCCACCCCAGCTTTCTTTTGATGTCCATTAGCATAGTAAATGGTTTTCCACCCCTTCACTTTCAATCTGGGGGTGTCTTTGGGTCTAAAATGAGTCTCTTGCAGGCAGCATATCGATGGGTCTTGTTTTTTTAATCCAATCTGATACCCTTTGTCTTTTGATTGGCATTTAGCCCATTTACATTCAGGGAAACTATTGAAAGATATGAATTTAGTGCCATTGTATTGCCTGTAAGGTGACTGTTACTATATATTGTCTCTATTCCTTTCTGGTCTATATTACTTTTAGGCTCTCTCTTTGCTTAGAGGACCCCTTTCAGTATTTCTTGTAGGGCTGGTTTGGTGTTTGCAAATCCTTTTAGTTTTTGTTTGTCCTGGCAGCTTTTTGTCCCGCTATCGTCCCGAATATCTCCTCGGATTCACTTCTCCGCACGTCCTACTTTCCAGAAAGTGGTCGCTTTTCTGTTCAGAGAGTTGCTGCTATTCTTTTCTTCGATCTCCTGTTGAGTTCGTAGGTGTTCCGAATGGTTTGATCCCTATCCAGCTGAATTCCTGAGACCAGACGAAATTTAGGTCTCCTACTCCTCCGCCGTCTTGCTCCTCCTCCCTCTTTTTATATATATATATTTTTTATTCAGATACAGAAACTCTGGTTCACCTCTGGCTGAACATTGGCTACCTCAGTGCTCAGTGTTCACCTACTTCAGCCATTCTTCAATGGCCACCAGAACATTCTTTTTTCTCCTACACACCTTGCCTTTGTGCGTCTTCCCTTATAATGTTCCCCAGAAGCCTGACCTTCTTCACCAGGGCCCAGTTATGAGGCTGCAAGATGTTTAGAAGAATGAGTGTGTGTGTGTGTGTGTGTGTGTGTGTGTGTGTGTGTGTGTGTGTGTGTGTGTGTATTTAACCTACCACATACCACAGCCCACGTTGCCATGTTTATTTTCTGACAGATTGTGCTCCCAGCCACTTTTGTGTTTTTGGCTCTGATGCTCTCCATCATCGTCCCTCCCTTTGGTGAATATCCGGCTTTGATCCTTCACCCCTGGATGTATGGGCAGCAGTACACTTTCTTCAGGTGTGTAGACTCATTCCCTAAAGATCATCATTCACCCCCATGGGTTGTGGGGCTCCCAGATCAGACTGCTTGGTGGGACCTTCCCCTT
Organism: Zalophus californianus; assembly: GCF_009762305.2. Lineage (NCBI taxonomy): Eukaryota > Metazoa > Chordata > Mammalia > Carnivora > Otariidae > Zalophus > Zalophus californianus. Next base: position 79,029,798 of record NC_045598.1, on the reverse strand, counting down.
TCCACAGCAACCAGTGTGGTAGGGGGCCTTGGACTGCCCTCAAAAGGAAGTTAATGTACCCATCACTTGGGAAAGGTGACCCCAGGTGGACAACCAGGACTGCCAGGAGTAAGGAAAGAGAAAGTAAAGGTTGGGTGAGTAGGTTGAACTCCATCTTTTTGAGGAGTAGACATGATATGCCAGCAGATCGCCAGGCATGTGGGAGTAGCACATTCCCTTCCCAGGAGACCTACAACCACCCCTAGGCACTATTCTGTGGCTTGAATACATTCCCAGTATGGAGCAGCCATTCAGTGCATGCCTGTCGAGTTGTGTGTTGGCTGCTTTGTCCCTTTGTCCCAGTCATGTATCTGTCAAGTAAGCCCCTCTCACTCTGTCTAGTTTGGACCAGCCAGGCAGTGAGCAGCTTGCAGCACTTGCGGATGTCCTCCTGAACAAGCCAGGCTTTGGCAACCGCTGCCTGAAGGAAGAGTGGCTTCTGTAAGTCCCTGCACACCCCTGTTCTCCCAGCAGCGGCTGCCCTGGGGGAGCCCTGAGGGCGGGGTCCCAGCATGGCAGGTTGCGAGAGGCCCCATCTCTATCCTGCTGTCTGTTACACAGGTGCTTACACATCCCTGACCGTCACCTTGCCTCTCCTTCCAACACCCATGTGCAAGGGTGTCACCACCTCTTAGGAAGCTCCTGTGTCAACAGTCAGCTCTGTATTTCTAGAATTCCCAATATAGAAAGTTCTGTACTGAGTTGACATGTGCTTCCCACAACATATTTGAAAGGAATCTGAACAGGGAAAGGAGGGACATGTGGGACGTGCTATTGTTTAATTGGACCTAGAATGGCATTAATTACATAACTTTCAATTCCTGTAAGTACAGAGAAGGGAGTTATAGAGGGTAGTTGAAATCCACTAAGAATCCTAAAATTTCAGTATAATTTTAACGGCTTCTCTCATCCAGTGTTTTTCAGAGTTATAGGTAAGGACCAAAACAGACTAATTTCCAACTCCTCTTTTATTCTGTTTCTCAACAGCTAGAGGTGCCAGGAGGAAGAAGGCAGATAAAACGGTCCACAAAGTAGATAGTTATTGCCCAGCCCCACACCTAGTCAATCAACAAAATTCTAGTCTTAATTTTTTTGAGCAGAAACTAACCTCCAAGAATAGAAGAAGATGCGTGGGTCTGAGGAGATAGAGGAAAGGCTAAGGAGAGGGTTAGGCACTATTTCTTATTTTTAGGGATTTTTATCAACTGGAGCTGCTTGTGAAATATTTTCTTGCCTTCTATGAGGGAGTATCCCTGTGGCAATTCAACCCCCTGGAAGACTCCTTCTGTGTCCCCGAACATCACCCACCTGTTCCAGAAGCAGAAATGGACGCCAGAGGACCCCTCACCCTCCTGCATGTGCAGCACCAGAGAGAAGCTCACCATGCTCCCTGAGTGCCCCGAGGGCGCAGGGGGGCTCCCGCCCCCACAGGTACCTCGACCCTCCGTGGGAAACCAGGGGCCCCGAGTCTGCCTGTGACAGCAGAGATTGGGGGAAATGTACTGTGCCTCCCAAGTTTGTAGACGACTAACATTTCAAACTGACAGCTAAGTGAAGGGCCAGAGGAGTCCTCGGGTTCTCTCAGAGGGGCATGCTAAAGGGCCCTGTCATAGCCAGTAGCTCCATTTTCCACCAGGTACTACCTCTTCAATCTAATAAAAAAAATTTAATCACTAAAAAAAATATACAGGTTGGGATGCCTTGTGGCTCAGTTGGTTAAACGTCTGCCTTCGGCTCAGGTCATGATCCCAAGGTCCTGGGATTGAGCCCTGCATCAGGCTCCCTGCTCAGCGGGGAGCCTGCTTCTTCCTCTGCCTGCCACGCCCCCTGTTTGTGTTCTCTCTCTCTCTCTGACAAATAAATGAATAAAATGTTTTTTTTAAAAAACATTAAAAAAAGAAAAAATATACAAGTCATGTATGCTCATTATAGAAAAATTAGAAAATACAGTTAAGTCAGAAGAAAAAAAATCATCCTATAGTTAGAGATAACCAATGACATTTGCTTTTTATCCATTCAAACAGGATTATGGTCAAAATGCTGTCTTGAAACCTGTTATTTTCACTTAATATATCATGAACAGAGGTTCATGTCAATAGATATACATCATCACTTTTAATGCCTGCATACTATTCCACTGTTTCATTTAATTTGTGTAACTAACCTCTCATTGAACATGTGAGTTTTCAGTGTTTTCCATTCCAATGTAGTGTCCATTCAAATGCATATGTATTTGCACACTTGTTAACAACTTAAAACATTTGCCACATGCTGTGTAACTAACACGCATATACATTTAGACCCACTCATCCCACTCACTCAAACACACTCTCCTATTCAGCCTGGAATAAAGCCAAAGGATATGGGCTTCACTCAGAGCTGATAAATTGTACACATCAGGAAAATGGGGGTGTTGATGCAGTCTTCTCTAGGGTCCCTTCCTGTCCTAACATTCTTTGAATGGTGGTAAGTCCTGATGTGGAAGTGCTCCATCCCTGACTTCTAGAATACACAGAGATCAAGTAGTAGGAGTCTTTTATTTGATAGAATTTTTAAGAAAATAATTTATCACAAATTACCAGACACGAGCAACTGTTCCAGCCTAGTTTCTACCAGGGTAGCGTGGCAGGTCCCCTAGGTGCCATTCTCAGCTTGAGAAGCAGGTGACAGAGTGAAAAGAGCAGGGCTATGGAGATAGACCGATGTAGGTTCAAATCCTAGCACAACCCCCTATAATTTCTGTAACTTGGTGCAAGTTAGCTGAGCTTTCTGGACCTCAGTTTCTCTGGCTGTAAATTAAAGCAACAATTTCTCTTTCATAAGAGTATAAGGATTAAGGGAGACAATGAATATAGAGCATTTAACACAGTGCCTGACACACAGTAAGCATTCAGTAGATGCTAGTTCTCCTGCATTGGAGGAACCAAGTGAAGAAAGTGAATTGAAGGGAATAAAATGGGGAAGGGGGGTGGGGAGGCAGAAAGTGTATAAAAATGAAAAGAATGGTATGTGATGGTATGTGTGATGTGTTTTTAATGCCACCAGAAATACCCTCATCTACATCTGAGTTATGCCCTTGACACCTCAGGTTCATGATTGACCAAAACTGAACCAACACTATGTAGACCCAAATTTAAAGTAATACTGCCACCTTGTGGCCAAACTCATGCGCTTTTTGACTCTTTTAAAGGCGAAACGAGCTTCCAGTTCTAGATACATTTTGAAAGCAATCTGTAAATTGTAAGGGACTGTTTGAATTCTTTCATCCATGTCACAGATTTATTGTTTCACCTACATTGCAGGTAGTATTCTGAGTGCTGGGGACACCACAGAGAAAGTCCCTGCTCTCTGAGAATTTAATCATACAGGGAGGTAACAGATAAAAACAAGGAAGCCGATGAATTGGAAAGAAAATTTGAGAGATGCAGATGAGAAGATAATGCAGCAGTAGGTTATGATAGAGAGTGACTAGAAATAGAAAATACTTCTCTGAGGAGTAAAATGGAGGCTGATAACTTGAACGATGATGAACTAGCCATGTGAGGTTGTCCGGGCAGAGCAATGCAGGCAGAGGGCACGGCCAAGTGCAGAGCTACCTCAGGAATGAGGGGTGTGCAGTGGAGAAGCAGGGAGGACAGATGGGGAGGGTGAGGAGTAAGGAGAGTGGCGGCCGAAGGGCTGAGAGAGCAGGGCAGGGCCGGATTTTGTGGCCGTGTCAGCCTTGGTGATGATCCTCAGGGAACCTAGGGTTTATTGGAATGGGAAAAGCAAGAGCTCTAGGGTATTCTGATCTACATTTTCAAAGCTCAATCTGGCTGCTGGGTGGAGAATGGATTTTTTTTTTAAAGATTTTATTTATTTACTTGTCAGAGAGCGCACAAGCAGGGGAGAGACAGAGGGAGGGGGAGAAGCAGACTCCCCGCTGAGCAGGGAGCCCGATGCGGGACTCGATCCCAGGATCCTGGGATCATGCCCCGAGCTGAAGGCAGATGCCCAACTGACTGAGCCACTCAGGCATCCCCGGAGAATGGATTTTGGAAGGCCAGGGTGGAATAAGGGAGACCAGTCTGGATGTTTCTGTCAAGGTCCAGGTGAGGTCTGAGTGGAGGCTTGGACTAGGGTGGTAGTCTGGAACTGGAGCAGTGGGGATGGAGTGGAGATTTATTTTGGAGTTGGAACTATCCTATCTTGTCAATGGATTGGAGAAAAGAGAGGAATCCAAGATGGCTCCCACATCTTTAAAGTGGGAACTAGGCATATGCCAGTGCTTTATTCAGTATCTTCCCAGCAGCTGAGTCCATAAATAATTTTTAGAGAACAAGCAGATTCCAAGGTGACTAACACAGATGTCTTATTGCCTCAGAGAATACAGCGCAGCACTGAAATTCTACAAGACCTCACAAACAGGAACATCTCCGACTTCTTGGTAAAAACATATCCTGCTCTTATACGAAGCAGGTAAGAAGAGATTCTTTCATACTTTACAACCTGGCTCCCTGTAGAAAGTACTAACTGGAGATGGAAGGTAATTTATTCGCACAACTTATTGACAATCAGGGCAGTGGAAATTTTCTTTTTCCTGATTTACCCAAAAAAGCAATAGAGACATATATAAAGTAAAATGCAGCTTAAGCTTAATTTTGTTTTCATTTTTTGTTTTGTTTAGGCCAAGCAGTCTTAAAGTTTAACCCGTGCACCATTAAAAATAAAATAAGAAAGCACAGAATGCATCCAATAATGCAGTCTCATGTTTTAACTAGTTCAGAAAGAGAGACAGCATTTGGAAGGGACAGTAAAGGAGAAAAAGGAGAGAAGCAAGAGGGAAAGTAATGAGCAAAAAGGAGAAAGGAACAAATCAGACCAACGTAGGAAAAAAGCGGCGGGATGGCAGTGTGTGAGGGAGGCCACAGGTTGGCCAGGTTTGCCGCAGCTTCTCACACCCTAGCTGTAAATTCTCCTCTCGGTCACTGCCCTTCAGTACGCCCACCCCTGAGGTCTTCTGTGCGCGCCCCCTTCTCTCAGCTCAGCAGCTGCTCCTCAAGGGCGTGGCGGGGAGATGGGTGGCGTCAGCAGCCCCTGTCCAAGCTTGACAAGAGCATGCTCTAGAAAGGGTGTCATGGGGAACCCTGATCCAGTCCCCATGTGCTCTGGGGCCTTAAAATAAAACACATACTGTCTAATTTTCATAGTCCTTTCAGTTGCTTCTTCTGCCAGACCCTGAACAAAGGATAAATGGACTCGGTTAACTAGAACACGCTGCCAGTGGGGAGAGCAGCTGCTGAGAAGGCAGTGCCAAGCCAGCTCTAGCAAAATGAAAAACACCGTCCACGCACACAAATAAGAGCAGCGTGCATAGTATTTATTCAGTAATGCAATAAAACCACAACCATCCCAAACTTTGCTCTCAGCAATGAATTTGCAATATGGAATTTGGGATTTTGTGCTTGATGACAGTGATAATTTGGGGGCCTGAACTGTGAAGTCTAGAACTGGCATCTGCTCATTACTTCTCTTCTCACCCCTGATTGGCTGGAAGTCAGTCTCTTAACCTTGGGCTTGGACTAAGTCAGTCCTTCTCCCAAGTGTGCAGGTGATTAATATTAGAGTCTTGTTTGTGCAGGTTGGAAGATGGGAGGGCTGCAGCCTTCACTCCACACTGTATAGTGGTTGCCCTATTTTCTGGGTCCAGATGGTCTGACAAATGACCTGACCACAGGACCACCCAGAAAGCCCAGAATGCAGGATGTGACTTGGAGAGCCAACGGTGGAACCCAGTCCTTCCTCTGCATGTGTACTTGGGCTTGGCTTCTGGGCCGAGAAGCTTCCCGTTGTTTGGATATCAAGAAATGCAATACTGCCCTGCAAGACTGAGTGGCCCCAATGAGTGTTTGGAAGGAAAGTTAACACTACCTCCTTCCTTAGGGTATTCATTATATGATATGTTTTGGCTTTCAGCTTAAAGAGCAAATTCTGGGTCAACGAACAGAGGTAAGAAACTACTTTTGTGAAATTAAAATCTCAGATTGATGCATTTAAAATAACTGCACATTAAAAAAGCCACACCTGGAGCCACATGGGCTGTTCTGTATGTACTCAGGAACTCACAAGTCGTGTCCTGAAGGATATGTGGCTAAGCAATAGATCTCCTTGGAGGAAATATAGGGGAGGAGGTGTTCCCCTAAGAGGCATTCCAGAGCATTCTCACTCAGAGGGGGTTCTAAAACTTCACAAGGATAACAGTTGAGAGGGCTACGTGACAGGACATGTAACCCAAGCCTTGCCACTCTTTGGCCCATCCCTCTTGAGCCTCAGGGAGTCTGGCCCAGCCCCAGACTCACCCCATTCCTGCCGCATTCTGGAGGCTCAAGTAGTTTCAGAGGCTTGGAGGATCAATCAGGAATATTCTAAGAGTGAGCTGGCCTCCCATGGTCCCTCAGCGGTAGGGCCTCTAGAATGAATGCAGAGCTGCTTAACTTGATTTCCTGGGTGGATTCTAAACCATGAAAGGGAAATCTGGCCTTTAGCATTGCTCCGTAGAGGGAAGTGTGGGGCCTCAGTTGAAGCAGAAATGGGTGGGGCAATTTGAGTCCCCAAGAAATAAAGTTCCCCTCCTCTGCCTTGTCAACAGATTAATTTTGTCTTATCAAGGAGTTTGGCATTTATCCTGCCACTGAAGGGCTTTACACCCAAGAGTGACAGGCCTAGATTGGTGTTTGAGCATGATCGCTTGAGACTGCCACACAGTGTGGAAGATGGGTGCAAGCAGGGGAGAGCCGATGCTAGTACCCCAGTTAAGGTGCCAGAAACAGAGTTAGGGCAGGGGATCTGCAAAGCACAGGAGTGGCACCAGAAAGGAATCCTTGGTTGGGGTGTAGGGAGAGTCAGGGAAGACCTCGAAGATGACATATGACAGATGAGTCCGAGTTGGCCAGATGCTCAAAAAAGGGAAAGGCACTCCTGGGAAACTAGCAGCCCCACCTCAGCAGAGACGCCAAAGCAGCCTGGACCAGCGGGGGCTCTGGAAGTGATCTGACATGGCTGGAATATGCCACTCGAGGGAAGGCAGGAGGAGGGGCGACGTTGGAGAGGTGGGCAGAGACCAAACTCAGTAAAGATTGGGACTTTTCCTGGTGGCAACAAGGAAGCGTTAATAGTTGGTTTGTAAAGTGGAGCCGTGTTGCTGACTAGTCCGGACAATTGCCCCCAAAGTACACATTTCCCTGTAGAAACCAAGAGAGCTGTTGACAGGTGTGAAGCACCACAAGCATGGTTTGTCGCCCTGACTTGAGGACTTCTTGTTCCCTTGTCAGGTACGGAGGAATTTCCATTGGAGGAAAGCTCCCAGTTCTTCCCATCACTGGGGAAGCACTTGTTGAATTTTTAAGCCATCTTGGCCAGATGATGAATGTGAGCGGGGTATGTAAACAGCCTGGAGATTTGGGTGGAACGTCTGATGTGCTGGTTATCATGAAACAGAAATAATCATGAGTGCTAAGTGGGGGAAAAAAACCCTGTGCTGTTTTCTAGGGCCCTATCACCAGAGAGGCCTCTAAGGAAATGCCTGCTTTCCTTAAACATCTAGAAACTGAAGACAATGTTAAGGTACTGGTCCTGCCTCATCTGCCCTAGAGCTAAAAACTCACGTGAGCTAGTTGCTTTAGTTTTTTTTCCCCAGCTTAATTACATTCCATCCCTCCTCCTGTTGAAATCTAGCCTGGAATGTCTTCCAGCTGCCAAACCCTTCCTCCTCCTCCTCACATTCTTTCTCCTGCAGCTCATTTTTTCTTAAAACAGCTGTAGCACAGCCTAACCAAGCCCACCCCTGCCCTGTAGGTGTGGTTTAACAACAAAGGCCGGCATGCGCTGGTGAGCTTTCTCAACGTGGCCCACAATGCCATCTTACGGGCTGGCCTGCACAAGGACAAGAACCCCGAGGAGTACGGCATCACTGTCACCAGCCACCCCCTGAACCTGACCAAGGAGCAGCTCTCAGAGATCACAGTGTAAGCGGCCGCCGTGGCCCCCAGCCTCCCAGCTCACCAGTCGCCCTCTCCACTCTTGGGACACCCCGAGAGGATTCTCACGAACGTGAGCTGCTGGGCTGGATGGCAAGGTTCTTAGGCACACAGGAACATGAGACGTTCAAATGCCTCGTGTACCAAATGGCTTGGCCATTCTTTCTCTTCATATTTATTTGGAAAGTAAGCATAGATTTGGTTCTCTTCCCTTTTGGCTCTTGATAACAAGTTGTTCCTGGAGCTTACACAAGTATTCTCCTTACCAGTTTGCAAAGTGACTGCCGGGAACTGGGAAAGCTGAGCCAATCTTTCATCTCCCTGGGAGTAATCATCTTAGATTCCGGTAATTTCCCTCAGATGGCCAGGCTTTCAAGATGTCGACAGACCCTTGCCTTCCTCAAGCTTAAGCTCTTACTGCACAGCTTCAGGCAGTAAAAGACATCAATCCCGTGCAATTTGTAGTATGTGTGCGCCATTCGAGGCCTATATTCGGTGGCAATGGCTTCGTGAGTGCCGACTTCTTCTGGGAGACTATGAGGGTCCTCATGTTCCTATCCCAGTGTATTCAGTGCCCTGAACACTCGCCCCGAACGTGCGAAGTGTCATTGGCTAAAACTTGGGCCCCGGCCCCCTGGGGCCTTCCTTTGGACACCCTCTGAGGCCCTCAACTGAGGAAGAATCGTCTGTCCTATGCCAGTTCTCTCTTGGCCCAGGTTTCTCCATCTCCTGCCAAGCCTCTTGAATCTGAAATAAGAAATAGGAATCTTCTGTGGTTATAAAAGTAGTATATAAAATAGTATATGATCATTAAATAAAGTGTATAGAACAGAGTTTTTTAAAACTTATTTTCTACAACCCTACACAGTTTAGGGTCTTGCCTCTAAACATTTTTGTGGGTTTCCTTCCAATTATTTATTCTCTTCTTCCTGTGTGTGTGGATCATGCCCTTTGTAGTTTCATCAGGGCAGTGCCTGGCACACGTGGTCCCTTGTGGGAATTAGTAGGAAGTGCTCCATTCTCTGTGCAGGCACTGTCCCACGCCAGGGCCGTGCTCGTATGTGAAACTTAGGTGGGACTCAGCCCACACCTGCTGCCTTAGCCACATGCTTTTTCAGAGATCAAGGAAAGGGTGAAGAGAGCCAAGCTCCCGTATAACCAGCCTGTTCTCTTTTCACTTAAATTTACATTATGAATATTTCCCCGTGTTGTGATAGGTTTCTTGAAACCATTATTTAACTAGTTCTCGCAGACCATATCGCTGTCTACATAGAAAATCCAAGAGTTATCTATAGACAAATTATGAGAACTAATAGGATTGTAGTATGTAAGATTAATATAAGGATCCATTTCTATACACCAACAAATTAATTGGGAAAGGTAATAAAATTTGTTTAGATTATTATATTAACATGGAAAATGTTTGATATTAACATTAATATTAGTATTCGGTAGTAACATGGAACAGGAAACCCACAGATATCCACTTAACCTGAACCCAGTTTGACTAGCACAACTGAGTGAAACAACAAGCTTCCAGGGGATTCTGGAGGCCATCACCTGGAGTTGGATGAGGCCTTCCCAGAGCCTGACTCTGTCCTTCTCCTGCTTCTGCTTCTCCTTCTTCACCTCTCTCTCACTGTGTCTCTCCTCCTGCTGCAGGCTGACCACTTCGGTGGATGCTTTGGTTGCCATCTGTGTGATTTTCGCCATGTCCTTCGTCCCAGCCAGCTTTGTCCTTTATTTGATCCAGGAGAGGGTAAACAAAGCCAAGCACCTCCAGTTTGTCAGTGGAGTGAGCCCCACCACCTACTGGCTGACCAACTTCCTCTGGGACATTGTAAGTGTCAGGTCATGGCACCTCCCTTGCCTCCATGGGCCTACAAGTGGGCAGGTGTTTGTCTGCTCTGACTGAGGGGACATGGTGGGATGGGCTGTTGGCGGGTGCTATGCTGAGGGCCTCGTGTGTTCACTGTTTCTTGGAAAAGCACAGAATTAGAAGCCCCAAGCTGGTGAAGGATGTGGGACTCAGCTTAACAACTGCTGAGTTGGGGCTCTGTGTGCCCTGCACCAAGGGGCCTTCTGACCCACTGAGTAATCCCTGTACCACAGGCATGAGGCTGGCTTTCCTGGGAATAATCTGGAGCTGAAGAGGTAATATCAAGAGGTCCTTCATCCTACATTCTCTTCTTACATCCTGATCCACCCCTAAAGGGGGAAGGTTGGAACTTCTCCTGTGGTAGAGTCACCAAATCAATATAGGACATCAGTTAAATCTAAATTTCAGATAAAACAATTAATGATTTTAGTATAAGTATATCCCACCTGCTAAGTATTGCATGAGACATACTTATACTAAGAAAATGTATCGGTTGTTTATCTGAAACTCAAATTTAAATGAGCATCCTATATTTTTATTGGCAAAACGTGGCAACCCTACCCAGTGGTCTTACTTTGCTTTCCCAAAGTAACCAGACCTCCACTAAATCAGATTAGCCACCACTTTAGGGAATAGAAAGAAAAAATTATTTATCAAGTCAACAGCAGATTGCCACCTCTCTCACAACCAGGATTGTTGGGGGGCAGAAAGGAGTCAGGATGGGTTACTTTATGATAGGCCGCAGGGTCAAAATAAATTGGCAGCAAAGCCCTAATTGTAATGTAGCAGTGATCATTATGACACCAACTCCAGGGTTTTCTGGACACTGTGGCTAATAAGATCCTTTGTTTTATCCCAACATTCTAAGACTAACATGAGTCTCCATTGCATGTTATGGTAAGATATATCATGATGGAGACTAATACAAACAACCTTTTTCACAGTGGTTTTGAATAATGATGACAAATATTAGGGTTTATAAGGACATGGTTTCTTTTATCTTAGCTCCCTAAACGCCGTCATCACTGAACAATACAAAACCAGAAATCATCAGTAGCAACTAAATTCTTTCATCTCTATCCTGTCTACCTGAGAAAACACTTACAAACACATGGGGAGGAGTCAGAACCTTCACACCTCACTTTGGACAAGAACATCATCTGTAGCTACCCGTACTGCCCTGCCTTTAAGCATGAAAGGGGCAAGGCTCACCTGCACTGAAAAGCTATTAAAGTGCTGGGTTTTGCATTCTACTTTTTTTTTTTAAAGACGAAGATTATAGAATTTACACTTTGGGCTGACACATGCATGTGCCTAGCTACAGAGATCTCTGAGCCTAAGGAGAAATATGTGGATAGAAGGCTAGAGTCAGTGTCTGGATTGGAGGTGGTACTAGCAAAGTAGACACTTGGCAGACCAGTGAAGAGTTAGAAGACAGTGAATAGGACGCTAGCAGGCTTCTGAGGCTCTGAATCTGAACTCTAGGATCTGTAACGTTGTTGCTTAGCACCCTCATTAGCCAGCAGCAAAAAGATAACATATATGCCCCAGGGTCATTGTTCAATGTGAACAAATACTTATTGTTTATATCATCCACTCAGCACAGATAGGATGTTTTAAGTTCTTATTTTTTGTATGTCATCTGGTTTTCTTTTAAATTTTGAAACAGTCACAAAATTGTTATAAATATGGTTCAAAACTTTTTTTCTGGGCCATTGGAGGGTAACCTCCCAACAAGATGCCCTTCGCACACATACACACACACACATACACACACACAAGCACCTCCAGTGTCTACCTCCTATGAGTGAGGACACACCCCATATAATCACAGCGTAACTGTCAACCCCAGGACACTAGCACTATGCGTCACCTCCATCTTTTCCTCAGACCCCACTCAAATTTCACCCATTTCCCCAATAATGTCTTTTATAGAAAAGGATCTCGCTCAGAGTCATTGCATTTAGTTGTTCTCTCCAGTCTCCTTTAGCCTAGAATGGTTCCTAGTCTTTTCTCAACATGCACAACCTTGACACTTGGGTTGTGACACTTGTGAAGATCACAGGCCAGTTATTTTGCAGAATGTCCTTCAGTTTGAGTTTGCCCAATGTTTTCTCATGATCGGATCCAGGTTACAGCAGTGGTATCATGAAAGCATACTCTGCTGCATCTGACCAGGTAGCTTCTGATTTCGGTTTGTTCTGTTACTGATGATGGTCACTTTGGTCACTTGATTTAGGTGGTGTCTGCTGAGCTCCTCCACTGTAAAGTTACTCTTTGCCCCTTTGTAATTAATAAGAATTGGAGGAGAGGTACTTTGAAGCTATGTAAATATCCTATTTGTTATCAAACTTCCAGGCTCTCTGTCTTTCCATATTTGTGACTCTTCTCCAAGAGTGAGAAACTGGCTTCTATTATCCCTGACTCATGTACCCACCTGAGCAGTACCCCTGTATGTAATAAGTTTCCCATCGCTGCCACCATCCTCTCCCTCGTGTGGCACCCTTCTCTCCCTGCTCCAGCTGCCCCACATTTGGAAGTCCTCCTCATTCTGTTCCGGCTCTGATAGCCCCAAACAGATCGACCCCCTATAAGGATACCCTCCTACACCCCACACCAGCCCACCCTCTGTGGGATGTCCTCCTCACCCTTCTCGGGTTCTCATCCTGCTTGGGACCACTGTGACACCTCCTGAAACCCCACTGTGGCTGCCCACTTCTCCCTATCTGTCCTAATGGCTTTAGGACTGAATTGTGTAGGAAGAGAGGAAAGGGATAAAGCGATAAAAGGGTATCATCTATTTGAGCTTCATGAGGCCAAAGACTAAATATTTTGAGTTTTTCTGAATTCAGGAGACATGCTTAGAAAGTAGAATCAGTAGGACTTCATGACCAATTAGAAAGAGAAAATGAAAGATCAGGTGGATTTTTATAATTCATTCTCTCAAAAGATAGAGGCTGAAGGTTCCCTGCACTGGGAGGTGGGAGTGGGGAGTGGTAGGAGGACTAGGGACAACTTAAAGTATGTTTGCTGACCAAGAACTATTTAGACAAATAGAATCAGAACCCCAGACCACTGCTGGAGGAGCCTGGCCCAGCCCTCGTTTTACGGAACAGGAGATAGAGGTCCTGAGAAGTTAAGTGCCTCATTCTCCTCTTCTCTCTTCAAGATGAATTATGCTGTGAGCGCAGCACTAGTGGTGGGAATCTTCATCGGGTTTCAGAAGAAAGCCTACACTTCTCCAGAAAATCTTCCTGCCCTTGTTGCACTGCTCATGCTATATGGGTGAGTTGTTTGGGCCATTAGCTAATGCCAACAAAAGGGAAGCCACGGGAGGGTTGTGCTCTTCTGACCTAAAACCAGGGTTTCCGGCAGCCAGGTTAGCTTCCAGCCCCCGGCAGGGTGTGCAGCTACCAACCAGGAATCTGTTTCGGACTCCACACACAGAGCAGTTCCTGAGGCTCAGATGAATCTTCTTCCACTCAAACTGGGGCCTGACCAGGGTCTGGGAGTCCGTCATTCTCCTGTCCCTCACCCAGCTCTGATTCTGATTCATCTGTAGCCAACCTGTCCATCTTGGTGTCTCCAGCTAGACTGGCCGAGAGTTATTTGCACACAGAAGACTGCAGCTGAAAGGCTGCCCCTGAGCCAGGGTCAGAGGATGACACAGGGATTAAATCCTGTAGAATTCTAGAGCGAGGCGTGCAACTTTACATCCAGGCCTACCCCTCACTGTGTATGTACCTGTGGACAAGTTATTACCCCATCTGGGCCTCAGTTTCCTCCTCTGTAAAATGCAGATAATGACACCTGGTCCTAACTGCGAGGGCCAGTGAAGCCCTGCCGGAGCATCTCTCTTGAAAATAGAGAATTCAGGAGCCAGCGTAACTACGACATACCAACTCAAGTCAACTGTAAAGATGAGCCTCCTGGGATCTCAGCTGGGCTTTGCTGATCTAGACTAGAGTGGGAAGCACTACCACTACAGAGCTGGCCCCTCTGCCTTGTAAAAGGCACATTCACAGCCACCATTTCACTTGCTCCTCCCAAAACCCTGTGAGGTGGTCAGGGAAGGCATCATGATCTCCCTTCAAAGACGAGGAACAAAGACTAAGGGATGGAGCAGCTTTCTGGTCCTCCTGGGACTCTCGCCAGTGCAGACTCGTCACCTTGTGTGTGGGGAATGCATTATATCTAGTGGTACAAAGACTGCAACTCTGTCCCACTGCATTGTGTCATTTCCACACAGATGGGCAGTCATTCCCATGATGTACCCAGCATCCTTCCTATTTGATGTCCCCAGCACAGCCTATGTGGCCTTGGCTTGTGCTAATCTGTTCATTGGCATCAACAGCAGTGCCATCACCTTCATCTTGGAATTATTTGAGAATAACCGGGTGAGCATAACTTTTGTGGCTTCCTTGTTTGATTACTAAATACTAGAGAGAGTATTTGATGGTCAAGCAGACCCAGGGGCAAGTACTGTGGCTGGACAGTCGTAATGCATATGTGAACGTAGCTTCCTCCTTCCCTCCCTCTCCCCCTCCTTCTGTGCCTGCCTACCTGCCTCCTTCCCTACACTTTCCCTCCTCCCTTCCTTCCTTCCGCCCTTCCTACACTCTCTCTTTCCTCCCTTCCTTCCTTCCTGCTGTCCTTCCCTCCCTCCCCCCACCTCCTCCCTTCCTTCCTTGTTTTCTTTAAGCTCATTTAACTCTAAGTTTATTTGTGTGCTCTGAGTGTCATGGTTTTCTGAGCCTGTTCTGCAAGCTATAAATGGCTTTTTGTGATCCTAAGCTTTTAGATTTTCTTACTCCTTCAGAGTTTCCTTGGTGATTTTGGGTGTTAGGTTTTTGTACACACACACACACATTCACACATACATGTGTGAGTGCACTGATGTGATTTCAAAGCAGCAAAAAGGCATACAAGGAAGTCTCCTTCCTACCCCTGTCTCTGAGTCACCTGCTTTGCTTCTCCAGAGGCAGCCTTTCATTTCAGTTTCTTAGGTGTTCTAGCAACAAATAAGCAAACGCATACATTTTCTTTCTCCCACTTTCTTACCCATATTGTGACGGAGTAACATTTACTATTCTACATGAAACTTCATTCTGAAGATAGGGTTAGAAATGTATGGTGCTAAATGACTCACTTTTCTGAGCTACGGAGTGCAGTCGTCCTGTCCCGCTCCCCAGACATCTCCTTGCCCAGAAGGAGCTGGACAGGCTAAGCCCTGAGACACTGGCGATGGCTTCAGGGCTGTCCGTGTGCCCCACTCCCACGCGCAGCCAGCTGTGTCTGCGCCTGGCTGTGGCGGCCCGGAGCGCCCTCAAGCACTGGCACACTCACCAAGCGCCCGTGTCCCCAGTGGCCTCTCCAGCTTGTTCCTCCCTCACTAGGTGTTCGAGTTCAGAGGGTGGGCACCCGCCAGCACATCAGCACTGCTGTTCTGTGGCCCCTGTCCCCACTCCCACCTTGGGGCCCTGCTGAGAGGACCTAAGGCAAATGTGCACTCGCCCCCAGTCCCATGGCCTCCTGACGGATGCTTCCCCAGGCCTTGTCACACTTCCTGCCACAAAACCCCATTTGTCCCATGACTGGTAAAAAACATACCATGTCACAGTCAGACCCCAGAAGAGAGAGGGATGAGAAAGAACACGGACTCTGCTGATGGCAGAGCCTCCTGGCAGACTGAAAATGCCCCTCTTCAGAGCTGTTTGTCATGTCCTCACAGCCCACTACGTCTTTTTTTTTTTTAAAGATTTTATTTATTTATCTGAGAGAGAGAATGAGAGAGAGCACGAGAGGGAAGAGGGTCAGAGGGAGAAGCAGACTCCCCGCAGAGCAGGGAGCCCGACATGGGACTCGATCCCGGGACTCCAGGATCACGACCCAAGCTGAAGGCAGTCGCTTAACCAAATGAGCCACCCAGGCGCCCAGCCCACTACGTCTTAAGAGATTGCGTTACTTCAGAAAAATTAAAGAGGAAGCGCAAAGCAACTCAGAACACTCCCTCCTGAGGGCTACATTCGTTTAGCCGACATTTACAGAGCAAACCCCCTTCCCCTGCTGCTTGCTTTCATGCAAGTCCGGAGAGAAGCAGATGCTACAGAGATTCCCAGGATCCCTCAGGAGGCTCCCAGGCCCCGGTAGCTGCTTTCCCTACCAAATCAAGAGGTATCAACAGGGTGAGCACCAGGTGGTGGATGTGCTGATGTAAACACGTGTGACCTGCTCATGCTACCCTGCAGGAACTCCCGTTCCAGTCAAGAAATGATCTGTGCACCAAGCTGGGAACCGATACGAACTACAGTACCTGACCTTCCACAAGACAGTGTGTGATAGAACCGCAAGGGAAGGAGGCAGATAAAACCCTGCAGATCCAAATGGGCCGAAAGAGCTGGGCTGCTGGGCTACAGGGCTCAGGAGAATCTGGGCAGAGGAAATTTAATTAAGCCTGGCCTGGAAGAAGTAGGATTTTATTAGCCCATTTAATAAATAATGAGGTGCCTACTATGAGCTAATCGTTGAAGAAGGTATTTAGAAAGGACACCAAAATAATTAGGACCCAGTCCTTATCCTCCAGGGACACTGACTAGTGGGGCCAGCAGGCAAGTAAGAAGTAATTAACCCTGGCTGACAATGTTGTAAGTACTAGGAAAGAGAAGTAGGTATTTTACATGGAAATCTGAAAAGGCTTTTGAGAGAAGGGATTTTCTCAAGCTAGCTTTTTTTTTTTTAAGATTTTATTTATTTATGTATTTATTTGGGAGAGGGAGAGAGACTCTCAGCAGACTCCTCGCTGAGCATAGAGCCTAAAGTGGGGCTCGATCTCATGATCCTGACATCGTAACCTGAGCCAAAACCAAGGGTTGGATGTTTAATGGATTTTGCCACCCAGGCACTCCTCCAGCTAGCTTTCTAAAGAAGGCCTGGAATCTTCTAGAGAACAGAAGGGGAAAGAGCATTCTTTCCTAAGAGCAATAATTAATAGAAGCTGGGGGTGCAAAGGCCTAGAGGCAAAAGAGCACTGTTCTGGGAGGAGGGGAGAGGGGGGCCATGGGGAGTGGAGCGAGAGAGAGGAGGTCATGTGAGCAAAGGTGTGGAGGCCAGGAAGAAGCCAGGTCTGTGGTAGGGAGGGGCCAGATTAGTGGGCAGCAGTGGCCTGGTCAGACTCGCCCCTCAGCATCCCCTCTGCCATCTTGGGGGAGACTCTCTCCACCCAACATTGCTGGGCGAAAGTAGCAAGCACAGTCTGACCCTCTGAAAACAAGTCCCCCCAACTCAACACACACACCAGAGAGTCCCCGGCCCTCTTTTCTACTGGCAGCACCCACACACACCTAGCTGTCCTCTGGGAGCTGAGAAGCAGAGCTGGAAGACACGCGGGGCCCCTCTCCCCTGTGGCATGAGCTGGGCTAAGAGCAGAGGAAAGAGCCTCACAGCTAGTCAGGGTTCACAGCTGTACGAAGGGAGAGAGAGCCTGGGCCACGCCCCCAGCAGCTGCTGCATCTCCCAGGAACAAATGCCTTGGAGGGGGGCTCGTGTGTAATTCCCTGGTGAGTCTGCCATGACAGCTCCCCGGGCAGGCTGCCTGGCTGGTGACGCCTCCTATGACTATTCCAGCACCTCCCTATCTGTGTGACAGATCCCTCCTGCGGCCAGCCTGGTTGCTAGGCCCGCGCTGTCTGCCGGCCTTCCCTTGGGCCTGCCCTACGAGGGCACCCAGGCCCTACCCCGCTCAGGAGGGGTAGGTGGATTCAGTCCCCACAATTGACTGTCCTGCTTTTCTGTGTTTCAGCCGCTGCTCAGATTCAACGCCATGCTGAGGAAGCTGCTCATTATCTTCCCCCACTTCTGCCTGGGCCGGGGCCTCATTGACCTGGCGCTGAGCCAGGCTGTGACGGATGTCTATGCCCGGTTCGGTGGGTGGCCTTTGAGACCCGTGGAACATGGCCCCAGGCCATCTGTGCGGGGGCGGGCTGCCTCGGGAGCTCCTATGCCCAACCTGCAGCCTGGGCTGGAGCCGGGCGACACTTGGTTGGTATGGGAGTGTCCTTCTGCCCAGAAGGGATCAGTTGCCTCTGTCTGAGGAGCCACAGGAGGGGTCAAGAGCAGACTCCGACTTGAGCTCCTATGCCCAACCTGCAGCCTGGGCTGGAGCCGGGCGACACTTGGTTGGTATGGGAGTGTCCTTCTGCCCAGAAGGGATCAGTTGCCTCTGTCTGAGGAGCCACAGGAGGGGTCAAGAGCAGACTCCGACTTCCCTACTCTGACTCGAGCAACCGAGATGAGAGGCCTAGGTTCAGCTCCTGCTTACTCCTTTGCATAAGGCCTGGTCTAGCTGGGCCAGACGTTGTGACTAGGTCTCTGGAAGCAGCCGGGGCAGCTGAGTGGACTTCATTCCTGTCCGCAGGTGAGGAGCACTCGGCAAATCCGTTCCAGTGGGACCTGATTGGGAAGAACCTGTTTGCCATGGCCGTAGAAGGGGTGGTGTACTTCCTCCTGACTATCCTCATCCAGCACCACTTCTTCCTTACCCGATGGTACGTTCAGACAACTGCCCTAAGGGTGCCAAGGGCAGCTCCTTACATCTGTCCAGGGACGTGGCTTCACATCCATGTAGTCTTCTGTCTCCTCACTAGCCCCACTCCATGATGGCTTTTACACCCTTAAACCCTGGCTTGTTCTGGATAACACACGGGGAGAGACATTAAAATAGGCACGTTGGAATTTGTAAAGAATCTAAACTTTAAAGTATTTAAAATACAGTATTTAATTTCAGCCGCTAATATTTAATCCCTCTCACCTCATTAACAGATACTCATTTTAAGTTGGATAATAGCCTTGCAAATGATGATAGTTAAGGGAGATCCAAAGTACTGGGAAATAGATTTAGGCATTCACAAGAAAATAGACAAGGTGGGCCCTTTTGCTAATTGGAGATATGAGAGTGGGGACAGGGAGTATATGGGGTGATATCCAAGGCAACTGAAGCCAGGAGCAGTGTGAAGGGAGAGGGACAGGGATTGTGCCCCTCTGGGGAAAGGGGGGGCAGTGACTGCCTACCGTGACCCAGCCCAGCTGTGCCATTCTTCCCTGGCTTCTTGACCCAGGACTTGCCTCCTTCTGACATGGGCACTCAGGTTTCCAGAAGGCTGTCCCTCTGCTATCCAGGCTGACCTTCACTAGGTCTCAGCCCAGGGCCTTGAACTGCAAATCACTGGGCCCTTGGAACGTGCTTTCCTGGACAGCGCTTTGTTTCTTACCCTTTCATCCTCTCAGGCTGAGTCAGGCTACATGTCAATAAAGATACAGAGGACTTGATTTAGGTTTTAACCCATAGGGAATCGAGTTACTAGAAACAAATTGACCTCCCTACTTATAGGGCTGTGAGGATTGAATGAGATAACGGGTGCCAACACACTTAGAATAAAATGGACCAGGAAGTGGTGTTAGTTATGGGGGACAGTGTGGGGAATTGATGTCCATGGGACCCTTGGCCCTCAAAGGCCCCCTTCTACAGCTTTGGCCACATCTTGAAGAGACCTTGGAGTAGAAGGGAGGAGGCAGACTTGTTTACCAAAACAGACTCAGTAGTGGGTGCCTGGGTGGCTCAGTTGGTTAAGCGACTGCCTTCAGCTCAGGTCATGGTCCTGGAGTCCCGGGATCGAGTCCCACATCGGGCTCCCTACTCAGCAGGGAGTCTGCTTCTCCCTCTGACCCTCTTCCCTCTCGTGCTCTCTATCTCTCATTCTCTCTCTCTCAAATAAATAAATAAAATCTTTAAAAAAAAAAAAAAAGACTCAGTAGCTTCAAACTCTGGTGTCAGACAACTGAGCAAGTCTTGCAGCATTAGGCCTGAAACAGCACCAGAGAAGCATTCCAGGACCTCTGGCTTCAGGAAGCCCACGACCATGCGCATGCTGAGAGGCAACCAGGCAAAGAGAAGAAGGGAAGGGCAGAAGAAAGGGTGCTTTTGGTAGAGGACAAGCTAACCTGTGGGGAGTTCACAGAAAGGGGAAGGTGAGAGGGGCAAAAGAGGAGCCTGTAGAGGCAGAGCCAAGTCTTGAAATGCTCCTCACCTTGTTGAGGACTTCAAGTGTAAGCCTGAAGGCCACAGGGAGCTGTTGGGGTGTTTTAATCAGTCAGGTGAATGATCTGCCAGGCTTAGAAGCAGAGAGACCAGACAGGAGGCCATTTTGGCACCCAAGCAAGAGTCAGTGGTGGCCTGAATAGAAATGGAGGCATTGGGAGATGGAGAAAAATAGGTTGATTGGATAAATGGTAGACAAGACAAGATTTTGAGATGAATTAGATGTGGCCAGTGAGATTGTAGGCCAAGGTGGTCAAGGAGGGTTTCAGAGAAGGCGCTGTGTCTTTAAGGATGGGGAGGCTTCTGTTGGGCAGGACAGGAGGAAGAGAACGCTGAGGCCCTGGAAATGCCTGTAGAGGCTGGGAGTGAGTCAGGGAAGGCCAGCAGGAGCTGGGGGCCAAGACTTGATCAAATGGTTGAGAGAGGAGTTAGTTCAAGAGATAAGTGGGAGACAGGTGACATTTACTGAGTGCTTACCATAGATGAAGTGTAGTAATGACATCAGCTGCCAGGTTTTGAGTTCTGACTGTGCCAGATGCTGTGCCGAGTTGATCTTCTCCACAGTCCTATGAGGCACACACTCTTTTCCCCTCCCCACCATATGGTTGAAGGAGGTGAGGGTTAGAGAGGTTCAGTGACAGACCCAAGGTCATACATGGGGAGGCCAGGACTAGAAACCAGAGACACTGCACACCAACCCAGTCCTCTCCCCTTCCTTCCTCTAGGATTGCCGAGGCTGCTAAGGAGCCCATCATAGATGAAGATGACGATGTGGCTGAAGAAAGACAAAGAATTATTAATGGGAGAAATAAAACTGATATCTTAAGCCTAAATGAACTAACCAAGGTAAGCAACTAGGTGTAGACAAGTTAGTTTGGAGGTGCCAGTTGGATCCACAGATGTCACAACATTGTAACTTGCCTTGCAGTATGCCTACACAAGCAATCCATTTTCCTACTTTTATGTGAGGTGTTCATTGCTGTGTTATAACTTGCCTTCCAAGAACACCTAATTCCAGGGCATTCTCCCCAGTTTTCATCTTGGGCACTGGCACAGGACCTCAGTGTGAGCCCCTGCACTGAGCCTCACTCACGCTTCTCCCTTCCGTCTCTGCACAGTGGGTCAGCTTCGAGGTTTCCTGGGGTTCACAACACCCCTCTGAACACCCGTGCCAATATGTAAGCTCCTCGCGTCAATAGTTCTCACCTAACCTATCCTCTGCTCTTTGCTCTCTCTTCCCTTCCCGCTCTAACTCTCTCTCGGTTCTCAGTCCAGTTTCTCTGCATCTTGCAGATTTATTCGGGCACCTCCAGCCCAGCAGTGGACAGGCTGTGTGTCGGAGTCCGCCCTGGAGAGGTGGGTGCCCTGCAGACTCCTGTGCATGCTGCTTCTCCCCGCCTACAGCAGGGCTATCACAGAGAAATCACATGCAGCCACAGAGGTCATTTTAAATTTTCTAGCAGCCACATGAAAAAAGTAAAAAAAAAAAAAAAAAAAAATGAAATTAATTTTGATGATTTATTTTACCTAATATATCTGAAATACTGTCGTGTCAATACATAATTTATATAAAACATTGGTGCAATATTTTACATTCTTTTTATTGTTTTAAGTTTTCAAAATCCAGGGTATGTATTATACATATAACATATGTCAGTTCAGACCAGATGCATTTCAAATGCTCAGCAGTCACTATAAGGGAGGAAAATCCTCTTTCCTCTACCCTCCTGGGTTCTCTGGATAGAGCTCTGTAAGTCGGACTGATGAAAGACAGATTAAGAAGAGAAAAACAGACAGACATTTATTAGGGAATGATCAGAGATAAATGACACGAGAGGTAGTTAGAACTTGGGCTTATATAGCGTCTTGGCAAAGGGATGATACATTTTTAGAGAAGTGACAAGACAAAGGAAAAGGACCTTGAGTCAGTAGGGGTGGCAAATTATGGAAAAGGCAAATATGGGGGAAACTGATGGTAGATAAAGGCTAGTTAGTAATGTTTGTTATAGATTCCTCTGGTGCTGTTTCCAGGCTGAGAGCAAGAGAGGACACCCTGTAAACTTATGTCCTGCTTTTAGGCAAACAGGGGAGGGTAGAGAATTTTTATTTCTTTTTTTTTTTAAGATTTTATTTATTTATTTGACAGAGAGGGAACACAAGCAGGGGGAGAGGGAGAGGGAGAAGCAGGCTTCCCGCTGAGCAGGGAGCCGGTTGCGGGACCCGATCCCAGGGCCCTGGGATCATGACCTGAGCTGAAGGCAGTTGCTTAACCAACTGAGCCACCCAGGCGCCCCCAGAGAGCTTTGTATCTGCTGCTTCTTAATTGCCTTCAGCTCAAAATCATCCTTATGCCAAAGTGGCTTATCTCGAGGTAGCAAATTCTGCTAGCCTGTAGCACACATGGCTAGTGGCCTCCGTCACAGCAGCCCAGGTCGAAAGTGTTTCCCACCTACCCACACACTTGCCCTAGGGCCTCACAGTCCCCACTCCTTGGGCTGCTTGGGCTCTAGGATGAGGCCAGTCCTGTGTGTTCTCCCTCAGTGCTTTGGTCTTCTGGGCGTGAATGGAGCTGGCAAAACAACCACATTCAGGATGCTTACTGGGGACACCACAGTGACCTCAGGTGACGCCACTGTAGCAGGCAAGAGGTGAGTGTCCTGCTCCTCCCATCTCAGGGTGTCTCTCACAGGTCCTGGGCCATGTTCCCATCCCAGCATAGGGAAAGTGAGCATCACACCCTGTACTGAGGATGATCCTAAGAGCATGGAAGATCTGTGCAGAAGAGTAGGCCTCCCAGAAAGCATGGTCTAAAAAGTACAAGACACAGACTCTCTGGGAAATTTAATTGAATTGTGATTGTTAAGACATGCCCCTGTAAGCATGGATTCTTGGAAACTTCTAGGAAGCACTGTGTCAGTGGTTCTTAGTCTTTTTGGGGTTATAGACTCCTTTAAATATCTGATGAACACTTGTACTTTCTTCCTATAAAAATAGACCATTATTGGGGCACCTGGCTGGCTCATCTGGTAGAGCATGTGACTCTTGATCTTGGGGTTGTGGGTTCAAGCCCCACATTGGGTATAGAGATTACTTAAAAAAAAAATAAAGTCTTTAAAAATACATACACACGCACACCATTATCCCCCATTATTTCCCTCCATACATTTTTGCAAAGAGTTTAAGGAAATTTACTGAAGCCTGAAGCACATTTATGATCCTGCAGGATCCCTGGGTCCCAGGTTAAGGACCGCTGTGGGGAAGCACCCTTTCTCTGGATCGAGTTTCTAGATGGGGACTGGTTTAAGAGCCTTCATGGGCTTTAGTCTGATTTGGCTATTCCGTGCTGATGCTTGGCTTTGCCAGGACAAGGAGAATTTATAAAGGGAAAATTGGCATGTGTCCTTGGATTCTGAAGGGTGCCTGCTGCACTCTCTAACAAGGTGTGAGGAAACAGACTGGTCCTCTATGGCCCAGGATCAGGAACACAAACCTACGCTGTTTGCCACTTTCCAGGCTGCTCCCTGAGCAGCAGAGCTCATAGGCATCAGATGCGCCCAGAGGAATCCTCTGCCCTGGTTTATAAATGGAGTTGCACAGTGCTGACTTCTGCTCAGCATCTGCCTGACCCGGGCCTCCTTCCCTCACCTGGGAGCCATCCTCAGCCTCATGGCTGAAGGCCCACTGGACATGGCTCAGCCAGGATGAATTTTTTTCCCCAGCCTTCCCCAGCCATCCCTTTTGGGTCTAGAGCAAAGGAACAAGCAGGGGTGAAGCTAGACCATGGCTGAGTCTGTCTCATCTGCAGATCCAGCTTAGCCTGCAACCAAGCAGGTAACTTGACAGTGGTAACAAAAGGAGTCTTGGGGGACCAAGGGATAGCGGGCAGGAGGATATAATGGCATTTACCACAAGACATCAGATGACAGTCCAAGTAAGACACAGCCTGATACCTAAAAGATGGGAGCTAGATGAAGTGGAAACTGGAACACAACTGTAGCTTTAAGATGCAGGATTGGGTTCCTCTGGTAGGGCAGCTCCCGTGAACTTGGCAAAGTACTCTCCTTGCCTCGCTGGGTGGTTTTAATTGGCCCAGCTGCACCTGAAGTGCTTTTTATTATAGTGGGGGGCTGCATGGTGCCTCTCTGTCCCATCCTGTTGCATCCATCTTTTATTCATAGATCCTAAGCTACAGGGGAAGCAGAGAGAGCAGGGAGAGATTAGACCAGATTAGACAGTTTATTTTTTCATCAAGGCAAAGTATTTTCTAGTGGGGGAGAATTATCAGTCAAAGGGAGTTGATAGAACTCAATTCACTTCCTCACTGTTCCCTGCCAGTCTCTTGCTCTGGATAGGGATCTAACTGGTTCCTCTTTCATTTACTGTATCTCTGCCAGTAAGCCCAGATGGGGAAGTTTACTTCCTTTAGGGAGTATGCATCTTCTCTGATTCTGTCCCAAATGTCTGAAAGGGATCAGAAATCACTGGTCATTTTCTTTTTTTTTTTTTCCTTTTAAAGATTTATTTCAGAGAGAGAGTGTGTGTGTAGTGAATGGGGAGAGGGACAGAGGGCAAGGGAGAGAGAGAACCTCAAGCAGACTCCCCACTGAGCAAGGAACCCAATGCAGGGCTTGATCTCAAGACCCATGAGAAAATGACCTGAGCCAAAATCACAAGTTGAACGCTTAACGGAATGAGCCACCCAGGCACCCCTCACTGGTCATTTTCTAAAGTCTGATCTTCCCTTTGTTTTTAAAACCACATATGAGGTGATCTACTCCAAAACTAAAGCTGACTTTGGGTAACAGCTATTCAGTTTATCCTAGACAGAGAAACTTGGAAAGATCTATTGGATTCAAAGCTCAGATTTCTAGAAGTTCATCAGTTTCTAACCAAAGGGCCCCTGCTTTGATTCATAAATGTTATGTACATTTCTGAAGTAAAGCAGAAGAGGTATCTTGCTTATCCCATTGGCAGAAGCTCTCCAGCCCCAGCTCTGTTGTCATTCCCCCCTCCTTTGAAGAAAACTTGCTAATCACTTTTTCTTCTTGCAGTATTTTAACCAATATATCTGACGTCCATCAAAATATGGGTTATTGTCCTCAGTTTGATGCAATCGATGACATGCTCACAGGGCGAGAACATCTTTACCTTTATGCCCGGCTTCGAGGTGTACCAGCAGATGAAATTGAGAGGGTAAAAAATAGTTTCTTGTAGCCACTCAGGAGTTTGGTGAACCCTAAGCCTATTTCATGAGAGTGAATTTATTTAGAGATGGGAAAGTTGGAACGTGCTGTCCATTCAACAAATGCTTTCTCAGTGTCTACTATATGCCAAATACTGTTATATTTGGGGGGATTGCAGTAAACAAAACAAGAAAATCCCTGGCTTCCTATCTAACAAAACAATGTATGCATTTACCCTTTGATTCAGCAATCCCACTTCTGGGAATTTACCCCAAGGATATACCTCCCACAGGGCAAAATCTATATGCACAGGTTATTCATTGCATTAGTAGTCACAAAACATTGGGAATTACCTAAATATTCAGGCATAGAAGATTGGTCGAATCATTTATGGTACATACACGTAATAAAGTCTTATGCATACACACATACACAGAAAATCTCTGTGAACTGATATGGAGTTATTTCCTAAAGATACTAAGTAAAAAAAGCAAACGGCAAAAGAGCAAATGCAGAATTCTACTTTTTTCCCCGTTTTCTGTTGAAGTATAGTTGACATACAATGTTACATTAGTTTCGGGTGTATAATAGTGATTTGACAACTCCATGCATTGTGCTATGCCCACAGGAAGTGTAGCTACCATCTGTCACCATACAATGCTATTATAACACTATGCAATGACAAATTCCAGGGCTGGGACAGTATAGGTATAAAACGAGCCTGAAACATCTTTTTATGCCAGAAAGTAAAGTGCTTAAAAAAGGGGGGGAAGGGGCATGTCAGAGCTACACAGGAGCCATCTTGAAGGGGCTCCCCATAGCCAAACGGGGTACAGTTTGAACATCAAAATAATAAATACCCTGATCAATTATAAAACATGGGGGGCAACAGAGGAATTCATAACTCCATACTGTTAAATAGATAAATAAGAGAAAAGGGATGGTTCTTGCCTACACTCACATGCTGAGAGCCGACTGATTAGGGTGGAAGAATTCTAGAGTTGGGAAATCATTTTATAGTGATCATAGTAAAGATTGGATTGTACAAGAATCAACCATGGTTGCTAAATCTAGGGGAAATTTTTTTATGAGAAGCAAGATACTTATATAGCTTAAAAGTATCTGCCACAGATTGCTTATTGGTTGTGAGGAGGAAGTATCATAATTTCACAATGAAGAAATGAGACAACACCTTAACTGGGTGATCAGAATTAACATCGCATATGAGGGGCACCTGGACATGTCCTGCCCCTAGAGGTGATACCCTGAGAAGGACACAACAATACATAATATTCTGATTGAGAACATGTAACCTGAATCTTATCATGAGAAAACATCAAACAAACTCCAAATGAACGTTCTGTTAAAAAAAAAAAATACCGGGGCTGTACTCTTCAAAAGTATCAAAGTCACAAAAGACAAAGAAAGGCTGTGGAAATGTTCCTGATCACAGGAGCTAAGTAGACAACGGTGACTGAGTAATGGACACTAGACTGCATCCTGTACTGGATAGAAAATAATGCCATGAAGGACATCATTGGGCCAGTTGGCAAAACTAGACTATGAAAGGTAGATCAGATGAAAGTATCAGAATAATGTTAAACTTACTGACACTGATAACTGTACTGTGGTTATGTAAGAGTATTCCTCTTCTTAGGAAGTAGACACTAAAGTATTTAGGAGTAAAGGGCCATGATACATACCTTAAATGGCTCTGAAAAAATATGTGTGTGCATATGTATGTGCATGTGCACACACGCCCAACATAAGAAAGGGAGAGAGAAAAAGAGTGAAGTGTTTATGAATGTTTTTCTATTATTCTTATTTTTAAACATTTCTGTAAGTTGGAAACTATTCCAAATAAGAAGTTAAAAGTGAAGCTTACATTCTAGTGGGAAGGACAGATAATAAATAGATAAGTAAGTAAAATATACTTTTAAAAGTGAAAAGTCGGTAGGGGAAAAGTAAAGTAGGAAAGAATTTTTAGGTAGGGTGGCACAGGGCCAACATCACAGAGGAAGTGACCTCTGAGTGAAGACCTGAAGGAGCTGACAGAGTGAGCCATGGGGATATCTAGGGGAAGAACATTCCAGGCAGAGGTACAATAAGTACAGAAGGTAGAAACATGGTGGGCTTGTCTCCAAAGACTTCTCTAGTTTTCTTCCTGCGCACATTCACACACACTCACACACACACACGCACACACACGCACACACACACACAGTATTCTTTGTCATAATTTCTGTTGATTTTCCTCAAAGCAATTTTACAATCTGTCATTATTCTGTTTAGTTCAATTGTGTGTCATCCCCCACTCCATCTGTGAGTACGACAGCAATGGCTATGTTCACCATTATTCTCCAGTGCTTAGTACAGTGTCTGACTCATAGCAGTGGCTCGATATGTGTATATTAGATGCGAACAGACTTCAAGTGTGACCCTGTTGTGGGGTGGAAGCAACAGGTCTGACACCCACCATCAGACCCTGGGACTCTTCCACTCTTACCCATAGTCTGGGACCCTACGTGAGAAGCACTGCCTTGCCCTTCATAAGGCTGAGAGTCATTTCTCCAGGGGCTGCACCAAGTCACACTGCAATGTAAGGCACAGTATGGAAAGGGGATGTCTGGCCCCTGAAGCCCATGAACCACCCCCGAGCCAGTAGGTGACCTTGTGTCAGCCTAGCTGTATCTGTCATCCTGATGGTGTGAGATCTGGGAGCCTAAGACTTCGAATTGGTGGAAGTTAGCTTGTTTGTCTTTTCACAGTGGGTTTTCTTCCTCTTCCCTAGGTGGCAAACTGGAGTATTCAGAGCCTGGGCCTGTCGCCCTATGCAGACCGCCTGGTTGGCACCTACAGTGGAGGCAACAAGCGGAAACTCTCTACAGCCATCGCCCTGATGGGCTGCCCACCTCTGGTGCTGCTGGTGAGGGTTACCAGGACGTGTGGGGACAGAGGGGCCCGAGGGCCTGAACCAAGAGCTGCATCTCTGTGGTTGGGCCAGCGGATTTGGAAAATGCAGCCATCTGTTTTTGTCTAGACTGTTTCCTGTACTGCTTGCTTTGAGCAAATCAACCCAGTGTTTGGTTCACAACTCTTGGGGGAAACTGGAGTCACAACATATTCTCACTCTGAGCCCCTGGGAAATCTGTTATGGGCCCACAGGCTCATAGCAGGGAAGTTCAGCCCCTCTGGTCAGAAATTACTGCTGGAGGAAGTCTGCTCGGGCTGCAAAGTGGGCAGGAACACTGGCCTGGATCAGAGACTCATGAGATTCTCCCTGGAGCTGCACCAGACCCAAGGCCCTTGTGCTCATGCAGTCAGGGGTTTATGAGGGCAGGGGTCGCAGGGCTGGGAGGTGACTCATACAAGTCACCTGGGCTATCTGTCTCCCTCCTTGCAAATTATGTGTAAGTTTGTTGGGTTTTTTATATTCAAGACAATTCTGCCATTGCCTTAATCAACCTTAACCCATTGATGGGCTGAAATGGGTCAATGGAGATGCATAATGTCTCTTTACTGTCCTGGTTGACCCCCTGCCTTCCGTACCCGAAGCCTGGGTTCCTTAAGTCTTGCTCACTTTGGGGAGGGGGGAACACTTTGTATATTGTCTGCCAGAGAGCAGAGCTGCTCAGAGGGAGTCAGCCAAGGAGGGTGCGGTAACCAGGAGAGGCTGGCTCCAAGCCCAGTTCCCTGCCCTCTCTGCCTCCCCACAGGATGAGCCCACCACAGGCATGGACCCTCAGGCACGCCGCATGTTATGGAACACCATTGTGAGCATCATCAGGGAAGGGAGAGCTGTGGTCCTCACATCCCACAGGCAAGAGATTCCCAGGGGCTGGGGTGGAAGAGGTGGGCAGACAGGAGCCCTCGCCCCTCCTTACTTCCTCTCTCCTACCCCACAGCATGGAAGAATGTGAAGCTCTGTGTACCCGACTGGCCATCATGGTAAAGGGCACCTTTCAGTGTCTGGGCACCATTCAGCACCTCAAGTACAAGTAAGGATAGGCTGGGGGTTGACTTTGTTACCTTCCTTGGTGGTGTCAACTAGGCCCCGTGCTCTCTACTGACACTTGGGAGGGTCCTGCTGCCCTGACCCCACTGGCAGAGGCATGTGGTCTGGGCCTTGCTCCACAGCGGCAGACAGAGAAAGCTGCTGTGCTGAAAGAAACTTCTCTATATTGGGCTAATTGCCTGTGGTTGAGGGTTCCCTGAGTCTCCAGGTGGGGTTCTGATTGGGGCATATGCAGAGCCTGGCTGAGATGAGGGAGGGTCACTACCACTGTCTCATTATCCCCCCACTTATCCCAACAGATCCAGCACCAATGACCTAATAGGAGCCCATGACCAACATAGGGATGGTTAGGAGATCAAATAGCCTGAGGATCAGTTTTCTTTTCAGACGTGTTTATGCTTTTGAGTTTGAGAAGTGACCGTGTAGTATATGACAAACCAACAATGCTAAGTAATCTTCAGTAGGATTACCCTGTCCCCATAAATTGTAAACTGCTGTCAATAATGCATTATTAATAATATTTTGTGTGCCAAAGCCAAAATTAATCAGTTAAAGTGAGATTATTATAATAATGCCATGCTTCCTTGCATTCTGATATGCTTTATGAACTAGGAAGGGTAGATTTGTAGTTATTACTCATTTATTTAACAAACACTTTTTATGAGCCCAGAATATAAAGTCACTGTGCTAGTTGGTAAAAGGAACAGTACATAACCTTATCTAGGCTGAAATGCTTAGTCGTCTTGTACCCATGAGACTGTTGCCCAAGACACATCATCCTTCATATGCATCAGGGCAGATGAGTGACTGAGAGGAAGGTCTAGTAGATTAGCTGCATTTGGGTTATTTGACCTGTGATTTCTTGAGCAACTACAGCTTGGATGCTGGACGAATATCTAGGGGGGACGTCAGCTGAGCATATGAGGTCACCAGAGCCGTGTTCTAGCTTCCTGGGTCCAACTGCAGGAGACATGTGTGGATTCCCTACTGCTTTCCCTCTCATCAGTATCCTCATGGTAGAGCAGGTGAGAGGGGAATATCTGCCATGTGGAGGGACAGTCAGTTTTCCAGAGCTGAAAGGAAAGGTATTTTATTGTAGAGGGGAGCAACCCTTGGTTGTTGGTCATGGAGGGAGCCTTGAAATAAATTCTAACTGACACAGTATACCCTGACATAAGCATATAAGGAAGCCAGCTGTTCATGCACACACTCCTTAGTGGACCATTCTGTATCCACCTGTGGGTGACCTGGTGAGGGGAAGAGGGAAACGCTGATGGTCCCGACCCTAGCAGCTCCCATTTGTTCTGGAAGTTTCCATAGGGAAGTGCTGCCTTCCCAAGTCTTAGTGCCCTCCTGGGGATCCCTTTGAAGGAGGAGGCAGCTTTCCATTACTGAGTAAACACTAGTTCCAGAGGCCTTCGTGGGCAGGTTGTGATCTCCACAAGGGGCTAAAACCACCTTTGACTTCAGCAGGTAAATGGGAGGGAAAGGAGCAGGGAGCATCCCTGCCTCCAGGAGTTGGACTGAGGAAGCTGTGACACAGGTCTGGTGACTCACTTCACCACACAGACATTTGGACCTCTACAAACTTAGTATCAAACTGTTTTTTCCAGGAACTGTCATGGGTTTTTTCCTACTAGTTTTAAACATGCACACAGGGTCTATAGTATGGGCCTTTCATACCCAATATTTTTGGCAAATCTATTCCTTATTTCAGAATTGCCTCAGACCCAGCTACTAATAGGCCCATGCCGTGCTACCCTGTGTGTCGCCTAGGTTTGGAGATGGCTACATTGTCACGATGAAAATCAAATCCCCGAAGGAAGACTTGCTTCCCGACCTGAATCTGGTGGAGCAGTTCTTCCAGGGGAACTTCCCGGGCAGCGTGCAGAGGGAGAGACACTACAACATGCTCCAGTTCCAGGTCTCCTCCTCCTCCCTGGCCCGCATCTTCCAGCTGCTCATCTCCCACAAGGACAGCCTGCTCATCGAGGAGTACTCCGTCACGCAGACCACGCTGGACCAGGCAGGTTGCCTGACGGGCGCATGTGCGGAGGGGGGCTGTGTGCATACTGGGCTGGAAGCCACATGAGAGGGAGCACCACATGCCTGATTTTTAATGCTCTGGTTCCTCTGTCTGTTAGGGTAAAGCTTGGTAGATCCGAAATTGTCTTCTAATGATATTTTAGTCATCAGCAAATTTCCTTGACTACATCATCCTTCCCCACTGCACTGTTACTTTATTTCATCCTTCCTGGTTGGTGGTGGTGGCTTTTTTTTTTTCCTTTTCAAATCAATGTTAATTGATGCTTAATTTACGTTCAATCAAATGCACCCACTCAAAGTGCTCAATTTGGGGATTTTTGATAAGCCTGCATGCCATGAATCAGAGTTTTTTAATGTGATCACTTTTTAAAATTTTATGGCAAAGTATGTATAACATAATTAGCCATTCTTAAGTGTACAATTCGGTGGCATTAAGTAAGTCACATTATTGTGAAACGGATCACCAACATCCATCTCCAGAAATTTTTCATCTTCCCAAACTGAAACTGTATATCCATTAGACAAGAATTCCTCATGAACCACTTCCCCCAGCCACTGGTAACCACTGTTCTGCTTTTTAGTGACTACTCCACATACCTTATATAAGTGGAATCATACAGCATTTGTCCTTTTGTGTCTAGCTTATTTCACTTAATGTCCTCCAGTTTATCCACATCGTAGCATGTCAGAATCTCCTTCTTTTAAAGGCTGAGTCATATTCCATTATATGTATAGACCATGTTTTGTTTATCCATTCATCCATTTGGACATTTGAGTTGTCTCTGGGGGTTACTGTTGTTGCTATCTGTTTGCTTTAAATAAACATCCTTAAGACTGTCTAATAAAGCCGTGGAAATAGGCAAGTCTCCTATAGGCTTTGAGGAGCTGGCTCTCCGGCACACCAGCACCTTCTTACCAGCAGATGAAGGCAGGGGCAGGAATCACAGCCGTACTGCACATTGAATAAAGAACAGAGAAGAGAGGAGATCGGACTCCTGCTTTTGTTTTTGTTTGTTTGTTTTCAGTTTCTTTACAGGTTTAGGAGGATGCTGCTAGCTGAGCATCTACCCAGAGTCCTTTGAATCCTCCCCTGGGAATTCCTTTGGCTCAGCTCAGAATTCTAAGAAACAAGCCTGTCCTGGGCACGGGAGGCTGGGCTTGTGGGTGGGCCACCCTCCCCTCCTGCAGGACACAGCTGCTCTAGTGGAGCTGTACATTAGCTGTGGGAGAGAGACAGAAAGTGGGTGGGAGGATGGGTCGAGGACACCATTTTTCTGGAAACATCTACCTACTCTTGCTCTCCTACTCTTGTCTCCAGGTATTTGTGAATTTTGCTAAACAGCAGACTGAAATTCATGACTTTCCTTTGCACCCTCGCGCCGCTGGAGCCAGCCAACAAGCCAAGGTACTCCTGCCCCTTTTTCATAGTCCGCTGTTTGAGGCAGATCCTCAGCTCAGGGACTGATCCACTGAGCCTGAGGGGCCCCAAGGCCCAGATATGCCTCCCACAAGAGTGACCCCCATACCACATCCCCACCACATCCCCACCACTCCCCACCAGTTCTGTGCTGAGGGACTGTTCAGTCAGTGGTTGTGGAGGTTCCTTTTATAATCAAGAAGCTATCTGGGTGGTGTGGGAGAGCATTTTTGAAAAGAACTTTCCCATATGTTTTTGCTTATAGTGAAAAGACTTGGGTTTTAGAAATATGAAGCAGGGAAAATAGGAGAGAGTATTAAAATGTTTGGGTTGTTGGGATACTTGACATTTATGTTTTTGGTCATATGTTTGAGTTTCAAAGGAAAGAAATTAACTGGCACTCCATTTCAATGGTGGACATATTTGGTTAGAGCAAGATTATTGTCTGTTTTAGGAAGAGGGCTTGTTTTTCTGTATAAAAGTATCAAGGGGCGCCTGGCTGGCTCAGTTGGTAGAGCATGCTACTCTTGATCTTGGGGTTGTGAGTTCAAGCCCTACATTGGGTGTAGGGATTACTTAAAAAATTAATTAATTAAAATAATCTCAAGATGGTGGAGGAAGAAGCAATAGAAAGTGTGTATCCTGGCCTATGATAACCCTTGGGATAGTTGCTTCCAGGATCCTGCCCTGGCATGGTGCTCCATGTAAGGAGCATGTCTACCCCATCCCAGTTCCCCAGAAAGAGAGAGAGCACTAGAGAAAGTACTGGAAGAGGCACTGGTACCCAAGCGCCTTGGCTTAAGCCTGGGAATTTTAAAAAAAAATTTTTAAGTAGGCTCCATGCCCAATGTGGGGCTTGAATTCATGACCCTGAGATTGAGAGTCACATGCTCTACTGACTGAACCAGCCAGGTGCCCCAAGCCTGGGATTTTAATGGGACAAATTAATTCAGCCATTCTGTCCAAACTTACCTCGAGAATAAAATCAAAGCATTTCTCCAATAGGCAAAGATGTGCAAAATCTTATTTCCTATAAAATTCTCATTCCTCCAACCAGTTTCTTTTTTTTTCTCAGTTTCAATGTTTCACCCCATTTTATTTTTTAATTAAGTTTGAAAGTTGTTAAGTATTTTACTTATATTTTTTATCCAATCAAAGAACTAAACTCTTAGGGCCTTATTTGCTGTTTTCTTAAAATTATATAGCCTTACTTCTGAACTTACTCCCTAAGAAGTTTTAAGTGATCTCTCATTTGCATTTGATATTATTAAATCACCCAATTTCCCATTTAGAAATTTCTTAACCAAAGAATTCATAGGACAAGTTTTCAATTTCAACACATATAGCTGTACATACCATATGGTGATTTGTCCCAGAATAAAGTTATAATGATGGACTCTACTCCTAGATTCTAGATTACATCAGTGATATATAATAATATATGCTTTATTTATACTCAGGGTAGATACATATATTCTTCTAGTAAGTGTGGAAAGGATTAAAATAATCAGTTTGGAATAATGGGATTCAAATTCTGTTTTTGAAGCTTAAAGGCACTGGAACTTTAGCCAAAAGTAGATAAAATGTGAATAGAATTTATCAAAATGTAGAAAAAGTAAGCATCCTGAAGCTATCTACTTCTGAAAAAATGGCAGGCAGACTTTTGGCCAGTACTAATTTGTCTTACTACATCAATTCAGATTTTATAAAAATTCTGTCTCTTCCAGGGTGAGCGTAAGTGGTATGTAGAATAGTGAAGCCTTATTCAGGATACTGTTTACTCATGAATCACACCACATTCTAGCTGCACTGCTTTCATAATGCAGAACCTAAAGCATCTTTTCCAGTTATCTTAGCAAAAGCTATCTTTCTCTATATATGGCAGTTGAGACTTGTTTTGTATAATTGCTTCTTAGTTATAATCACATTTGAAAACTTTTAAGTGTACTCTACTATTTTAAATATGTTCCTTTATAGCTGAACCTCCCACCAGTCTCTTAGTTGCAAAAAACAAAACAAAACAAAACAAAAAAACCCACAAATCTTACCACTGATTGAAACACTCCTTTCCAAAGCCATGCTTGCGATGAATTTTTCCCCTTCCTCTTGTCTAGTAGAGACTTGACAGCTTTGAAATGTTAACCTTATCCCCATCTCCCTAGAGGACCCAGAAATGCCTACGTATAGGCATCTGTCTAGGGAATGGTAGTTCTGCTTAGATTTTCTAGCCACTCTTCCTCATTTATAAATCTTATACTTGGTGTTTGTTTACACCTGTAGAAAATTATTCTTTGAAAGCCACTTGCAGTTATGAACCCCTTTGATAACTCATTGGGTAGCAAAAGTGTTTCCTAGAACTATCAATGTTCTCCCCACCCCAACCGGGTATATTCTCTCTCAAAGGGCTAAAACCAGGTCATCTCTGGGCCAGGTAAGGGACGCTGATGATCTGTGATCTGCAGCATTTAATTCCAAACTTTTCCCCCTTATTAGATGTGACCATTTTTCTATTTTGTTTGTCACATTTTAGTATACAAATATTATAATAGAAAACCTACTGCAACACAATTATTAAATTGGTATATTTTTATAATAAATTTTTTATTCAAACCCTAACTCTGACTTAATGACATACTACCTTTATACAGGTTTGCAAAAATTCTCTTGTAAAACTTTGTATATAAATAAATGTCATGAAAGAAATAGTAATTACATTCTTGTTTATATTATACCACTTCGAAATAATTTCCCTTAATGTCTCTTACAAACAAGAAAAAGGTAGTTTCTCTCAATAAGTTCTAGAAAACATTCACAACTTGCCTCCAAACACACGTGACAGCACAGCTTTAGGAAGTTCAGCAGGCTGGTGGCTTCCCAGCCTCACTTGTGCTTGAGGACCACCACCAGCATTTCATTATCTAGAGAGCAGTGTATCTGGTTATCAAGAATGCTTTGAATTCTTAAAGGACTCAGTACTGGAAAATATCCTTCAGGATGAGGTTTGTGGAATGTCACAATCTGTTTTATGGAAACAAGTGAGGGTCAAGGTTTCAGTAGATAACTAGGTGATTGATGATCAGTCAACTTAGTAACGTCCTAAAGGGGCTTATAAATTAGTGACCATCACACGTGTTTTCCAGAAGCAGGAACAACTCAGATCAGTTTCTGATCCTTAGTCTTTTTTTTTTTGTCTGCAATTTTATTTTTTTATTGAAGTGTAGTTGACATACAATATTATATTAGTTTCAAGTATACAACATAAATTGTGAAAATGTAGTGATTTGGCAATTACATACATTACCAAATGCTCACCATAGTCACCATACAATATTGTTATAATATTACTGACTATATTCCCTATGCTATACTTTTCCTCCCTATGACTTATTTATTTTACAGCTGGAAGTTTCTATCTCTTTATCTCCTTTACCCATTTCACTCACCCTCCTACCCCTCCCCTCCGTCAACCACCAGTTTATTCTCTGAATTTATGAGTCTGTTTCTGGCTTGTTTATTTGTTTTGATTTTTAGATTCTGTGTATAAATGAAGTCACATGGTATTTGTCTTTCTGTCTGACTTATTTCACTTAGCATAATACCCTCTAGGTCCATCCATGTTGTCATGAATGGCAGAATTTCATTCTTTTATGGCTGAATAATATTGTATTGTATATATGTGTCACATCTTTTTTTTTAGTTTTTTTTTATTTGGGCATAGTTTACACACAATGTTACATTAGTTTCAGGTGTACAATATAATGATTCAGCTTCTCTATACTTTAGGCTGTGCTCACCACAATATACCACATGTTTATCCATTCATCTATCAGTGGACACTTGGGTTGCTTCCATATCTTGGCTATTGTAAATAATGCTGTAATAAACATAGGGATGCGTGTATCCCTTTGAATTAGTGCTTTTGTTTTCTTTGGGTAAATACCCAGAAATAGAATTACTGGATCAAATGGTATTTCTCTTTTCCACAGTGTTTTCCGGAGTGGCGGCACCAATTTATATTCCCACCTACAGCACATGAGGGTTCTGTTTTCTCCACATTCTCATCAACGCTTATTGTTTCTTGTCTTTTTGATACTAGCCATTTTGACTAGTGTGAGGTGATATTTCATTGTGGGTTCGATTTGCATATCCCTCATGATTAGTGATGTTGAGCATCTTTTCATGTGTCTGCTGGCCATTTCTTTGGAAAAATGTCTATTCTGGTACTCTGCACATTTTTAATTTAATTTATTATTATTATTATTATTTCTAAGTAGGCTCTGTGTCCATTGTGGAGCCCAATGCAGTGCTTAAATTCACAACATTGAGATCAAGACCTGAACTGAGACCAAGGGTTTGATGCTCAACCAACTGAACCACCGAGGCGCCCCCCTCTGCCCATTTTTTAATTGGATTTTTTGGTTTTTTGGTGTTGAGTCTGATCCTTATTCATTGTTAAAGAGTTTCCATGCATATTTTCTACCCTTATCAATTAGTTTCTGAAGTACCTGCAGCCTTGCCTGGGATCTTTGCCCCACCTCAAAGCATGTTCTTAGCCCTTAATACTAAATTAATCATCTCAAGAGCATGTGTGATTTTTAAGCTAGATAATTGATAAACCACATGTTGTCTAGATTTGGGCAGGCTTCCGTCTAACCCCCCTCCTTACTGACACTCCTCCCACTCCCCACAACTGGTATAAGAATTCAGCCTGTACCTTCTAACTGGAGAGCATGTCTCCAGTTAGAAAGGTGTCCCCTTCTTCAGGAGCTGGACATAATGACTGAGCTTTGATCTGTAGCCTGCTGTCCTAAACCCTAGCTCCAATGTCTCCCACCTTTCCGATTTTCATGCTTCCCAGGAGCCACCTTCTTGGGAACTATACAAAGGGAATTCTGTACCCCATGAATGACCTAAGTCATGACTTCTTGGCTTTTAAGACAGGAAGAGCATGGTAACGTTTTTAGGCTAAAAATCAAACCAATAAAAGCTACCATGACAGCCTTTGGAAATCGCACAGAGGGTGTAGATTCCCTCAAAGAGGCAAGCATGTGCACACAGATGGCCTGAGTTTTTATAACGTCTACACCATAGCGCCAGAGGAACCTGAGGGGTCATCTGGTCCAGCCTTTTCTCAGACAAGGAAACAAGCATAGCCCATATCCTTGGTGATCTGACAGAATCACAGGATCCTCCGCTGAACTTCCTTCAGCAATTGATTGACAGCTGTTTAACTTTTAAAATTTAAAAGCTGATGTGCAATCTTTTCACAAAACCAAGATGACAAGAGCCCCTCTGATCTCCTTCCACAGGTCTGATCTCCACACTACTCATTCGCTCCAGCCAGAAAGAAACTCTGAGCAGCTGGAAAGGCAGGAGCCTTTGCCATATGGTCATCTGGTCGAACCCGCTCAGCCGCAGAAACAAACCCATGCGGGCCATACCGCGAGCTCCGCAGGGGGCTCTTTCAGAGAGAAACCACCACTGACTTGCTTACCTCAAACACCTGATGATGAAACTGACCCAGCCAAACAAATGCAAAACCCTTCTTATCCAGCCCATCCTACTAGGAGCACTACTCCATATCACGCTCATTTTCAGTGGGTCTTCTGTTTTGTGTGTGTGTGTGTGTGTGTGTGTGTGTGTATTTTTAAGGAGAAAACAAAGTACAAATGTACTTAGACCATTTGAATTCACTCATCTCCCTGGTGTGCCCCACATGGTATTTAGACACCCTTTGTGCGTGTGTAGCTTCCTGTCACGGTGTGAGCTTCTGTGAGCATTACTGCCACAGAAATGCTAGTCATGGGAAGATTCTGCAATGCTGGGGTCGACGTGAGTGGACTGGTCTTGATGTTCCATGTCAAGTCTGCTTTGTAGGGTTGAAGAAAACACCCAACTGGCAATGCACATAAACATTATCCATGGTCAGGGGGTATTAGCTGAATCTAGGTTTCATTTCCGTTTGCCCAGCTTATCTGAGTGCCTACCTCACAGGTATAATTAGGACAGGAGACAAAGAGGCAAGGACAAGTGAGAGTGGATGCTTGGTTGGACAGGAGATCCAACATGTCTCTGTAACTGTTTAGAGATGTCATATAGTGTCGTGCCATTTCCATGGTGCTGACGTGTGCATCTTCTGCAGGGATGTTAGGGGGGTAGTGGCTCACAGGACATCTAATTGTTTGCAGAAAAGCTCATGAAGGGGGCGCCTGGGTGGCTCAGTCGTTAAGCGTCTGCCTTCGGCTCAGGTCATGATCTCAGGGTCCTGGGATCGAACCCCGCATCAGGCTCCCAGCTCCGAGGGAAGCCTGCTTCTCCCTCTCCCACTCCCCCTGCTTGTGTTCCCTCTCTCGCTGTGTCTCTCTCTGTCAAATAAATAAATAAAAAATCTTTAAAAAAAGAAAAAGAAAAGCTCATGAAGAATCAGAACATAATCGTTTTAAACCAAACCATTTGGGGGGCACCTGTGTGGGGGAGGGGGGCATAAGCACTCATTTGTGGTGGGCTGTGGTGGTTTTAGGAAGGCATCCAGGACTGGGAAGAGTCAGGTATGGGGAAAATCCCACCTTGCCTGGGGGAGGGGAGCTCACTTTAGCTGTCTGTGTCTACTATACCTGAGCTCTCCATCGGCAATGTCTGTGTCTTTTTTGTCATTTTCCCCAGCTCCCGACACACAAGAAACACTCAACAATTACTTGCCAAATTAAACACTATAAAAACCCAGCAAAGAAAAGTATATGGAAAAGAAGTAGGTCCAGGAAAATGATACCTCAAAAAGCTAAAGACAACAGCAAAGGGCAGGTAGAGCAACAGGGATGCTATGCTTTAAAAAAAATACCAATCACAAAACATAAGCAGGAAAAAAAAATCAAGAAAGAGGAGGCATGTCCACACTTCGTTTGAGTTTGAGGAGAATTCATGTTGGAACTGTGGCTCAAATCTCCTGAGAACGTGTTACTCTACTGAAAGGTCTCCCAGTCTGGTTGAATAAGGGAGATTTACAAAGAAGAGGAAAGGAAAATGGAGAGTCAATTCAGAAAACAAGACAAGTCTGGAGATATTCCAGGAATATGACTTGTTGCCAGATCTTCTCAGGTTCCAATTCTTTGGGGAGCTCAAGATTTCGAAATAGTGGGAATCAAAAAAAGAATCTCTTTCACTCTGAGTAAAAAACTCATAGAAAGCTTCATTTGTATCTGCTATTATGACTCTCCTAAAGAGCCAGTAAGGGGAAAGTGGGGGGGGACGGCAAGGTTTGGGCTTGAAAGAAAGATTCTCTGTGACACCCTGGGTACTTGCCCCAGGACCAATAAGGACGGAGTTCTGTACCAGCAGGCCTGCAAAGCTTCTGGAGAAGGGAAGAAGATGTTCCCTAGACATATGGCAGTGTCACGTTGGTGGGACAGCTGTTTCAGGCACCAGAAAGAGACCACTGGGCCCAAGCTATGTGGGACTTGGTTTCCTCAATGTGGTAATTCAGTGCCTCAGCAGATCCTAAGATTGATAGTTTGTGACTCCTGATGTTCATAGGGCAATATTACTGTGACACTTTGTCCAAGGTGGTTGTCAAGTTGGGGAAAGCTTAAGTACTAGAAGTTTCAGATTCATAGAACCACAGGTTTGTGGAACTGCAAAATACCTCAGTGCTCAAAAACTAAGCCCTTATCTAATTGTTTTGTTTTGTACTGTTTTACTGGAAAAGGAAACCAAGCCCCCAAAAGATTAAATTACTTGGCTGGCCTTTCAGCCTTCCCCTCAGTCTCCACTCTGGTCCTTCTCCAGTTAGTTCACTCCCATGTCCAATGAGACATGCCCATCAGACCCATAACTCTGGAATTCCCCTTCCAAATGTTCTAAAGTCTGCTTGTAGGGCCTGTATGGGCCTCTTTCTGGGGTCATAGGTCCGTGACCATGTGGAACTCACGTCTATATGTGGCACATGAGGCCTCTTGGGAAAGCAGGAGAGGGAGGTGAGCCATGAGGCAGCTGGCTCTGTGCCAACGTAGCCCAGTGGGAAGCTCCATGGAAACCAAGAAGTTGGAATTTGAATCTACATCATCGTGAAGGTCATTATTTAGTAGTTTGTTAGCTTCCTTGATATTCTTAAAGAATTGAGACATATATGGCATGAGGACTCCCAAAAGGTACTCTCCTCAGAGCCTTTCCCAAACCTCACCATGACCAGGTGCCTGATATAAGGTTCAGATGTATATGTCTTGTAGGGCTTTGCCTAAACTAGTCATCCTCTTGATCTTGTACATTTGTAACTTTCATAAGGTATCACAGCTTACTGTCACCAACCATGGTCTTGGGGCCATGGCAAGTTTCAGGAAGCACATTTCATCTATAAGCAGAGATAGCACGTGGTCAGAGAGCATTCGAGGCACTCAGTTTAGCAGTGGCGCTATGTTTGTTTTCCACCAGAGCCTGGCAATCTCTTTGGTCTCAAATGATACTGCTGCCAGAGAAACAAAGGGGTAACAGAGAAAAGAGAAAGGGTAACCTGAGGGCAGAAGAGGAACAGAAAAAATTCACTGTTCCATTTTCTGGGAATTAAGCTGCTGAGGAGACACTGCCTCTACCTTCATAGTGTTAACATTCTCGCACAGGGGGCAGCACACTTTCTGCAAAGAGAGTCAACATTTTCCACTTCGCAGGTCATACAGTCTCTGGTTGAAACCCTCAGCTTGGCTGCCGTGGCACGGAAGCAGCCGTAGACGGTACCTAACAGCCTGGGTGAGGTTGGATTTGGCCCACAGGAAGTAAGCAGAGTTAGGATTAGAGGGACAGCAAAAGCAGCTCCGGATGCCATTTAGGGACCCCCAAACCACTTGTTGCCTTTCCCCTGTTATACACAGTAGGGACTTTAACTCCAATTGAGCAAAGATAATGCTTAGGATGGAGAGTGGGGATGATTTTCAAGCTCAGAAACTATCATTTTAGATCTCCAGTCCTGATGGATGCTCCAAAATACAAGATGATCCTTATTGGTGGCAACTGACAGCAGCCAGCCTACAGAAAAGTGTCACTGAATTTGGCTTTTTACCTGCTTCACATCCACTGGGTCTCTCATTCAATAAGATGTCTTATGGGCATAGCATCAGTTCCCGCCTAAAACAGTGTCTAAGGACGCGGCTCCAAATATCCATGTTCGTTCCCTCAGCTGATGAAGAAGCTCTGCAGAAACAAAATAGCATGGTCAACAGATTGATTAATTTTTACATTTGGGCTCTTGGGCAAAAATGTCAAAGAATAACCAGGAAATCTACATTTATTTTTAGTCCCCTCTTTGGAGAAAGTTTCCCTTTCTTGGAGGACCCAGTGCTATTTATCACTATAAAGATACAAGCCTTGAGAACTACAGAATGTTAAGCAATTATAAGGCAACTTTATACTTCTTTAAAATGTTAATTGTCATCACTCACTGAGATTCTAACCTGATCTGTTTTCCTCTACTACAGGTATGACTTTTCTCCCCATCCTAAGGCTCAAAATCTCAGAGTCACCCTCCTTCTCCTCCTTCACACTCTGCGTTTGCCCAGGTGCCAAGATTCAGCTTCCAGCATCACTAGGTCGTTCCCAGCTGTCCCTTTTGTTTTGTTTTTGTCACTGCCCTTTCTCCACTACCTTTACCACTTTTTGCCAGGTGATGTTCCAGCTTCTAACTGGGTTGGCCTGTCTTCTCTCCCACCCATTGATTCTATACTTTGCTTCCTAAAATTGAGCTCTTGAATTCTGTTCAGTAATCATTACTAAGCAGCTATTTTGAAACAGGCACTGTGCTAATTACTGGGAGACAAGGACAAAGCTCCAGCACCACTCTGGTTGGGAAGCTGTCCCAGAAACAGATCAGGTCAATGCAGTAGGGAGAGAGTGCAATAGACTTAATGTTTATGTCCCCTCAAACTTCATATGATGAAATCCCCTAACCCCTAATGTGATAGTATTTGGAGGTGGTGGGGCCTTTGGGAGGTGATTAGGTCATGAAGGTAGAACGCTTATAAGTGAGATTAGTGCCTTATAAAAGAGACCCTAGAGAGCCCCCCCTGCCCCTCCTGCCATGTTACAGGGAAGCGACAGCAATCTGTGAACCCGGAAGTGGGTCTTCACCAGATACCGAATCTGCCAGCACCTTGATCTTGGACTTGTAGCCTCCAGAACTGTGAGAAATAAATTTCTGCTGTTGATAAGCTATCCAGTCTGTGGTATTCCATGGGAGCAGTCTGAATGGACTGAGATAGAGGGAAGAAGGAAAGGGAAGGAGAGAAAAAGAGAGAGAATATGAATGAATGCCTTAGAGGAGCCCAGAGAAAGCCCATTCAATCCTGACAGGGAGAAAGTAGGAAGGAATGGGGAAGTCTTCCCAAAAGGATCATTCACCTACTCAAGTTTTCAGATTCTCATAACCCAGAATACGGTTCAAAACACCTTCGCATTAATAGCCTTTCATTTGTTCCCAGTTTACCCTTTCAGCTTTATTTCTTGTCAGTCCCCATTATAATGTATAATCCAGCCAAACCAAATCCCTACAAGGTCTTCATTTTCCTATCTCCCTGTGTTTAATCATTCTCTTCCCTCCTAGTATCCAGATATAAGGAAATCCTATGGAAGAGGAAACTCAAATTGTCACTAAACATATGAAAAAATGCCTAATCTCACTAGTAATCAAAGAAATAGAAACCCAGATAACAGGATACTACTTCACACCTATCAGATTGGCAAAAATTAGAAAGTCAAATAATACTGCCTTAAGTCAGTTTGGGCTGCTGTAACAAGGTACCATAGACTAGGGAGCTTATGACCAACAGAAATGTACTTCTCACTGTTCCAGAGGCTGGAAGTCAGGGTGCCAGCATGATCAGGCTCCGGTGAGAACCCCCTTCTGAGTTGCATTGTATCCTCACAGGCAGAAAGAGAGTGATCTAGCTTTCTAGCCTCCTCTTATAAGGGCACTCATCCCATTCATAAGGGCTCCACCGTCACGACTTAATTACCTCCCAAAGACCCCCAACTCCTGAAACCATCCCACTGGAGATTAGATTTCAGTATATGAATGTTGAGGGAACACAAACATTCAGTCCATAAAAAATATCAAATTCATCAAGGTCATGGGGTTATGGGAACTCTCACTACTGGTGGGAGTGTGTGCTGGTGGTCCCCAAGGCCACCCCTGGGTTCAGAGATTGGCTAGGAGGACTTACAGGATTCAATGTATAGTTGTAGTCGTGACTAAGATTTATTACAGCAATGTCGTTTCCATTCTCTTCTTCCATAATGACAGTCATGGCATGGTGTGTCATTGCCCAGGTAGGGACTGCATTCCTCAAGACTTGTAGTAACATGTGACCTTGTCACTGAGTTCACTCTGGCAGAACGAAGTGGAAGTGATCGTGTGCGCCATTGGAATGGGAGGGCCCCTCCACGCTCTCTTCCCCAGTCTGCTGCCTGGACTTGGTTTTGTACTAACCCAGCTTCAACCATGGAAACACACTCAAGGACTCGAGATGGTAGAGCTACAAGATAGAAGGACTCTGAGTTCCTGAGTGTGTGTGGGGGGGGGGGTGTAGGGGCCAAGGAGGGGTTGGGGGTGCAGAGCTGCCCAGCAATGCAGGACACACTCCTCCCAGATATGAAGTGGCCCAAATTAGTTTGTGTCTTGGTTATAGCAGCCTAGCTTGGTTGACTTA
Source organism: Zalophus californianus (assembly GCF_009762305.2). Classification (NCBI taxonomy): domain Eukaryota; kingdom Metazoa; phylum Chordata; class Mammalia; order Carnivora; family Otariidae; genus Zalophus; species Zalophus californianus. The sequence goes on along the minus strand of NC_045598.1, from coordinate 78,985,424 downwards.
AGTAATGTGATAGAAATACCATTTTTGACTCACTGAACAGCCCAAAATGAGCCCTTCTACACTCCAGCCAAGAAGCCAATGCTGTAACAGGCCCCCAGGCCCTGCACATTGGCAGCAAGAGGCCCTGGATCAACTGCAAAGGAGTGTTTGCCTTACAGGGGAAGTAAACTGTGCTCTCCATCCCAAGTGGGGAAGCTCGGTCTCCCTCCAAAGAAACTCAAGCAGTTGCTTGAGTTTGCTCCCAACACAGCAAGCCCGGAAACCCCGGTTTAGAAGCACAGATGTCCTCAGGAGAACCCAGAACCCTTCTGCAAGCCTAGAGTCGGCTGTCAGGAGCTCAGCAGCCAGCTCCACACTAACCATTTGGAACTTTTTCTCTAGGAGACCACTGGACCCGAAAACCAGCTGGGCTGTGTCAGATGGACCAGGGAGAAGAGATTGTTTATCAAGCAGGATTGAAACTCTATAGGATTATCTTGTTCCAAACAAGGCTACAAACAGCTCCCAAGGCATGTGAGCCCCATCCAACCAGCTACTCACCAGATAGCATCTAGGGATCAAGGATCAGTGGTTACATAACACATGCACACACAAACACACACACACACACCCCACATTTTTCTTTGACAACAGACCTTGGCTTTTATAACCACATTCTACTTGAATTTGCGCAGGAGTGTTTTTATTTTTAATGACTACAAATAATGAATGTCTATTTTTGATGTTCTATTAAAAATAGGCCAGCTATCTGAAGGTGTTCAGGCAGAAGGAAATCAGGGTATCTGACCCTGGACCTTGCAGAAAGGAATGTGGAATTTGCCCAAAGATGCAGCCGTGAAGATATTTTCAATGATTTGCATTTTCAACAATTTTCAGCCTGTCCCTAAGGAACAGCCTGGACTCTTCATTAGAGCCAGTAAAAAAGAGAAGATTAAAGGAAATTGCCCAAGGCCAGAGGGAGACTCAATGTCAGAGCCAGAATCAGGCTCAAGTCTTGACGGCCCCTATCCCGTCTTCAGCCCACGCTCACACCTTCTGCCCTTTTAATTAAGAAGAAGAGCAGGGAAACAGATGGTTATCAAGCAAAGGCCAAAACTGCATGTGGATGCTTGTCAGACCTTTTGCTCAAAAAACATAATATTTCTATAATTACCCGAAATTGCTGGAAGGAAGGAAAGAAGGAAGGGGATATGTCTTGGTGCCTAAAACACTAAGGAGGAGCAGAGCTTGGGATTGGACAGTAGACGAGGAAGAGACAGGATTGGAAACAGTGCTGTAACTGTGAGCAGAGAGACCAGGTGGCTGAGGCCATGCACAGAGCGGGCAGGGAGCCTCAGGCCCGGGACAGAAGCTGGGGCACACGGGGACAGTAGTGCCTCAGGACACTCCCCAACAGCATGGTTCCTGGCAAATCCGATGAACAAACCTTGTTTCGTTCAACTCTGTGATGAGGTGAAAAGCCTGGCAGATACTGGCCAAGCTGGAAAGGAAGAGACAAAAGGGTTTAAGCAAGTTCACAAGCATAAGTGGGTTGACACTTGGAATAAACCCTCCAGAGCTGACACGTGCTGGGGCTCTGGGAACAGACCCCATCTACACGGGGAGGCCACTCAGGAGCTTCCTGTCAGGCTGCAGCTGAAAAGGGCAGGTAGAGGGGAAGCAGGTAGTGGGTGTTTAGGAACCTGCCTCTCATGTCAGAGACATCTGCAAAAGGAAAAAGGCTTACCACTCTAAGAATGTCCAGAAAGTTTCAAACATGCAAACGCACAGGCCTAACATTCTGTGATCTGACTTCATGTGGGGCACAAGAGATAAAGATTTATGGGTAGCCAGAGCAGAAAGACGGATGGTGGTCTCTTTTAAAACCACCCAAGCCGTGGTCAGTAGCAGAGTCCAAGGAGGGAGGCTGGAACCAGAAGGCTTGCTTCCTCTCTCTGCTCTCAGCTATGTGAGGTCACAAGACAAATCAGCAGTATGCACCCCAGAAGAGGGCCCTCACCAGAACTCCACCCTGCTGGCACCCTCCTCTGAAACTTCCAGCCTCCAGAACCGTGAAAAATACATTTCTGTCGTTTATTTAAAAAGGGAGGGTGGGAGGTTAAGAACGTTGTCAAGGGGTTTTTTGATGCCAGGCCCAGATGCCCATCCACCCGTGGGAGCCACGTTCCCATGAACACACACACAGGGCCCACACCTAGTCTTCAGTGGACTGCCCAAAACAAGACCCTCATTGTCAAACCGCATCACAAAAAGCCTGCCATGCTGTCCCCAGTGGAGGGTAGAGCTAGCCCCACCTTTTCCAAACTCCTCACAGCTGTTGGCCCAGTTTTTGTCTGGTTCCTGACTTTTTTTTCTTTTAAAGATTTTATTGCCGCCTTTGGGACTTGGTGACGTTACTTGTTCTTAGGAGTACCAACCCTTGGTCCGCCTGCCAATGCTGACCCAGACCTCTGACTCCTTTCTCCTCGATATCCTGGGGTAAGGGTTTCAGCCTCTGGGTTCCTGACTCCCACCTATAGCCTACTCCACCACCACCCCAGTACCCTAGCAGTCCAGCCCCAGACCTGTGAGCATGGTTTTGCGTAGTTAGGACCACAGTGGGACTTGTGATCGTACCTCCATTTGTAATTTGTTGTATATATTATGCCTAACAATCTCTACTGAAGTGCACATGGTTAATCTTACTGCCTTAGTTTCTTCTGCATTAATCCCTTTGTTGTCCTTAAGAGAATTTAAATACCACTGCTACTATTTGAGTTCTGTAAGATGTACTCAACACCTTAGACCCAAGTCTCTGGTGCCTCTAACTTGAAAACTTGATTCATTTGCAACTGTTTCTGAGCCTCTACTAAGGGCCAGGAAGTATAGTGGCAAACCAGGGGCAAGACCTGGCCTCCATCATCATGGAGCTCATAGTCCAATGCAGAGACAAACAAGTACCCAAATGGTTATGAGTCAGTGTAAGCACCACTAAGAGGTAAGTAGAGGAGGCATGCCCAACCCCAAGGAGACATGACTGAGTACATTGTTAAAAGGAATAAAAGAATAACAAAGGAAAGGGAAGGGGGGGGGGGAATGTGAGAGAGCATGTTCGAAGCAGTGGGAGCAATATGGGAGTGAGAGACCCTAATTCTCAGCAATGCATCAATTTGGCTAGAAGCAGGGAATCTAGGGTGGGCAGGTGCTTCCAGGGAGATGAGAACATAGAGACATTCTGGTGGGTCTTGTACTCCAGGCTAAGCAGTTTGGACTTTATCCTGTAATGTACTGTGGTTCTTAAACTTTAATGTACATAAGAATCTGTGGGGGAGGGGCGCCTGGGTGGCTCAGTCGGTTGGGCGTCTGCCTTTGGCTCAGGTCATGGTCCTGGGGTCGAGCCCCGTGTTGGGCTCCCTGCTTGATGGAAAGTCTGCTTCTCTCTGCTCCTTCCCCCATGCCCCCTCATACTCTGTCTCACTCTCTCTCAAATAGAAAAAGAAAATATTTTTTAAAAGAAAAAGAAAGAATCTGTGGGAGAGTTTGTTTTAACTGTGGTTTAGCTGTGGTTCCTGAACATTGCACACAGAAATTCAGATTCAGTAGGTCAGGGAGTGGACCCAGGAATCTGCATTATAATAATCACTCCCTGTGCTGGGTGAGTTTGTTGAAGAGGATGATTGGACAACACTTTTCTAAATCAGCTGTAGGAGATGTAGAGCCATAGAGAGGTGGCGTGATCAGATCTGTTTCAGAAAAGTCACTCTGGCAGAAAGTACCCCATCCATGCTCACTCAGCAAAAGCCCCTAATCCTTTGATAATCCCCCAGTAACCTCCTGCTGCCCATGGGTTGTAGAGCTCAGAGTTGGCTCTGAAAGAAACAGACTCCTGACAAGAGAGGCCACTGGGCCTGTCATGCCTGACTACTCCTGGACTGTTTTTCTTGTGACATTTGTAGCCCCAAGCCCAGGCAACGAGGAGTGCTGGCTGTGAAAACAGGAAAACCTTGGGGCCCCAGGTCCACTGATGGACTTCTGGGTTCTAGAGAATGCAGGCTCTGCTGGGGGCTGGGGCCTGGAGTAGATCCATGTCTAGTTTACCCAGGGCTCCAGGAGCTCTGGACAGGACAGAACCTGTGTTCATTTGGTTAACGAAGACCTAGGGGGAAATTGGGTGCAGGCCAGGTCAGCTATTTACCTGAAATGCCAATTATATCATTCCAGAGAATGGAACCCACCCTGATTCATGTAGCCTCGTTTCCTGCAGCCAGTGGTGATGAACGCAATGATAAATATTCTGTGGTGGTTAAATAATGACATTCCAACCAAGAGCCTGCCCACTCGCTCCTTGGAACTGCCTAATCAATGGAGCTGGATTTCTGCACAAACTGCCTTCTCATTATCTGGTGATTCTGAGCCTGGTAAGAAACCCAAGCCGCCTGAAGCTGGCTGACAGCATGGAGGGCTAGGTAATGTTCCCATTACCTTGGTGCTCACTGCCCCCGCACACCCCAAGATGAACCATCCGAGCCCAGCACCAGTCCCATCTTCCTTACCTCTCCCCCTGAGTTGCATAATGCTGTAGTCACTAACATTTCCTTTCATATTCTACCATCTCAGAGGGCAAGAACCATAAGTCTCAGGCTTCTTTTTTCTGACTCCCTGCACCAAGAGCAGCCACTCAGAGGAGCAGGTCTGAAACAACCACAAGACCTCTGTCTGGGCCCGTGTTCAGCCCCTGAGCCAACGTCCTAACAGCTCAGTTCTGCAGCCATCCAGTCACCAGCCTCTAGACCAAGACAACTGTTTCCTGAACACTCCCTAGATTTTTTTTTTTTTTTTTTTTTTTGGCTTATGCTTAACTGGACTGCCCCATCACTAGTTGAATCCTGACTGGCATTTGCTGAGACTAACTAAGCCTCATTGATACTCTGGTGGAAAGCCACTGAGGATCTAGAGAAGAAAACAGAAAAATAATCACGTTCAGTTGCTTTAAACAGGCAGTAGGAGATGATTCAATTTAAAGCAGCTACAAGTTACCTAACTCAAATATTTTGGCTTTCTGTGTCAACTTGTCTGTCAGTTTCCAGGCCATAAACATTTAGACATCATTTGCATGTGATCTAATGACATTTGCGAGTGTGTAGTCAATACCTAAAAACATCTAAGAAACATCACCCTGCTATCATCAAAGGTAAGTTTCACTATAGGTATCAAAAATATTTATCATTAACAATGAGTCTGTAGAGAGTCAAGCGTTTGTAATCGACTTTCAATACCATGATTAAAGCTTGAAGTGATAGCTATCAAAGATACTATTCTACTCTAAAGAACTAAAGGAATAATGTCATCACGGTTCATTAATGTGAGTAATTGAGTGGTTGGCCTTAGTGGGACCTGGTCAAGTACCCTATGTCTTGGTACAGAAGCCAAGAGGTCAGGACAATCCAGTGATCATTGTTCCTCTGCTGTGTGTGATGCCTGGGGACAGGGGTTTGGGACTCACCCAGATGGTGGGCACTGTCACCACCCACTGTGATCTGGAATAAAGACACCTGAAACCTCAAGAGAACTTTAAGATTTAGGATTCAGGAATTTGTTTATTTTAATTAAAATAAACCTTTAAGTAGTCTTCAGAATGCAGTCTTCAAATGCAGTCTTTTATAGCTATTTTGCCAAAAGTAAGGACATATATGTCAGATACTTTCACATACACAAAATTCATCCCATGTCATTTAATTCTAGATATTATTATCCCAACTTTTATTAAGAGGATTGACCTGAGGCTGAGAGACTCAAGATCATATAACTGGTAAGTCGCAGAGTTGGGATTCACCCAGATCTGTCTGCCCCAATTTCCATATTCTTTCCGCTACACTTTCTATCACACCACACCTATGATACCTAGGTTTCCTCCTTTATCCAGAAGACACAGTTGTTTCTTGATCTTACGGTCAAGAGTTTCCAGCTGGTGTAAACCAAAATTACAAAAAAAAGAAAAAAAAAAACCTCTACATATTGGTCATATGTGTCCTACTGGTCTAGGATGTCCCTAGGATATTCATACCAGTGCCATTAAGGGCAGAACCAAAGGTCAGGGGTCCCCACTGCCACACCTCTATCCTTCCCAAGTACCCTCAGCTCAGGGACACTACTCAGAAGCACAGGACAAGCTTTCAGACACCCGATGACAGAAGTGAGTTTCAGGAGATCAGTGTTTGCTTGTGCACACAAACAGCCGTGCCACCCTTCATCTTAACAGCCGTATAAAAGGCTTTCTGTGCACCTGGCTGCTTCCTCTTGGAGACTGTATATCAGACAGCTTGGGCTGAGTCCTTCCCATTTCAAACTGTCCTCTCCGCTCATAAACTCCAATTGCCCCAAACTGTAATAATTGTATGGCAAAGACTATGACTCCTTAACCGCCCCCCACCCCCACCCCATGGCAGACAGAGAAGGCTGAAGAGGCATAATAAGAATGACAGCAACACTAACATTTGTCAAGTTCCCATTAGAAGCCAGAAGCTTTCAAAATAATCCTGTGAAGTAGTTATTCTAACCCCGCTTTACCCAGACTCTGGGAGATTGAATTATCTACCAAGCTCATAGAGCTAATGAGAGGCAGGGCTAAGATTTGAACGTAAGTCTGTCTCTCTTAACACCCATAGGTTTAAAGGGATGTGTTCAGGGCTGTGTTTTGTTGCATATAGGGGCCCGCTGAAGAATCTCTGTAGACCATGAGGACTGTGTTTCAGAGGGGGCCAGGACTCTCCTGCCCACAATGTCTGGCTATACCCTGATGGGGTGGGCATGAGTTCTGAGATGCTCTGAGACCCTAAGATCCTTGATGCCTCCTGGCTAACCTCACCAATGAGGGTACCTTATTCTATTTCTTTCTTCTTTTTTTTAAGAGGGAGCAAGAGTAAGAGAGAGAATAGAGGGAGGGGTAGAGGGAGAAAGAGAATATTAAGCAGACTCCACATCCAGTGTGGAGCCCAACACAGGGCTCGGTCTCATGACCCTGAGATCATGACCTGAGCTGAAATCAAGAGTCGCATGCTTAACCGACTGAGCCACCCAGGCGCCCCTATGTTATTCTGTTTCATGTAATGGTTGTCCCTTTAATGGTTTTGTAGTTACCTCATTTCATTTCATTTAATATAATTTACTCTTCCTCACATTGTGATGAAGGTATTCTTGTTCATAACATACTTCTTTCTGACCATAGCTAAATTTATGCTGATGAGGTGCCTAATGGTGGGGCCCTACCTCAGGATGGGGGCTAGTCACCAGAAGGGAAGGGGAGAAGGGCTGAAAATCGAGTTCAATCACTAATTCCCATGATTTCATCAACCATGACTATATACTGAAACTACATATAAAAACTCTAAACAACAGAGTTTGGGGGCTTCTAATTGTTAAGCATAAGCACATGCTGGGAGCATGGTGTGTCCCTATTCCCCCAGGACAAAGACTCCTACCCTGGAGACCTTTCTGGACCTCATCCTATGTATCTGGTCCAGTTATAATCTTTACAGTAAACTGTGACTATAAATATAAGTTCCTGAGTTCTGTGTGTTGTTCTAGCAAATTATCAAACCTGAGGGGGTGGGAGGATCATGGGAAGCCCCAGTTTTGTAGTCACCTGGGCAGAAATGCCAGTAGCCTGGACACCCCATTGGGAGTTGGTATCTAAAGTGGGGCAGTCTTGTGGGACTGAGCTCTTAACCTGTGGGGCCTGCACTAACTTCCAACAGTTAGTGTTGAAATTGAGTTGAACTCTTGGACACCCACTTGGTATTGGAGAATTGGTTGTTGGTGGAAAATGACACACTTGTGCTCCTAGAGAAGTGCCTGGCACATAGTAGGCACTCAACAAATATTTGCTGAATAAATGAATGGAAGGATGTCATCTTCCCTACCCAGAACTGCCATTAAAGTTCTCCTCTTTTGGCCATCATCTTCTTGGGCATCCGTACTTCCTTCCTAATGGCTCTCTGACAATCTGACAAGTAAATATTTTTGAGGCCCCAAGAAGTGCCAGGTACAGAGAGGTACCATCATTGTAGAAGTTAGCCAAGAATCGTCAAGGATCTTAGGATCTTAGAGCAGCTCAGAACTCATAGTTACTTGCCCACCCCACCAGGGTAGGGCTGGACATTATGGGCAGAAGAGTCCTGGCTGCCTCTGAAATGCAGTCCTCATGGTCTACAGTGATTCTTCAGCTTGCCCCCACATGCAACAACATGAACACATCCAAACTTCTGATGCCTGGACTAACATCACACAGAAAATACTGGCTCTGAATGTACAAAGTTTGAGAGTCATTCTCAGCGGGAAGCACACGGAACCACAAGCTGACCAAGAGCACTGTCCTCTATGTTTTCAGCAAACAAGCTTCTCCCACGCAGGGCATCCAAGAGCCAGCTCAGTCTCTTGGTCTATCTCTTTCATCTTTTAGCCTCTACACCCAACTCTTTAGGGAATTTTAAAGAATTTATTTGTTTGTTTGTTTGTTTGTTTTAGAGAAAGAGCATGAGAGGAGGGGAGAAGCAGAGAGGGGGAGGGAGAGAGAATCTGAAGCAGACTCCATTCTGAGCGTGGAGCCCAACGCAGGACTGGATCTCACAACCGTGAGATCATGACTGAGCAGAAACTAGGAGTTGGATGCTTAACTGACTGAGCCACCCAGGTGCCCCTGGGGAATTTTAAAGAAATTCCATTTACCACACAACATTCACAAGAACAATTTCCAGATAGATGAAAGTGTTTAACTTAAATATACAACTCCTACATTACTAGAAAAGAATAATATTGTAATCTTGTAGCAGAAGAATCCTTAACACACAGGTAATAAAGGAAAAATTAGGCAGATTAGACTAAATTTTGAACCTTCTTAAGGACAAAGGATAAGACTAACAATGTTAAAGATAAACTGATACAAATATTTTCAATGTAGATTAATAGTGATGATATGTAAAGGCTAATAATATACAATACTGATAATACATAAAGAGCTGCTGTAAATTAATAGAAACCTTTTGAAAACAAAGGACAAGAAAGAAGAGAATTTTCTTTGTGAGGGTGAGCAGAGGCAGAAAAAAGGGTAAGGAACAATAAAAAAGAAGAGCATCTCGCCTTTGACTTGACGCCCAGACCGAATTTAAGGCCCTTACTGGAGTCATTAACAGCAGAAATTGATGGGACCATTCAGGAGAAATGTCGAGACCAGGGATCGAAGCAAAGCAGCCTTGGGGTCCCCAATGACAAAGAGTGGTTGGCACATGGTGAGCAGATGGCCTTTTCCCCATATCTGCTAAAACTCAGTGTCCCAACTTTGCCAACCCAGGATTGGAGACTTTGGAGATAGGCAACCCATGACATGGACTTCGGTGTTTGGCTTCTGTGAATTTCTTCAAGCTTCTGTGAGCAGTGGACACACAAGAAACACGGGAGAGGGGACAGAGAAGTTGCTACACGGAGGGAGAACTGACAGGTTTATGGGCCCAGGTGAAGCACCCCTTTGGGGACTTCCAGAAAGAACTGGAAGACAGTTTAAGGGGCCAGAGAGCCTGTTTTTGCATGGGATCCCGCAATAGAAAATGTCTGGGCGTACATATATATGCATTCCTTTTAAAGTCTGGAAGGATAATGGCTTTCCTAGGGAAATGGGATTATAAGAGGAGGCAGGAAATTCCACTTTCTATTACAGACACTTCTGGGATGTTTAATTTTTCTGTAAGGAACATATATTACTTTCATAATAGTAACATACAAGAAGACTGTCCCATTTAGAAAAACAAACAAAAAATACACTGGCTATAGCATTTGGCTTTCAAGGATTGAAAGTGTGCTGGTGACAGACAGCACGCGCCCACGATCACATCATCGAGTGTATGTTGCAACGTGTGGCAGGGAATAAAGCACACGCAGTGGGATGCACTGGAGCTTCCATAGCCCCAGTGTCTGGAACTGAACCATGTCCAAGGGCAAAAGCTGGTTTGGTGGCCAGCGTGGAGTGGGCCAGGTTTAGTTATTATTCATGGCATAGAGGCCTGGACTTGTTCTGCCGCCAGAGTTTAAAAAAACAGAAAAAAACACCTTCTTTTGTGGGCAGTCCCCATAGGGTCCAAAGGGTTTCTCTCTCACACACGCTTAGGCTGCAAACAAGAGATAGAATCCTGCTGCTCTTATGAGAATGTCTGATGTCTTCATTGATTCACGAGGCATGGGCCCTGACTTCTTCTCCAGCCTCTCTCTCCCCTCTTCCAGCTCTCACTCCAGGCAGTAAACCAGGGGCTGTCCCCAGACTGTCACCTCTCTAACCTGGAGCCCCTCACCTGCCCCTTCACTCCTTCTTCCATCCCCTGCTGCGCTAGTACCCGCCCTTGCAGGGAGTCCTCCTGACCACCACCCCCCCACCCCTGCACTGAGTTTGATACCATCAGCTGTGCTCCTGGAACGTCCTGGGTCATCCCCAGAAACATGACCAGTCTGCAGAATGGTTGGCTGATGACGGGCCCATGCCCCCGCCCCCGGACCTATAGCCATGTTCTGGCAAGGGCGATAGTCACCACAGTAACCTCCAGTCTGGCATCAGGCTCCATAAGTATTTGCTGAATGAGTAACCTGCTGGCCTGGCCTGACCCTTCAGACATCTTCAAGTCAGGCGCCACTATGCTCTCAACGGCTCACCTGTAAGCTCTTCGGAGTTCCGCAGGGAGAGATGGTGGCAAGACTCCAACAAGCAACCGCACTTGCTAACGCGTCCCACCCTGGAAGAGCAACTTCCACACCAAAAGAGAGTTACGTGCCAACAGAGGTAGTGGCACTGAGGACCTGCTGCGCAAAGTTCTCCCTGTGGTAATTTACCAGGAACAAAGAGGAGTTACAGGGCCCTGCCAGGGCAGAGAACAGCATAGCAAGGGACTGGAGTTCGGATTCTGACTTCACCCCACAGCACTGTGACTGTGGGCAAATCCCTCCACCTCTCTACCTGTCCCCCCGGGCCTGTGAAGTAAAGAGCTGGGTCAGGTGCTGGCTAAAATCCTGGGAGGGGAGGTAGGAGAGAAGCTGAGCGATCTGAAAAGCACATCAGTTGGGCTCCACTCAACCTTGACCTCAGCCCCAGATAGGATACAGCCCAACTCAAATCCTCCTCCCTGAAACCAGCCCCCCTAAAGTGGACATTTACAGTCTGGGTCACTGGGCAAAAATCCCACCAAGGCCCTTGCAGTTGGTGCTTTTGATAAAACAAGCAAATCTAGACCAGACTTGTACCTTTCCTTTAAGAGGAAGGACACATGCCTTCTTGCACCCCATTCCCCACAGTACAATTTGTGCTCCGACCTTATTTCTTCTCAAACCAGGCAATTAACCAGCCCCACAGTGCTGGGCTGTGTCACCAGCCTGAGCCTCCCTCCCCGAGACACACCTCTGGAGGCAAACTCACGCCGCCTTTCCAAGGCACTGGGGTTGGGAGGCTGATGACCATTTTAAAAGAGGGGAGCACATCTATTCCCACTGATTTCACCAAGCTGGGGGCGGGGGGGGGGAGGGAGGAGAGCATATGCTAATGTTTTCCCTCTATCCCACCAAATGCACCACTTGGGCATTGATCAGTTGTGAGTTTGAGTCCCAATTCTGCCACTCTCTACTTATTTACCTTTGGACCAGTTACCAGCCTCTCTGCATCTGTTTTGCATTCTGTGGAGTACGCCCACCCAGAAGGCCTACCTGGACAGGCTGTTACAAGCATTAAATGAAACGCCTGTCAAACATCCAGCACGGGGCCTGCAAGTGCACACTAAGTGCTTTGCAAATGCTAGCAGCCTGGAAATGTCTGGCACGGAGCAATGGGGCTTATGTTTCTAAAAGAATTTCCCCCATGAATCATGGTCAGGACCAAAAATCCTGATCCCACAGCCCAGAATTCTGGAACACTGCCCACTCCCTCACTGCCCCCTAGTGGCAGCTACTTGTGATTACACAACTGAGCTCAGAATTGTGACAAGGAACCCGCCCCTGCAGAGACCAGCCTGCTGCTGACCGCTACGGCAGGCCCCCAAACCCAGGAGTCCCCATCGCTCAAATCTGCCCAGGCAGCACAGCCCTGAGATCAGGCTGCCCAATTTCAAGTTACTGACTTGGAGCCTGTGGTGCCTCCGCCCCAGTGAACTTTTGCTTACTCGTAGCAGAACCTTCAGAAGAGTTACTTTTTAATCTCATGAAAAGTCCCTGCAGCCTGCTTTGTGGGGGAGTGGTGAGTACCAGGAAGTTAGGAACACCTTCGGGGTGCCCGATAACGAATGGCCCTTGGACAGAGAGGTGAGCCCGCAGGCGCCTCTGCCAGCTCTGGGCCAATAAACCTTTTGGTTTTGTTTGGGTTGGTCTCAGTTTCTTATATTTAAATAAAACCAAAGGATCGAGATGGGGGCAGGCAATAGGTCGAATAAAGACTAATGCCCCACATGTCAGCAAGGGTCCTCAGCCAAACGCTCCTTGGCTTGGTTAATAAATAAGCCAGGGATTAAGCTGCTCTAGCACATTCCATTCTGTAGCTCGGAAGGGATCCTCCTCATTACAAAGGACATAGACATTGCATTAGTAGCTTCAGTCCCTACCCAACGTCCCTGGGTCTGTGCCTGCTCTATGTCATAGTGACAAGACCACCTCTGACCCCAAAGTCACTTCCAGGACACCTCCACGACCAGAAAGGATCCAGAGGCCAAGAGAAGCTTCTGGGGCCCTGCTGAACCAAGTTGGCCCATGAGGGCATGGTGTATGCCTGGCAGTATGCCAACCACTTTCCATATATCTCCTCAGTTAATCCTCATCGCGCCATACTGTGGAACTGTTATTAGTATGAAGGCTCAGAGAGGTTAAGTGGCATGCTCAAGAGACTGGCAGAAATAATCTTAAACCCCACAACCTGATGTGGGAGGGTATCCTATAACACTGCCTTCACCATTTTACTACAAATTACAAATGATGTAGTCTTTCCAAAAATTAGGAACTTAGTGAGCGGTGGAGTGATTTGGGAAGGCTTGGAAAAGGGGGAGGATTTGGAGGGCCCCAGGGGGAGCTGAGGAAGCAAGCACCCCTGTGCTGGGAAGGAGCCCTACATGTGCAAGAGGCAGGGGTAAGACCAAGCGCAGACTTTTCTACAGCAAAGTTGTATCTAATCTATAAACTAAAGGCTACCTGAACGTGTGTGCATGAGCGCTGTCACACCACCTGTTAATTTGAGCAGCTCTTACAAATGCCTCACCTTCTGGGGCGTCTGGGTGGCTCAGTCGTTAAGCGTCTGCCTTCGGCTCAGGTCATGATCCCAGGGTCCTGGGATCGAGCCCAGCATCTGGCTCCCTGCTCAGCAGGAGGCCTCTTTCTCTCTCTCCCACTCCCCCCTCTTCCCTCTCTCATTGTGTCTCTCTCTGTCAAATAAAAAAAAAAATCTAAAACAAACAAACAAACAAACAAATGCCTCGCCCCAGCACTCAGGATGAGAGAGCCGTGGAGTTGGGCATGTGTTTTCCCAAGCGGTTCTCCTCAGCCAACCTCTGCTGACATTCCGTTCCCTCCACAGGCCTCACGCATTGCAAAGTAGCGTGGCTCATGAGAGCTTCCTCGGCGTAAACTCTTTAGACTCAAAATCCTTTTTTAAAAAAAGTTCCTCTTTCTTTGCTCTTTGGACATCCCACTGTCCGGACGGTTCTGCAAGTGTAATTTCTTCACTCCGGCGCTGAGAGAAAGTCTTGCTTTTGTTTTTAACAGACGTCTACAAATCGAACTCTTCATATTTCTCTTAAATTGAGGTCACCTGGGTGACGAATTCAAGATTCAGAACAAGACCCATTCCAGGTTGTCCTGACACAACCAGAGAGGACTGTCACTGCGTGACTGAGTCCCCAGCTCCCTGTGGGGGAATGTTGAGGCCGGGCAGTCAGCCCCCACCTCCCACATAGCATGAGTCTCTCCCTCCTCCACAGGCCCTCAGCCCCAGGCCTTTCTGGAAGTCTCTGCCTCTGGCCTCGTACCTCTCTGTGACCAGACCACCATGCAGGGAGTTTCTGGAGGTGAGTGTCATGCTTCATCCACTCTTCCAACAAGTATGCCTTATTGCCTTCTAGTGCAAGGAAATTGCTGGGCCCTGGAATACAGCTGTAAGCAAGACTGTCTTGGTATTGGAAAGGCATCTTACTTAACAGTATTGATTCTGGAGCTAGACTGCCTGGATCAGAACCCCAGCTCTCCCACATGCTAACGTTGTGACCCTGGGAAAGTCACTTAACCCTTGTGTCTCTTAGTTTCCTCATGTATACAGTGGTCATGACAACAGTACCTACCTCAGAGCAATGAGAGAGTTAAGTGAATTCATATTTATGTGGATTCATGTGTAAGTGAATTTACTGCGGTGCATGGGTGGCTCAGTCGGTTAAGCGTCTGCCTTCGGCTCAGGTCATGATCCCAGGGTCCTGGGATCGAGCCCCACGTCGGGCTCCCCGCTCAGCAGGGAGTCTGCTTCTCTCCTCTCCTTCTGCCTCTTCCCCTCCTTGTGCTCTCTCTCTCTTGCTCGCTCTAATAAATAAATAAAATCTTTTTTTTTAAGTTATAAAAAAAGTGAATTCCCTGTGTTCATGATTAGTAGCCAGTGCATCCTATGGATAAGTTAGTACCACAGACTGTAGTGCTAAGGAAATAAACCGATACAGTAAAATGTAAGCGCTCTCTACAGCAAGGGTCAGTACAAGACATTTTAGGAGGACACAAGAGGGATGTAGAACCCAGCCAGAAGGGCTTCCCAAAAGATGTCACATTTTAAGCAGAGATGGAAAGAATCAGATAACCACAGTGAGGGGATGTGAGGAAAGGGAGAAGAGTGCTCCAGAGTGAGGGAACAGCATGGGCGAAGGCACGGAGGCAAAAGTCCATGCTTTCCTTGGCAAGTTTGCTTCATTTAAAGAGATAAACCGTAAATCAGTTACCAAATGACCGTTATTACACAATTTGTAATGTGCCTTACCCATCGATGAACCAACCGCAAAGAATTCAGACTCAGATGACAAAGAGCAAGTCTGAACTGAATTTATATTTGAAGGTTATACCGACGAGGTCAGCACAGCTCATGAGGTTCTCTTTATTTTCAGTAGGAAACAGACATTTATGGGCCTCACAATTCTGGGTTAATTGGATCATTTCTTGGCAGATTTCTGATCATAGCAGTCTTGATTTTTACTCCGCACATCTGTCCCCAGCATAGCACCTTGCATGTGGTAGTTACACAACACATGCCTTTTTTTCTTTTACACCCAAACGCACTGAATTTTAGTTGTATCCTAATTGCTTTTTTTTTTTAAACAAGTGCTTTTTAGACGGCGAATGTTACAATGAATTTTGCCAGTGCCCAGTGCTCCTCTTCCTACTCCAGTCACACAAGGCAAGTGTGAGCCCGCCTCTGATCTCCAAGACCAGGCTAATCTCCAAGATGACCTCACGGCAGAGCTGTGTTTTATAATCAGCTAACAAATCTCAGCATGAACTGCGAGCGAAGGTTAGAAAATAAAAATACAAACAAGCCATGATTGTACAAGTCAAGTCAGTTCAGAGAACCAGCTGGACCTATAATTAGATTTTAATTTTAAGAAAACTATAGGAGGAGAAATTTTCCCAGCAGGCAAGAATCCTTCTCAGAAGGCCAGCAAAGCCTTTTTCTTTTTCTTTTTTTTAATATTTTAAAAATTTATTTATTTGAGAGAGAGAGCGCGAGCAGGGGGAGGGGCGGAGGGAGAGGGGGAGAGAGAATCTCAAGCTGACTCTTCACTGAGGGAGGAGGAGCCTGTTGCAGGGCTCGATCTCATGATCCTGAGATCATGACCTGAGCTGAAATCAAGAGTCAGATGCTTAACCAACTGAGCCACCCAGGCGTCCCTTTTTTTTTTTTTTTTAAGATTTATTTATTTATTTGAAGGGGGGGCTAGGGGCAGAGGGAGAAGGAGAATCCTCAAGGAGACTCCCCACTAAGCATCAAGCCCGATGTGGGGCTTGATCCCAGGACCCCGAGATCATGACCTGAGCCAAAATCAAGAGCCAGCTGCTTAACTGACTGAGTCATCCAGGCACCCCAAGCAAAGCCTTTTTCTTATTAATGAATAAGGATTTATAGTTCCTGAGATAATAAACAAAGGAAAAGGATTTTAAAATTCTTCTAAGCCATGGATTTTCAAACAGGTTTTGCCTGAGGGAGCCCTTTGTTCAAACTAGATATTACCAAGATGTGTAAACAAATAAAACACACCAAGACAGAGCTGTCCTGGTGAAAGGCAGGATCCAGGCACCAATTCTAGGTGTGGCCCCCCTACCCCGAGCGCTTGTAAAACCACTCATGGTAGTCTAACTGCCTCTGTCATTTTTCAAAAGAAAAGCCTGAGGCTGAGAAGAAAATATTTGACTTGTCCTAGGTCACACAACTAGCGGAGCCAAGATGAGTTCCTAGGTCTCCTGCTCCAAATACAGTGACCCTTCCAGATGGGAGGGGAAGTCTGCTTACTAACATGGAGGGGTCGCTGATGGGAAGTAGATGAAGCAGGAGGAGGAATGCCCTATCAAAGGCACAGAGGGATGCCTACTTAAGTGAGAAGACATCATATCCCATCTTTCTGCTGGACCACCAGCCCATGATGACTTATTTGCCTGTTCAGATCCACAGGCATGAGCCGAGCATCTTCTATTAGGTGCTAGGCAGCATGCTGGGTACTGCAATCCAAAAGAAGTAAGCCACCCACCATCCCAGAGCTCCAGGTGTAGTACAGAAGACAGATTGGAAACCCCAACTAGAGCGAGTGTGAGACTGCAGTCTCGGACCTGCGAGATAGCTAGCTACACAGGTAGAGGGAGGGGCAAACAGATGAGTTCACTGAGAGAAGCAAAGAGGGCCCAGAAGACAAGACACCCATGCAGGGTTTCCAAGGGTGAGTTTGTCACCAGGCAGACAGCAGGGGAGAGACTTCTCATTCAGAGAGTACAGAAACAGGTTTTATTTATTTTATTATTTTAAAGATTTTGTTTATTTATTAGACAGAGAGAGAGAGAGAGAGCACAAGCAGGGGAAGCGGCAGGCAAAGGGAGAGGGAGAAGCAGGCTTCCCGCCGAGCAGGGAGCCCGAAGCAGAGCTCGATCCCAGGACCCTGGGATCACGACCTGAGCCGACGGCAGACACTTAGCTGACTGAGCCACCCAGGCGCCCCTAGAAACAGATTTTAAATAGAGGCAAAAGATGCCCATTTGCAGTATAGAAAGATCACCAAGGTGGCACTGTGGCGATCCACAGCACGGGGAGGCTTCTGCACGGGTTGAAATGGAGGGGACCAAAAGCAGGGATGGAAAACAGTGGTGGTTTGCACAAAGAAAGTCAGCATGGGGGGTGGGAGTTGGAGGGCTCCCCTGGCTCCCATGTTTCCTGGAGAAACTTCTAGAAGGCGGTGTACAAAGTGAGATACAGAACAGTTTAGGAGGGAAAACAGGGAGTCAGCTTCAGTTGCCAAGAGTTGGAGGTGCCAGTGGGCCCTCCAAGGGAAGGTGTCCAGTAAGGAGATGGGTGTAGGATCGTCCGATGGGGCACACAGCACAGAGCTCTAACTTCTAAAGGACGGACCACTTGCGGGTTTCCCCTTGTGTGTACAGAGCTTCTTTTAGCCCCCTCTCCAACGGCTTTTAATAACTAGAATTTACTGAACTTGTGTGTTAGGTGTTTTCTTTTTCCCTAAGCTATCTAGCAGAATCCAAACCCTATCAACTTTTACCACAAGTTAGCTGGAGAATGCAGCCACACCCCAGAGAAACCGCGTCTTCTATTACATCGTTATTAGCAAGCACATTTATTTGAAGCAATAATTAAAACACACAACGCTGAAAAGTGTAGAGCATCTGTCCAGTTTCGCTTTGTCCCATTCTTTTGTGGAATAAGATTATCACCATGTTGCAAGCAAGAAAAGTAAGATATAAAGAAGGTAAATATATAGTTCCTAAACCAGGGAATCCTGCAATTACTCTGAATTGAATTAAGTAACACCATTAGTCATTCAGTCGTGTCCTCGCCAAGTAACCTACTGCATTCAAATGGTCTGGAACACCAGAGGTTGGGAGAGATTAAGATAGAAGCGTGTAAGAAATAGCCCCTCAGCTCCAGGAGCTAATCATTGATTGGCAAATACAAAAGAGAGACTTTAAGGACATACATGACAAAAGTTAATAGAAATTAAATGTCACAGAAGTTCAGAGGTAGGAAATGGGAAGTTTGGGGGGGTTTTGAAAACTTATTTTTAAGTCACCTCTATACCCAATGTGGGGCTTGAATTTACAACCCCAAGATTAAGAGTCACATGCTCCATCGACTCAGCCGGCCAGGCACCCCCTTGGAAATGGAAAGTTTAGCCAGAGTAATGAGGAACCTTTCTGTGGAGAAGAGGTGCCATGGAAACTTAGTGGGAAAGGGGGAGCTCGGTTCAACCGTCAAATAAAGGGGAGGACAGCTAGGGTGGAGGGGAGAACAGACTGGGTGTTGCAGGACGCAGAGAACAGAGAGTCTGGTTGGAGCAGAGGGTTCCCACGGGGGAGTGACCTGGGACAGGACTGGAGGGGGTCTGAGGGCCTCAACCCTTTTGGACGTTATCACGGTGGTCATGGGCAATCCCGGAACCAGCTCTGAGCAGAAAAGGGCAGGGAGCATCAGAGGCCACTGCTAACCAATCCTACCCACAGGGAAGAAAAGAGTGGGAGCGTGGACAGTGCGGCGCAGAACAGAGGCAAGGGGGGCTTCACGAAGAAGAGGCGTGTGAGATGGTTGGAGGTGGGGCTTTTTTGGATGTTGAGATAGGAGAGCAAAGTAGGGAGGCTGGAAACATGGGACACAGAGTCCAGCCGCCTTAGATGTAGGGTGCACCTAGGAGTCAAAGGTGCGAGGCCCATAGAGAATTTGGATTTTGCCCAACGGGCAGTGAGACTCCCTGGAAGTGAATGGCAAGAGAATTTACTGGAGCTGAAGGAGTGTGTGAGCAACCCTGGTAATGGTGGTCCCTCGGCGGCGGTCTGGCGGGTCAGCTCGATAGTGAGGAGGGTGTTAAGTACGGCTAACACTCCCACCCCCCTGCTTGTGTTCCCTCTCTCGCTGAGTCTCTCTGTCAAATAAATAAATAAATAAAATCTTTTAAAAAAATACTTTAAATAAAAAAAAAAAAGAATGGCCAAGACAGACCAGGGAGGGGCGCCTGGCTGGCATTCTGGGAAGAGTGTGGGACTCTTGATCTCAGAGTGGTGAGTTCGAGCCCCACCTTGGATGTAGGGATTACTAAATAAATAAATGAATGGATAAGCTTTAAAAAAAAAAAAAAAAAAACCAGACAGACCAGGGAAAGCTACTGAGGTTGGGCAGAAGGAGTGGAAGGAGCTGGACACAAGGCAGTGCTGGCTTAAATCAGAGTGTGGACACCGGCAGGAATGGGAAGGAGGGTCGTGGGGGACATCTGAGGGCCTGACCTGGGAGTCTGAATGTGTTGTGGGAGAGGAGGTTTGGAGGTTTTGAACAAACACCCTCACAGACCTTCTGCTTCTGTGAACTATGAACCATTCCAGAATAATATAATGTTTATATCCATCTATGTCACCCAGCCTTTCCAAGGACAGTTGACCCTTGAGTAACACAGGTTGAACTGCAGGTCCGCTTATATGCAGGGTTTTATTTTTTTTTTTTTTTCAATAAATCCAGTATAGTACTGTAAATGTATTTTCTCTTATGATATTCTTAATAACACTTTCTTTTTTCTATTTTTAAAAAGATGTTATTTATTTATTTATTTGAGAGAGAGAGAGAGAGAGAGAGAAACAGCATGAGAGGGGAGAGGGTCAGAGGGAGAAGCAGGCTCCCCGCTGAGCCGGGAGCCCGATGTGGGGCTCGATCCCAGGACCCTGGGATCATGACCTGAGCCGAAGGCAGTCACCTAACCAACTGAGCCACCCAGATGCCCCCTTTCTTTTTTCTAGCTCACCTTATTGTAAGAATACAGTATATAAAGCATATAACATACAAAATATGTGTTAATCAACTGCTTATATTATCGGTTAGGCTTCTGGTCAACAGTAGGCTATTAGTAGTTCAGTTTTGGGGAAGCCAAAAGTTGTGTGTGGATTTTCAACTCTGTGGAGGATCAGCACCCCTTACTCCCATGATGTTCCAAGGTCAACGGTATAAGGATCCACCCCTCTGGCTATTTTAAAAATCCTCTCTTAAAAAAAATGCTTGAAAGCTACTCTGAGTGCAGTAAGAATCTGTAAGATCTTTCCTAAACTGTGAGACATCTTCTTTACGGAAAAAGCAAAACATTGGTGCAGCTCGAATTACTATAAGGTGAACCCCTGTGCAACCTTCCCCAAGTCAGAAAGTTAAATGCCCGCAGTATTCCAGAAGCCAGCGGTGCGTACCTCTCAAGTCTCAACCCTGCTCTCACTCTCTGAAGTGACCACTGTCCTGAATTTTGTGACGACCGCTTCTTTTCTTTACTTTCTCCTTTTAATACCTACGTATGCATCCTCAAATGGTTATGGCATAGTTTTATCAATATAAGTGAACTCATACTATGAGATTAAAATAAATGAAATAAAATAAAGTAACATGAGAGTGTGCCATTGGTTGGAAGACAGATCAACAGAAGAGAATTGAAAGACTAGAAACAAACCCAAGTATATATATGAATTAGATGATACTTATTTCATATCCTATATCCAAAAAAATACAAATGAATAAAGATTTAGTGTAGAAACTGGAGCAGTGAAAGTACTAGAAGAAAATAGGAGATATGTGTGTTACCTTGTGTTACAAAGGCCTTTCTAAACATAATACCAAATGTTGAAGGCTTAAAGGAAAAGAATGTCAGATTTGTTTATAAAGAAGCAAAAAGCTTCCATAAATCAATAAACACAGTAACCAAATCTAGCAAGAAAATGCCACACAGGGGAAATTATATGTGACATAAGACTAACAAAGCAATTATGTCCTTAGTTCTTGCAAATCAGTAAGAAAAGAAAACATTATAGTAGAAAAGTGGCTAGGGCATTGTATCAGTTAGCTATGGATACCAAAATCAATAATAAACAGGCCCAGAATTCACTGGCAAAAAACAACATTTATGCTCACTTCTGTGGTGTAGATCACCAAAGCTGTTTGGGCATTGGATGCAGCTGGGCTTATCACAGGCTGCAGGTTGGGTCCAGGTCTGTTCCACGTGTTTCTCATCCTTTTGGCCAGGAGGCGGGCCACGGCATGTTCTTCTCACAGTGATGGCAGAAGACCAACAGAGCACTCCCCACCACCCAAGCACATTTGAGACCTTTAGTCCCATATCTTCCCCTAACATTGTATGAACAAGTCACATGGCAAAGTCTAACCTTAGTGGGGTGTGTAAACAGACTCCGCTGCTTGGGGGAGGGAGAGCCATCAATATCTGATGAGTAATCCAAACCATGCCTGGTGCTGTAGATTGAATGCTGTGTCTCCCCCTCCCACCAAATTCATATGTATCCTAACCCCCAAGGTGATGGTATTAGGAGGTAGGGCCTTTGGAAGGTGATTAGGTCATGATGGGGGAGTTCTCATGAATGAGATGGATTAATGTCCTTATAAGAGATCTCAGAGAGCTCCCTCACTCCTTCTGTCCCCTAAGGACATTAAGAGGGCATCTATGAACCTGGAAGCAGAGTCTCACCAGACACTGAAATGCTAGTGCCTTGGTCTTGGACTTCCAGCCTCCAGAACTGTGAAAAATACATTTCTGTTGTTTATAAGCCCCCCAGCCTTTGGTAATTTGTTATAGCAGCCTGAATGACCTAAGACAGCAGGTATCAATAAGGGACATTAACAGGATACAGAATTATGTGATAAAAGCAAGAATTTAGAAACCATTTTGAAATTGGAGATGATGAAAGAAATTATACTGATGCTGTCAAGAATATATAGTAAATTTTATGTTGTGTATGTATTACCACCACCACCACCACAACAACCACAAAGAGTTAAGTGTGCAAAGGCTTGGCTACAAAGATAATCATCAATATAGTCACAAAAAAAGGTCTTAACAATATTCCATCACTAAAAATATATAGACAAATATTAACACAAAAATACTTACAATATAGTAAATACAAATGGATTACAAAACAGTACAAAAGTATGTTTTGTTTTAAAAATAAATATGTGAGGGGCGCCTGGGTGGCTCAGTCGGTTAAGTGTCTGCCTTCGGCTCAGGTCATGATCCCGGGGTCCTGGGATCCAGCCCCGCATCGGGCTCCCTGCCCGGCAGGAAGCCTGCTTCTCCCTCTCCCATTCCCCCTGCTTGTGTTCCCTCTCTCACTGTGTCTCTCTCTGTCAAATAAATAAATAAAATCTTTAAAATAAATAAATAAAAAAATAAGTGTATATATATATATATATATATAAAATATATGTGCAAAAAAAAAAAAGTCTAGACAGAGATACATCTTAGTACAATGGTGATTTCCGGAGGGTAGGATATGGACTTTATTCTCTTTATTTGTATATTTTAATTTTTCTATAATAAATAGGCATTAATTTTGTCATAAAAAAATGATGGTTTAGAAATGTTAATGATGCTTAAAAGTAGGTTTTCGAAAAAGATTTATTTACTTATTTTAGAGAGAGAGAGCATGTGGGGCAGAAGGAGAGGGAGAGAGAGTCCCAAGCCGACTCTGAACTGAGCGCAGAGCTGGACGCAGGGCTCCACTCAGGGCTCAATCTCATGGCCCTGAGATCACTACCAGAGCTGAAATCAAGAGTCAGCCATGTTAACTGACTGCACCACCCAGGTGCCCCTGCTTAAAAGTAGTTTTAATAACATAGGGATATGTCTTCTGTGATATTGTTTTTTTAAATAAAAGAAGACAGTTGTTGACAGCATGAATGGATGTCAGGTAAAAAATGTATTTAAAAAAACAAAGTAGGTACCTTTGAGTACTATGATTTTTCTTCTTTCTACTTTTCTGCATAGCCCAAATGTTCTACAATGAAATCACATTCTTTTTGTAATTTAAAAAAAAATTAAGGAAAGACACTGGCAAAATAATTAGGATTCCTTAAAAAACTGAATTGTCTCTGTGGTCAGTTGTCAAAATACATAGAGAAGACCAATGGTTCTCAAATTGCAGGGACCCTAGGAGACACCTGGAAGACTATGACAATCCAAAACAGTAAAGTGTGAACATGAATAGCTCAACCCAATATATCTTCTAATAAGGAGCAATTTCTCATTGTATCTCTACATAACTATAATACTGTTCCTTTTTTTTTCCCCTCTGAATTTCAAACCTTGTGATAATAAACCTTTGCTTTCTCAGTTGCCAGTTACTTAGAAAATTCCTTCTTTTGGGGAAATGGGCCAGTCCTTGGGAAACCGCATCATCCCATCCAGTTCCTTTACCTCACAAATGAGATTCTAACAGCACCTGCCCGAGCTCCTTCTGCTGCCTGCTGCTGGAGCCCCTGCCCCTGCCCTTGGTCCGGCTCCCCAGGCCCCAGATTTCCCAGCACCTCGGGGCGGTTCTCCAACGCCTTCAGTTTGACCATGGTCATTCTTCATGTAATGGTAAATATTTTATTCTGACTTTGGTCTGTGTTCACCTTGGGATGAGGTCGTTGTCAAGGACAGTTCAGACAGAATCCAGGCAACCACAGCCAGCTGTGCACTGGCAGCTTGGACTTGATCCTCAAGACCACGGGTCCCCAAACACATCCGGCAATTTAATGAAAGCCCAAAGGCAGCTCAACACTACTAGTCAGATTTTAAATATAGCCTGTACAGAATTAGCAAGTATTAGTAAGTTTTGAACACATTTGAAAGTAATTTCTTTTATCCTCTAGTATTTCCTTGGGGATTTTGGATGAATCTTTGAGGAAGGCAGCCAGCATACCATAGATCATATGAAATAATATAGAGAAACAACTAAAACTGGAAACCAGTAAGTATAGTTTCCTTGCCAGAAAATTTTAGAATCCTTGTCTTAATAGTCTTGTGTTGTCTCAGTAAGTTATGCAAAAAATATATATGTCCCTATGATAGTTATCATTTATTAATCTAGATATGCCATACATTATGCTAAGACTTTTACATATACTATCTCATTTACATAACAACTGTTATGAATTGAGTGCTAGTGTTAGCCCAATTTTCTGGATGCGAAAACTGAGGCTTAGAGAGAATTCAAAACTTACCCAAACCTCTGCTGCTGCCCAGCATTGGAGCCTGGCTTTGAACTAAAGTTACCTGATAACAACGTTCTTGCTCTCTTAACAATTCTACCAGATGGTTTCTCGGGCTAGCCATCATCTATCGTTCATCTATCTATGAATATAATCCTCAAAATGCACATCAGAATTATGAGTTTTTCCCTATTTTTAATCTTCCTAGAACTTTGCTATCATATTTTTATATAAAAACATATTTAAAATATGTGTGTCATAGCGGCGCCTGGGTGGCTCAGTCGGTTAAGCGTCTGCCTTCGGCTCAGGTCATGATCTCAGGGTCCTGGGATCGAGCCCCGAGTCGGGCTCCCTGCTCAGTGGGGAGCCTGCTTCTCCTCCTGCCTCTGCCCTTCCCCCTGCTTGTGTTCTCTCACCCTAGCTCAAATAAATAAATAAATAAAATCTTTTTTTTTTAAAGATTTTATTTATTTATTTGAGAGAAAGAATGAGAGAGAGAGAGCACATGAGAGAGGGGAGGGTCAGAGGGAGAAGCAGACTCCCTGCCGAGCAGGGAGCCCGATGCGGGACTCGATCCCAGGACTCCAGGATCATGACCTGAGCCGAAGGCAGTCGCTTAACCGACTGAGCCACCCAGGTGCCCAATAAATAAATAAAATCTTAAAAAAATATATGTGTGTGTTGTACTTATAGCTGCTCTTTCAGTACACAAAGTTGGCACCTTGCCCAAATGTGTAAACTTTTATAACAAAGGACACTTAAAAATTATAGAATGATGTTTATCAGAGATGAGAAAATTTTATTTTACGTTTTCAATGTAGTAATACAGTTCAAATGTGATTATAAGAACAGAAATGGTATCAGCCTGGGTTCAACTGCAGGAACAGAAACCACTCTATTTTAAGCAGAAGATACTTCCTACAGGGAGTTAGATGCTTACAAAGCTGAAGGTTGGACAAACAAGCTCTGGACTGGGCCTCTAGGAATAACTCTGAGAACGACACTGCTGAACTAAGTGTCCTTCCAGGAGAGCTCATCCTGTGTCATAATAAGAAAGGGGAGCCATCAGAAGGCTGCCATTGAATTACTCTTGCTTTGATCCAGGGATCAGTAAGTGGCCGAAACTGCCTCCTGACACCTGTAAAGCTGGGGATAGGACATCAGAGTGTGGCTGTTGCAAAACTCAACAGCTGAAGATGCAGGAAGATGCTCTCCAACACATTTCTGCCTTTGAAATCTAAAACTAGCACATGGAATTGACATAACCTAATTTTTACCTGGAAGGAGACCTGCAAGGGATGCTGAGAATCACTGTGTTTAGCTTCCAGGCTCTGTCACACAGGAAGGCACCTTAGAAGGAATTTGGGGATTGAGTGCCAGTGGAAGATTTCTGCCACTGAGCACATTATGAAACAATGTAGCATGGAGTTCCTACAGCAGTGAGGCCGACCACAGTTTGGGTCCCACAGGCAAACCACCACCTGGGTAACTGAACTACAGCCTCTAGGCCTTCCTGGAATGTTGTCCAACACACCCCATTGGAATTGCTACAGAAACAGGAACCAAGAGAGAAAAAGCTTGGCTTGGAAATTTTTTTAAACATGTCTAAATTACCTCTTGCTAAAAGCCTGTTCATCTCCAGGGGTTACATACTGGCAACAGACACATGTTAGCCGCCTTGATTAAACATGTTTTAAGGCCAAAAAAAATTGACAAGAATTAGCTATGTTCTTGTCTGTGTGTCAACAGAGACTGGAAAATAATTCAGTATAATAACCTGAAAAAATGCTTATGATACAGTATTAATTTTAAAGGCATGAAGAATCAGAGTATGATCACAATATATCATAAAACAATGAAATCTTACCAGTAATCAAAGAATAATGAGATACACTTACCCATCACCTTGGCAAAAACTGAAGAGACGGATAATATCTAGTGTTAGTGATTGTGGGAGGAAATAGGTAGTCTTACACAATTTAGATTTGCGTGTAAATTGGTTCAGCAGTAGCTATTAAATATGTACACCCTTGAAGATAGTAACACGTTACATGTAGTTATTGGAGAAAAATGTTCCCCCATGTACAAATAGACAAGTACTAAGAATGTGTATGGCCACAGTGTTTATTCTAGCAAAAGCCTAAAAGCAACCTACCTGGCCATTAAATACAGAGATAATTTATCTAAATAAATTATAGATATTCATATAATGGAGGATTAGGTTGTTTTTAATATGGATGAGATAAACATCTATGTACTATATTTTCTGTTATGAAGAATCATATAATAATGTATTATTAAATTTAAAATCAATTGCATAAAATAATAAACCAAAATTTGATAATTTAAATCCATTTTACCGTATTAAGAATAAGATGCACCAGGTGATCCCTTAATAAGGTAAAATGAATTTTAGTTCCCACATTTTGTTTATTCTTGTATAAAGTGAAACAGACTATGAATAAAAATGTGATCACTTCCTGTAACAATTCATCCATGAGACCATTTTTGCTGTTTGCTTTAAATTTAAACACTTACAGCTCATGAGCTCCTGTTGGGTTTCCAACAGTTCATTATGATATTTTTGTTCTGTGATCAAATATATTGAGGAAACCAGGTTGCAGCGTATTATAAGCCAGTTGAGGAGAGTGGTTCTCAAAGGGAAGCATGGACAGTAGTATCAGATCCTGGAGAGGTCAAAGAGAATGAAAAAAAGAGCGGTGGATGTTAGTGACTTTTATATTTACAAACATTTGCTGAAGAATTTTAAAGCACGTAAAACCTAAATCACACTATTCCCAAAGATGGAAATGTCAGCAATATTACTCCTCCTCTATAGGTAAGATTCCCTCAAAATAACTGTATACAATAAAGCTCTCTGATTTTTCATTTTTTTGTTTTTGTCACCAAATAAATAAATTTAGAAAATTATGTTTCCCTTTCTCAAAACAATGGATCTATGACAAGAGTATCAGTAAGTATAATATATAGTTTTTAAAAAAAAGCTGTACAGGCATAAAAAGCATATAAATCATGACACACACATTCAAGAATTAAAATCACCTCAATAAATACACTTTTTGTGTTAAAAGTAAATTGTAGCATGCAAGAGTAAGGAGTTTGAAAATAAGCGATCTAGGTTTTGATTGAGGCCCCAACACTTACTGATAGTGAGATTTTCAATGTTATTTATCTGAATTGCTATGAAGACTAAATCAGTTTACATAATGTGAATTTTAAAAACATAACACAATGGTGCTGTGATTTCATGTCATGAATTTGCCAATGTTATGAGAACTGGATTGTAAGGGGGAAAGAGCGGAGGCATTAATAATAGGAGCTCTCTTTACCATGATCCAAATACTCTACTAAGGGCTTTTGGTAAGCTAATTCCTCAATCCTACTCAGTGTGGTAGATACTATATCAGGTGGAACCACGGCACCTAGCCATTTCTGTAGGTCAAAAATGGTCAATTATCAGCAATTTCGTATGGTTTAAACTATCATCTGGCCCCGATTAGAGAAAGCGAAACAGACTAAGTGACCTAAGTTAAAATAGCCAGTACCTGGTAAAGTCAGGTTTTCAAGCCACACAGCTTTATGTCCATGACCAATATGCTATATAAATTCCCAGCAAGAAAGCAGGTCTAATACTTTAGGAGGTACAACTTCTAATTTTTTATTAAAGATTTTATTTATTTGACAGAGAGACAGCGAGAGAGGGAACACAAGCATGGGGAGTGGGAGAGGGAGAAGCAGGCTTCCCGCTGAGCAGGAGCCCCATCGATGTGGGGCTCAGTCCCAGGACCCTGGGATCGTGACCTGATTGGAAGGCAGACGCTTAACTACTAAGCCACTCAGGCAGCCCCAACCTCTAAGTTTTAATCACGAATTATTTCCGTGGTATTAGAGAATATACAAGTCAAAAAAATAATGCCACAGAAAATTCAGCATAAAGATCAAATATTTACATTAAAATACCCCATGCTTGTTCCTGCTTCTGGCATACTCTCTTCAAAGAATTCTTACCTTCATTCAGCCAACAAATATTCACTCAAAATCAGGCTCAATCTCTAACCACCTACTAGAAGGAGCTTCTTTTTCACTTCACCCTGAATTCTTACCAACTGGAATTTATCCTTTATAATAGCATTTTGCCTTTTAATATATCTGATTTCTTTTAACAAAGGTAAAAGTTTCTTGAGGAAAGCTCAATAAATGTTCAATTTGAGATTCATACCCAGTCTACCATATATGAAATTTAATAGGAGTAAAGAATCACAACCATCTCTAAGGGAATGGCAGATAAAATCTTCCCTGATCTCACCGGATGAAGTGTTCCCTTTAATCTGAACTCATTTGGAAACTGCCCTAAGATACTCTTTCATATGCTTAGGCCTTATCTTTGGAACTAGAGTTTTAAGGCAAAGATTAAGTCTTACTCATTGACTTCACACACTGTCCAGCAAATAGTGTAAGTCCTGTAATCAATGAACACGGAAAAAAACGCGCAGTTCGGGGGGGAGGGGGGAGAGAAAGACCTTGAGAAGGAAAATGAACTAAGAGGGTAAAAAAGCAATGAAAGGGCACTTTGCCTTAACACCCGCTTTTGAGAACTAAAACCAGCTAGTATTTCAAAGCCTTAGTAGCGGCTTTCGCTGTCTTTTGAAAGAGGTGTGGAAGGAAATCATCAGCGCGACCGCCCATTGGCTGGGAGGCGAGACTGCGAGCGCCGCCGGCGACGCTAGGCGGAGGGGGCACTGGCCGGCGCACCGTCCTCTGACCGGCAGGGGGCGCCCTGCCGAGCGACGGGTCCCACGCCGCCCCGCCCCGCGCGCCCCGCGCATTCTCCGCCGCGCGACCGCCCGCCGCCCGGCGCCACGCCCGCCGCAGGCCAAGGGCCAGTCACCCGCGGGCGGGCGTCCCGCAGCTCCCTCGCCGCCCCGCCCCGCCCCGCCCGGCCCGGCGGCGGGACGGGTAACGGTTACCAAGCACTTTCTTAGCCGCGATTTCTGCTTAGTCATTGTCTTCCAGGAAACGGTCCCTTCAGTTGGGAGTCAACTCTCCGGCGGCGGCCGCAGTAGCAGCAGCAGCCGCCGCGGCCAGCGCGTCCTTCCCGGGCCGCAGCTCCGCCAGTCCGGCCTCCAGAGGTCCCGAGCGCAGGCTGAGGTCCCGCCGCGTGGGGCGGCCAGCCTCGCGCTCGGCTCTCCGGCCTCGGGCACCGCGTCCTGCAGGGCGGCCTCCCTCGCCTGCGGCCCCGTCGCCGCCTGGCCCCCCTCCGTCGGCCGCTGCCATGGGCACCGACAGCCGCGCGGCCGGGGCGCTGCTGGCGCGGGCCCGCACCCTGCACCTGCAGACCGGGAACCTGCTGAACTGGGGTCGCCTGCGGAAGAAGTGCCCGTCCACGCACAGCGAGGAGGTGAGAGACGCGGGGCTCCCGGGGCAGGCCGCGGGGTCGGGCGGCTCCCAAAGGGAAGCAGCGCCCGGAGGGGCAGGCGGGCGGGCGGGCTCGGGGCGCGGGGTGAGGCGCGCACCTGGGCTCCACCGGCGCGGGGAGGCTGGGGCCGCTGGGGTTGCGACGTCGCCTCCTAAACCTGCAGCTGGGGGCCGCGCGCCTTCAAACACTTGGCAGGTGCAGCATCATCCCGAGGGACGTCTCGGTCAGTGCTCCCGGCCGACAGCCGACCTCTCGAACGCGCCGGACCCCTCTTGCGGGGGTCAGGGGGTGCAGGGAAGACCAGCACCTCCCTCCCAGCCTACCCCAGCCTCTGGCCCCCCTTCCCCCCACACCGCGGCCGGGTGAAGACATAGTTTAATAAGAGATTCGCTTTTCCAGGATTCAGGTGAAGGTAGTAGTAATAGTTCACTTAGCTCTGAGGCTGTTGACAGTAGTTTCTCTGTTGCTGTGCGGCACAGGACTCCACGCTCAAATTCGGCTTTGGAATGAGGTATGCGTTTTTCTTGCTGAAGATTAATCTGCCTCAGTGTATTTGCCTGAAGACTAATCACTAGTTTGAGGTGGCAGAGATTAATCTGGAATTATCCATGCGATACATACTCGGTCCGCAGCTGGCCATTCCTGAGTGGAGAGTCAGGGTGCCCAGTGAATTGCGGAGGCATATAGGCGGTATAAGACGGTTTTGGTACTGAAAAATAACAGTGAATAAAAACAAACCTTTAATTTAGGAGGTGTGTGACTTTGGGAAAGTTACCTTCCCTGAGTCTGTTTACACAACTGTGAAGCTGAGTAATGATAACCGTCTTCATCGGCTCACTGTGAGAATTGGAAGAGAGAATATAGGACAACGCTCATCATGGAGGCATTTATCTCCCTTTTTATCAAGATTTTATTTTTTTTTTAAGAATTTATCTATTTGATAGAGCACAAGTAGGCAGAGCGGCAAGCAGAGGCAGAGGGAGAAGCAGGCCTCCCGCTGAGCAGGGAGCCCGATGCAGGGCTCCATCCCAGGACCCTGGGATCATGACCTGAGCTCAAGGCAGACGCTTAACCGACTGAGCCACCCAGGCGCCCCTTTTTATCAAAGACTTTAAACAAATCTTGATTAAAAGAAAAACTCCTATGCCATATTATGATACCAGCTGTACTCCTAAGCAGTTTTTGCTCTTTTATATGAGACGTTGATGATACACTATGCAGGAGCACATGGCGTCCCTCTGAGTATGCTCCGGGCCTGTGAGCACCCATCAGATGAGAACCCTTAGTTGTAACTTTAATAGGAACCAAAATCTGTACCATATTCTGTGACCAGGTTCCATCCATCTCAGTTTGTATGCCTTTTTTGTTTAAACCACCCCACTTAGACTATTTCTCCCCCCACATAAATATTTCTGTATTTAGTTCTATTCTTTCAATTTCCTCCCAGAGCTGCTGGGTTCAGTACACCATTTTCCAAGTGTATTGACAATATTGGGTGAAATTTTTGCTCTCTTGTTTCACTACAACACACTTTAAAGTAGTGGCCTTCGAAGTTTTTTGACTTTGGCAAACCCAGTAAGAAATTTTACCTTGCAATCTAGTTCATAGTCCATAAGGACAGAAAGTAGGATGAGTGGTTGCCTTGGGCTGGGGTAAGAATGGGTAGTGATGGCTGGTGGGCACATGAAGGTGTTCTAAAATTGGATTGTGGTGATGGCTGCAGAGCTCTGTAAAACTCTTTACAAAAAGCTCTCTAGAAAGCATTGAATTGTGCACTTAAAATAAGTGAATTTTGTGCGTAAATTATACTTCAATAAAGCTGTTAAAAATATATCTCAAAGGTTTAATGGAGATATTAACCTTTAGTATATATTGTGTATTATCATTTTTTCTATCCTATTTTAATTTTTTAAAACTGTTTCTTAATGTAATGAGTCACACTGCACAGTTTGAAAAACATTGTTCAAAGGACTAATTCTAGTTTGTTTTGCGGGGGGTGGGGGGCTGCTACATAAGAAGGACAAAATAAGCTAGAAAACATTTGAGGAAAACTTGAAAATAGGGCAGCATATTGTAGGAAAATAGGACAGTTTAGTTAAGGAGAGACATGTTTTGTTTCCCTGTAAAACAAAACAAAACAAAACAAAACTTTGTAACAAACAGAGCTCCAAATTGGGATATGCTACTTGAAATGGTTTAGGCTTGTAGAATAAAGAAACTGAATAAATCACTCATTATTAAGAAAATTTACACATTAAGTAGAGAGTTCGGTTTCCTAAAAGGTCTCTTCTAGTTCCAATGTGTATGTTTTTTTAAATTCCATTATCTTTTTAAAAAATTTTTTCACTAGAACTTTATGAAATCAAATCTTGTTTTTTAAATGAGCCGTTATAGGACTGTTTTGCTCAGTTCTTTGTTTTAAGAGTATTTGGCCAGATGAATCATGTAGTATATGTAAAACTCTTATATGGCTCCAGGTCTAATGATACACTGCATTATGGTGATACTTCAGTGATCCTATGCGTATATGATAAAAATGAAGAGAACTGAGAACAAAATACAAGGTTAATGTTCAGTCAATATAGATAATATATAAAAGATTAGAAATCATTAGGTTTGTGATACAGTCAATGAATTTCTCATTGTAACATTGACTGTTCTGTGATTTGTCCTGACGTTTTATAGAATCCGAGATTAATTAAGCGGTTTCAAGAAGGAGGTGAATACTCTGAAAATATACTTACCTTCCTGAATTGGGCTTTTTATCAGGAAAGCCTTAAGTATGCAAGTGAGCTATCCTTCCAGAGGAAAATTTCTTTTTTTTTAAGATTTTATTTATTTATTTGACAGAGAGAGACACAGCGAGAGAGGGAACACAAGCAGGGGGAGCGGCGGAGGGAGAAGCAGACTCCCTGCCGAGCAGGGTGCCCGATGTGGGGCCTGATCCCAGGACCCTGGGACCATGACCCGAGCCTAAGGCAGCCACCCAACAACTGAGCCACCCAGGCACCCCCAGAGGACAATTTCTTAATATTCTCCCATGATTTGAGCCAAAGCACTCCTGATAGAATTGTTAACTTTTAGTCCTGCTGCCCCAACTTTTCCCATTTTTGAAAAGAATATTGACTTGTAATTCTGTCTGGAATAATTATCAACTAATTTGTATTTAATATCTTAAATTTGATTATAAATATATTTTCCATGAAGATAGAGACCTTGTAGATTGAATTCATGTGGATTATTGTGGACATCACATAAGTTTTTGTTGTGGCTTATGAAGCTTAATGTAGATGACTCTGAGCTCTTAAATTGATAAACCAGTTGTCCCTTGTAATTACCTGTAGTAAGATAAAAGCAGTAAAGTGCTGTGTCAGTTTTTATCATAAGCAATCATAGATCAGTGAGTTCCGAAGTTTCGTCTGTGTTACTGCTATTAAGAAAGTGCTTTTGCAGTTTAGGGACTTGATCCCAGTTACTCACTTATTTTTTCATTGATTGCCCACAGAATGCAAAGCATTGTGTCCTTGGATGTTTATAAGGTAGTGATTTCATATTGCTAGTGTTGCCCATTAGTGGTCATAAGTCAGTTTGGTGAGCCATAGAACAGCATGGTTTTTTTCTAATTAATAGAATAGAAGCCATCAGAGTGCCTAGCATGTAGTGAACATACCATTTTATAAATTTTTTGTTCTATTTATTTAGGTCCTTACCCTATATGTGAATGTATGTAGGTCTTACTTTGGAGCTCTATCAGACAAGTTTGAAATACACCGACATAAGGGATGAAAGTTGCATGAACAGTTTAATGGATTTACAACATATGTTGTAATGTTAGTGTAAACAAGTTTTATTTGTTTGTATAAGAAAACATTGAAGACAGGTTGGAGATAAACCTAAGTGGTAGGAAATGACATATGGGCTGACATTATGCAAGTTGACTTATGTAAGATAGGACTGTGGTAGTTCTCAGACTTTACATGTTGATTTCTTGGGATGCTTGTTAAAATGCAAATTCTGCCGCCCTTAGATTCAGCAGGTCTAGGATGGGGCTTAGAAACTGGAATTTTTAATGAACGCCACAGGTGAATAATGGAGTTCCTCGGGCCACACTTGGACAATCATTTATTTGTCTTTGAGGATTATCTCATAGTGGTTAATACTAATTTTAGTCAGCCTCCCTGGGCTTGAACTCACGTTCCTCTATTTATAAACCTTATTCTTGAAAAATTTTATTTGTTTCGTTGTGAATGCTTTTATGTCTCAAAGGCTTACTTAAACTTTCACTGGTACAAAGACACTTTAAAAATAGATTACTGTATTACATCAACATTTGAAGATTAAGATAAAAACAGATCTAGGGGCACCTGGGTGGCTCAGATGGTTAAGCGTCTGCCTTCGGCTCAGGTCATGAGCCCAGGGTCCTGGGATCGAGTCCCGCATCGGGCTCTCTCCTGGATAGGGAGCCTGCTTCTCCCTCTGCCTCTGCCTCTCTCTCTCTCTCTCATTCTCATGAATAGATAAAACATTTTATAAAAAAAGATAAAAACAGATCTAAACTTGTCTTCGTCAAAGAAAACAAAAACCTTGTAGAGCTAAAATTTTGGTTTTTACGGTTTTTCCTATTCACATCTTCTTTTTCCAACTTACCAAACTAATATATTCTTATTGTAGAAGTACAGAAAAGTGTATAGAGTTTGATTAACGGTTTCAAAATGCATTCCTTTTACAGCTTCGAGATTGTATCCAAAAGACCTTGAATGAGTGGAGCTCCCAAATCAGCCCTGATTTGGTCAGGGTGAGTAAAATGTGGATGAAGAAATCATGTAGGTCAAAACGGAAGTGCAGTAAGCAGGAAATTAATTTCCCCAGTTTTGACAGGGAAATCAAATAGGCAATTAGCACAAAATTCCCTGTGGCTGATTTACTTAGATGGCTGTCTGACCCAGTATGCTTAAGCATAAAACAGAAAATCCAGGATGTGTCACCAACTCTTCAGCTAGACTAGATACCAGGATTCTCTGTGCTTAATTCCCATCACACTTTCTTCACTGTGTTCCAGTTTATATTTGGTCTAATAAAGAAATGACTATTTAACAGTTTTGGTTGTTAAATTGCTTCGGTAGAGTATCATAATAATACAGTCACTAGAAATAATTATTTTAATGTCAGTTTTGAGGGAAACACTGGGTGTTTCATTAAATGTTAATAAATGACTTATCATAAATGTTAATATACAGACCACCTGTCTGCAAACCACTCTTTGGAATCCAACTCAGCCAAAGGCTCATAACAAATTACATCGACTACTTTAAAACTATGGACAAGGACATGCGCTGGAAACAGTTGTTGCCGTGGGCATTCTGCAAGTTTAAACTCCATAGCTGCTAGGCAGATGTTGATTAATGTCTTCTATCAGTCTCTGTTTCTCTGAAATGACCATTTGCCTCCATTTATGCATGACTGACAAACACTAAGCCCTTGATATGTGCCAGGCATTGTAATATGCTCAAGAATTGTGGGAAAGGCCTCACTGTTTACTGTTTTAATCTTGTAAATGTGAGTTAATGTGTTTCTGATTTATATATACTAACATCTTACCATTTTCCTCATAAATTATTAATTATAATGCATTAGAATTGCCTTTTTTATTGCACTCAGAAAAAAAGTCTTGGTTTAAAATGTTTGTGATTAATATAGGAAGCTTTTAACATGTCCTTATGCAGAATAGGTAAATATTTTCATTGGTTTCGTTTTTAAGTAAAATTATGTACTATGTTAGTGGTTATAACTCCTCGCATGCTGCCTCCACCATCACCATTTGTTTGCATTCCTCTCAGTACCTGATCAAAATGAGATCCTTTTCCCCAGAAAATGGATACACAGCATTTTACCTTTGTTTCAGGGCTTTACAAACCTTATGAAGCCCATCCAGACATCAGGTAAAGAACCCTGTTATCTTCTGGGTTCTCTGTTTCTAAAGGGCATTATGGACAATAGAAAACATATAGCTAATTAAAAACATTAGTTTTATATTTACTGTAAACATTGTTTGTTCTAGGAATTTCCAGATGTCTTGGAATGTACCGTATCTCATGCAGTAGAAAAGATAAATCCTGATGAAAGAGAAGAAATGAAAGTTTCTGGTAAAGTCCAGCCTTTACAATTTATTTTGTTATACAGTGGAAATGATAGTGAGGTTTTGTCAGGCAGGGGGAATAAGCCTTTCTTTGCTTCTGGTAATGAGTGACTCAGTCACTAAGTGTGAGAAATAGAAAGATTCTTTTTTTTTTTTTTTTAAAGATTTTATTTATTTATTTGAGATAGTGAGCAAGAGAGAGAGAGAGCACAAGTGGGGAGGAGAAGGAGAAGCAGGCTCCCCGCTGAGCAGGGAG
Organism: Zalophus californianus; assembly: GCF_009762305.2. Taxonomy (NCBI): domain Eukaryota; kingdom Metazoa; phylum Chordata; class Mammalia; order Carnivora; family Otariidae; genus Zalophus; species Zalophus californianus. The sequence goes on along the minus strand of NC_045598.1, from coordinate 78,949,360 downwards.
CCTGACGTGGGGCTCCATCCCAGGACCCTGGGAAGGCAGACACTTTAACCACCTGAGCCACCCAGGCGTCCCTAAAGATTCTTCTTAAACATAATATAAACTCCCAAGAGGAGGTTATAGGAGGTCAGTTTTGGCTACTTAAGTGGAGTCAGAAGAGGACTTCACCTTCCTTTTCTTCATGATGGTCTCATTAATTTATATGTCGGACTTCAGGAACATTAAGATGGAGGAAATGGAAAGAATAAAGGGAAGGCTTAAGAGCAGTGTCTATCCAGAGCCAGCACAGGTCCTCCCTTCCTGGTGGAGCACTGCTGGGCAACGGCTGAAGTCACCTGGAAGTGTAGACCAAAGTCTGGGCAACAAGTTGCACGAAGAGAAATAAAATCCGTGATATACCCATTCAACAAATGTATCAAGTCACTATTCACCAGAGACCACGCCAACCTCAAGGAATGAAAAAATAAAGAGATGGGCTGTTCTTGCCCTCATCTTGCTGTCAGCATAGCATAGTCATTAAAAGCTTGAACTTAACTAGATCAAAATTCCTCAGTATGCAGATTAGTGACTGGTATAATCTTGGGCTAACAAGTTATTTGACCTCTTTGAGCCTCATTTTCTCATCTGTAAAATAGGGATGCATCTGTTTCACAGGCTTCTTTGTAAATTAGATGAAATAACACAAAAAATGCACTTGGCACAGCAGTTGGCAAAAAGTTATGTGCTAAGTAGCTGTGATTTGTTACCATTTGTAGTTTTGTCTTGGTTGTTATATTTTATTAGGATGGACATGTAAGATGAGATACATACGGCATTGTTTTTTTTAACTCAACTACCATTTATCGAGTCTTGTTTCGTACCAGGCAGTGTACTTAGCACATTTTGGTTCTATTTCTTCACATGATTCTCAAAACAATTCTACAAGGTAGGTCTATTATCCCCATTGCACAAATGACATTAAATAACTTGAAAGTTGTCTTATAACCAGTAAGAGGTTGAACCAGGAATCCATCCACGTATGCCTGACTCCAAAACCCATTTCTTTCTATTAATTTCACATTGTTATTTGTGTTGGAAAGGAATTAAAAGCAACCTCCTCTCTGTGGTTGATTGCAATTCCTCATGGTTTAGATCCATCTTGGAGCTCTTACAGGTTGACCTCAGTTCCTAGGGGGCTTGAGATTTTTGATAGGTATCAAAATTCTCCCCATATGAAGAGCTTTCCTTTCTCTACCTATCTAAGAATGCCTCTCATTTTGGAGAAGGACCATTTCAAATGGCACAAATTCATGGCCAGAGGGATAGTGGTAAAGGAGGGTTTTCATGGAGTATAATTATGGGAACTATGGACGGATTAAAGTGGTGAAGATTCACTCTCACCTGGTTGGTAGGGGAGTGGTGATGAGTTTTAAATAGAGAAGTCGAGTAAGGAAAGCAATGCTTTAGGAAGATTATCTAGTAGTAGAAAGGAAAGGACAAATAAATGTACAAGGTAAATTTGTTATGTTTGTTGAATACCAGGCAATTGACATATACATAGTTCATTAGCCCTCTTTTCTTTGCACTCCCTTTTCTGATTTTCTCTACTACTACTCTACGTATTTGTCTATTGAGTAAATTTAGATTTTGAACAGTGAATTTACATAAAGTAAATCTATATAAATAAATTTGAGTTTGAATCAAGTTAAAGCCTCAATTTTAATAGAAAACTACTCAGCTTTCCTGGTAACCAAAGAAATGCCAATTAATGCAGTCCTGGACAGATATATATTGTACATACTAAATTAGCAAAAACTATATATATTTTTGATAGTGTTGTATATTGTTAGAGCAATTCTTAACTTTTAGTTGGCTGGTAACTGGTACAAGTCTTTTATATAAAAGTAGGAAGTAAATAAAAGAGAACAAGATTCAGGGCATCTGGGTGGCTCAGTCAGTTAAATTTCTGATTTCGGCTCAGGTCCTGATCTCAGGGCCCTGGGATGGAGCCCACATCAGGCCATGCTCAGTGGGGAGTCTGCCTCTCCTTCTCCCTCTGCCCCTCCTCCTGCTCATGCTCTCTCTTTCTCAAATAAATAAATAAAATCTTAAAAAAAAAAAAAAAGATTCACGAAAAAGATCATACCCTTTGACTCATACACATTCCTGACAATTTGTCCTTGGAAAATGCTTCAGCAGAAAGTTGAAGTTACCAAGATGTTTATTTTAGCATTGTATGTGATAACAAAAAACTGGAACTAATGTAAATGTTCAAAAAGTAGGAAATCATTTGAGTTATACCCTATCAAAATTACAGAATAATGTTTAACCACTAAAAATGAGTATGTAGGGGTGCCTGGGTGGCTCAGTGGTTAAGCGTCTGCCTTCGGCTCAGGTCATGGTCCCAGGGTCCTGGGATTGAGCCCTGAATCGGGCTCCCTGCTCCGCAGGAAGCCTGCTTCTCCCTCTCCCACTGCCCCCTGCTTGTGTTTTCTCTCTCGCTGTGTCTCTCTCTGTCAAATAAATAACAATCTTAAAAATAAAAAAAATAGGGCGCCTGGGTGGCTCAGTCGTTAAGCGTCTGCCTTTGGCTCGGGTCATGATCCCAGGGTCCTGGGATCGAGCCCCACATCGGGCTCCCTGCTTGGCGGGAGGCCTGCTTCTCCCTCTCCCACTCTCCCTGCTTGTGTTCCTGCTCTTGCTGTCTCTCTCTGTCAAATAAATAAATAAAATCTTTAAAAAAAATAAAAATAAAAATAAAAAAAATAAAAAAAATAAAAATGAGTATGTAAAATTATTCGTTAAAAATAGAGTATACAAAAATCTAAACTGCTTTCAGTGATGAGACTATTGGCAATTTTTTTAGTCTTTCTAGAAACTCTTGGGTTTTCCTCACTTCTTTTTTTTCCATTTGTTAAAATTTAAATTCAGTTAATTAACATATAATGTATGATTAGTTTCAGAGGTAGAGTTCAGTGATTCATCAGTCTTATATAAGACCCAGTGCTCGTTACATCATGTGCCCTTCTTCATGCCCATCACCCAGTTACCTCATCCCCCAACCACCCACCCCTCGGTTTTTCTCATTTCTAGAAAGAATACGTATTACCATTATGATAAAAAAAAGTTAAGAAAACTAAAGATGTAAAAAAATATTACATAAAGGTAAACTAAATAGAAGTAGAATAAATGTTATACCCTGCCTCATATGACCAAAAGCTAGAAGCTAATGTCTAAAAATTAAAATGGTTATATTAGGAAGGTGGGATCGTGGGGTTTTTCTTTTCGTTTTTCTTCACATTACAAGCAGTTTTAGCTTAGCCTTTTATTGATTTTAGTTTATTGGAGAATGTATATAATATGTTCCATTAATATTTAATTCATAAAAATGTACATTTTGAGTAATTTGTGTATTTATGTGATCTGCCTTCTAGCAAATGGAAAATTAATATTTGTTTTTTTTTTACAAATGGATATTTTTTGGTAATTGGCATGTAATTTAAAAATTACAATGGAAAGGTATTTTCATGTCTTAAAATGAAAACTATAAAATTATGTGACTAGGAAAGGAAAAATAATTCATTCAGGATTCTCTGTCAACTTAGTATTGTTGGCAGTGTTCATACTGTCTAGTAGAATGTTACCCAAATTTAGTAATCAGTTTTGTTTTCTTTTGTTATCCAGCAAAACTCTTCATTGTAGGATCAAACTCTTCATCCTCAACTAGAAATGCAGTTGACATGGGTAAGCAAAGATTTAACTTTTTACCTTCATAATTTTAAATTAGTGTAGGTGTAGTAGTTATATCTTGTGTTCAGGACCAGGTGAAAAAGATGAGCTCATTCCAATTTTACTTTCTAAAGTTCTAGCCCGATTTCTTAAGGCTTGTGTCAGATCATATCGACTCACATAGGTTCATATTTTGATATATATGAGGAACGTAAAAGCTGTAACATAATTGTTAACTATACGTTTGGAGATGAAATTCTCCTTAACCATATTCTTAGCCCTTGTAGTACTGTAGATGAAACACCATGACCACTACCTCCACAGCAACAAAACAAGCATTCTCATCTTTGTTCGGCACTTGGTCAGATTATTGTGATATTACAGTTATTCAACATTTTTTCTTTTAAAACATTCTTCCAGTATTATAGGTGTTGAACATTTAAGTAATTAGCTCTTTAATATTACTATGGAATGGACAATAATCATTTAAAATGAACCCTTTAAATTATTTTTACAGAAATTAAATTATCTACCTCTGTAGATTAGGACCATAAATTTAGTTTTTCAGAGTCTCAAGACTGTTCTTTGGGCGCCTGGGTGGCTCAGTTGTTAAGCGTCTGCTTTCGGCTCAGGTCATGATCCCAGAGTCCTGGGATCGAGTCCCGCATCCGGCTCCCTGCTCTGCGGGAGGCCTGCTTCTCCCTCTCCCACTCCCACTGCTTGTGTTCCCTCTCTCTGTCAAATAAATAAAATAAAATCTTAAAAAAAAAAAAAGACTGTTCTTTGCCATGACTACCAATTACAGAATATGAGGTCAGAATTCTTGTGATCATCCATACAAGATACTAGTAGAACTGGAGAAGAAAATTTTATGAAGATAAAGAAGCTACCAAAAAATTCCTGGGGCCTAGGAAACACGGAGGCCTGTTCCCCAGAAGGACTGTCAGAGCTGTGAGTCCCTAGGAAGGAGGCAGGTCAAAGAAACTGACCTGTCTGCCACACAGACCAAGTAGATGAACAGGGACTTACACTTTTTTAAGAGATGGCAATTTTCTAAATGATAGGTAAATTATGAAACTGAATTAAATAATCTGCTATATTAGAAAACTAGTGAACTGGTATGGACAGAATTTAGTGGGATACTTGAAAGACATTACTTGTTTTCATTATGTAGCAAATACATACCCTATTGTGTTTTCCTTCACATCAGCCTGTTCCGTTCTTGGAGTTGCGCAGCTGGATTCTGTCATCATTGCTTCACCTCCTATTGAAGATGGAGTTAATCTCTCCTTGGAGCATTTGCAGCCTTACTGGGAGGAATTAGAAAACTTGGTTCAGAGCAAAAAGATTGTTGCGATAGGTACCTCTGACCTAGACAAAACTCAGTTGGAACAGCTGTATCAGTGGGCACAGGTAAAGCACAGCTAGATCACAAGCACTCTGGGAGGACCCTGTCGTTTACAGTCTTTGCTTCACATTGCTAAGCATCATGCACAACAGTGGGCACTTAGAGCGGGGGCGCTATTCCAAACGCGGGAGTTTTGAGGCAAGATTTATCGAAAGCACTGGCCTTTTTCATCTCAAATATATACCTAATTGACCTTAATACTAATCTCATTTAAAAGGAATGACAAAAACCCTAGAAAATGTGTGCTGAAGCATTTATAGCCAACATGAATTCAGGCCATTTCCTTCGGTTTTACTTTTGTGATAAAAATATTAACATTTTGCTTTAGATATGCTTAGGTCTTGGTACTGATTTCTTAGGTAAGGGAATATCATCTGTAACAAATATTTTGCTCTTATTTAAAGATATAAAATACTTTTGGTTCATAGAATTTGATAAGGAATAGGTGTCATAAATTAATCACCACTCTCTGGCCTCTAATAATGTACAATATTATTAGGGAAGTTGCTTACCAGTATTTTTTACCTTTACCCTCTGTATTTTTCTTTATTCCTTTTACTTCATCCCCATCCTTCTCCTTTGCAGAGTTTTCAGTTTCTTATGGGCAGTAAGACCTTAGAGAAAGTATTGTTCCTCCTCCCTTTGACTTGGTGGTAGCCAGAATGTGGCTAAGATTCTGCTGGAGAGACTTGGGTGATGTGGAATGTATCTGTAAATTAACCAGAGCAACTATTAGAAATTATCTAATTCTTTTTCAAAATGTGTCTGATTTATAACCATATTTTATACTTTAACATTAAATGTTCTTACTGTTTCTATTTGCTCCTTTACCTTTAAGACCTATTCCCTCTTGAGCTGGAATCATCACACTTAGAACCATGCTTGTTTCTGAGGCAAGTGTATTAGATTGCAGGAGAGTTTCGAAGGGTAGAGCAGTATATTGGCTTTGGCCCCCATCCTAGAGCTTTCTTTCGCTGTTATCACTAACATGAGTTAAAAAAGCATACATTAATAAATATATTCATATAAAAATGTTTTATAAATTTTAAGCACTATAAAATGCAGTCTTTTGTATTTTCTAAAATTGTGTTCTTTTATTGCTTTCCACTTTTTGTAGTACTTAATTTAGTGCAGTGTCATGATTTTTTTCACTTCTAGGTAAAACCAAATAGTAACCAAGTTAATCTTGCCTCCTGCTGTGTGATGCCACCCGACTTGACTGCATTTGCTAAACAATTTGACATACAGCTATTGACTCATAATGATCCAAAAGGTAAGACTGAGATTTTCATTTGTTGATTGATCATGAGCTTTTGTCTTACAAGAAGCTACTTGTTAAAATTTAATTTTTAATTTTGTACAATGATAAATGCTACCTAGAACTTTTCTTAATAGTCCAAAATATATATGCATTTAGTTTCAGAAAGCTTTATTTTGTCTGTCAATGAGCAAAAAATTGAAGGGATTATATCCTGAACATCTAGTCTGTTGAAGTTTATAAATATTAAGCTACACAAAAAAGATCTTTTAAGATATTCTAAATAGTATCATATAAAATCTTGTGTAGTACAGCAAAAATTGTACCAAACAGCCACTTAAAGAGGGTAAATATCTGGAAAGAGGCAGATAAAATTTAATTTGAAATTTAAGCATCTTAGGATAGGTAATTGATTAGGTATTTTATTAATCATTTCTATCAAGACTTATATGTTTGGTGTCAATCAGAAACATTATTTGATTAATGAGAATGGCTTGTCCGCCTTCTATAGTATAATGTTTTATCAACATTTTATAGGATAAGTAGAAAAGCTAGGAAGAGAATGTTTTATACTTTATACTTATTTATTTAGCAGTCTGCCCCATTCTCATTTTTTCACTGTTTTGTAGGAAGAGGAGTTTTGATAGTTATTGCTCCTCAAATGTTAGGCATCATGCTAAATGCCTTAGAGGGATGATCTGTAATCCTCACAACAACTGCAACTAGGCATTTTATTGTTGAGGAAATAGAGCCTCAGAATTTAAGAAACTAGCCAAGGTCACCCATTTGGCAGGGGGCAAAGTTTAAACTTGGACTTGGTCCTGGCTGAATTGGGAGCCTTTTCCCCTATTCTGTACTATCTTTTTAATTTGAGATGTTAGCATTGTAGTATTTCAGTCTGAAACCTTACTTTCTTACCAGTTTCTATTTAAATGATACCAGAATAGGAGAAAAAGACTTTTGCCTCTCCCTTCAGTAATTACTTTCATAAGTAATTAAATTCACTAAAAAAAAGTCGTCTTAGTGAAACTCTAACAAAGAATTTCTATGCTGATTTATTCTGAAACAAACCATTTAAATTCCAACTTTATGTTGGCAGATATTCTGTCATTTATCTGTTTACTTGGGGGGGGGGCTCTTCCAACAATAATTATTATCAACAGCTGACGGATGAGCCTGCATCCCGTTCTAGCTCCACTTGAAAAAAAACCTCCTTTTTCAAAGGAAATAGGAAAAGACTAAGGTGTCTGGTATTTTATTTCCATGGTAGATGGAAGGCATGTGGGTATGTGCTAATGCATTGTTCTTATTGAAAAATAAATTGTATATACATATGAGAAGAGAAATTTAATCCTTTTTTGGTATGATTTTGCTTTACTGACATAACTTACATTTGGATGTCTTTCTAATTTTAATCCTAAACCCTTTGATTAGAATTTATAGGCTGATCCTGCATATACCATTAATGAATCTTCAGACACTTTGATCTGTAATGAAGCAATTCTTTCCTTAAAAGATTTATTGTGTTTACTCATTCTAAAGAGTTCACATAGTTAATTTTTAAAAGTATGTAATTAAGTTGATGAATAGCATAGCTCTCTGATTATGTGTCACATTTTATTTTTTAAGCAATCAAGTTATAAAACATTTAACTCTACTTGTCATCTAAAATAGAGTTTTGTTTATAAGTCCCCTCTAAAACCCTTCCCCTGTTCTAAAATTACCCTATTCTTCAGAAAGTGCTTATTTTCCATTACTCTTTGTCCTAGAAGTTGTGGTAACAGTTTAACTACAGTCAGGGTGAAATTGTGAAGTAGGTGATCCTGACTCAGAACCTTTCCCTTTTTATTTGTTTTACCCTCCCCTCATTCCCATTAAATCTGATCTGCCTTATGCCTCATTCCCTCCAGGTCCTATTCTCTGTCAGATAGACTGATATACAAATCCATGTTCGTGTTACTTTCCCAAAGAGATATTTGCCTTCCATTTATCAAAGTTGCCATTTACTGGCTGCATGACCTTGGGCAAGTTATCTAAACTCTCTGCCTCAGTTGCCCCCTGGAAAAGGGGAGAATATTATCTATCTTGTAGGGTTAACATGTAGATTAAAGGAGCTAACACATGTAAAGTACTCAGAAAAGTACCTGGCACGTGATAATAGCTAACATTTACTGAGAGTTTACTATTGATGTTATTCAAATATCACAGCAGTTCTTTTGGGTCAATTGGGTCCTTTAGCGCTCCCAAATCATACTGTATAGATGGTCACTTAGTCTCTATCTGTGTGGTTGGTTCTGACCCTGGTAGAATCTTTCCATATTGCTTGATTGATTCAACAGACATTTGCATACCTAAATTGTGTCATTCATTTTTCAAAGTACTAGGAATAGAAAGACCAAGTCAGATAAATTCCAACCCTCATGGAATTTATATTCTGGTGGGAGGAGATGGACAATAAGGTAAATGTTAAATGTGAGAAATAATGGTATGTGCTATGGAGAAAAATTGGCTGAGGAAGAAAAGAGTGCCCAGGTTAGGGGTTGTTTTATATAGGGTAAGTCAGGGAGGCCTCTCTGCTAAGGGGACATTAATCAGAGACCTGCAGGAAGGGTGAGAGCCCTGCGAGAACCTGGAAGAAGAGTGTTCAAGGAAGAGAGAGCAGCTGATTCAAAGGCCCCAAAGTGTGAGTGTGCTTGAGGAATTCAGGATATAGGTTTGAGGCCAGTGTGGCTGGAGAAGAGGCAGTTGGGGGGCGGGTAGTACATCCGAGCAGGAGTCAAGGGCTTGGATATCAATGTGGGATTAGAAAATAATTATTTCATCAAAGAGATGCAAATAAAAAGATAACCGTTGCCAGAGTTTTTAAATGATTGCTGGTGCTCGTGAGGATATGGTAAGATTGGCACTCTAACATTATCAACTGCTCGTGGAAGTGTAAAATATAGCCTTTCTGGAAAGCAATTGGCAATATACTGTCTATCAAGCCTTCAAAATGTACTTGTACTTTGACTTTGTCATTCCATAGCCAGGCATGCATTTTAAAGATGTTCAGCATGACATTATTTTTATTAGCAAAATACTAGGAAAAAACTAAATTTTTTGGTCAACAATGAGGAAATGTATAAATTATGATATCTATATAATGTAGTATCTGGGTAATTATTAAAAATTATGCTTCCACAGAATATTTAATTACATGGGAAGATTCATAATAGAAGTTGAAAAGATAAGTAAATTAGGTTGTAACTACAGCATGATTTTCAGTTTTTGAGATAGGGAAACGTACAGAAAAAAAGTTGGAAGGATATACATGGCAATGGAAGTAATCTATCTCTGGTTGATAGGATTATGGATACCTTTCCTTTTTCTTCTGTGTATATACTTTCCTGTATTTTCACTGGCTCTACGTTAGAATTGCCTGGAAGTCTTCAAAAAAAAAAAAAAATGCAGGCTCCACTCACCAGAGGTTATGAATTAAATAGGCTGGGGTAGAGGTGTAGGGGCTTTCTAAAGAACTGCCTGGATCTTTTTGATATTCTGGTTCAGATTCATAGCACACATGAAGGAAAAGCATATTTTATATTCAATTTTGAATTGTTTCTTTTGTTGTATTTAAATGCTTACCTACATAGTAAAGTGCTGTTATTTTCAAACTTAACACTTTGGGTTTTTATTTGTTTGTTTGTTTTAAGAACTGCTTTCTGAAGCCAGTTTCCAAGAAGCTCTTCAGGAAAGCATCCCTGACATTCAAGCACATGAGTGGGTGCCCCTGTGGCTACTGCGGTATTCGGTCATTGTTAAAAGTAGAGGAATTATCAAATCAAAAGGCTACATTTTACAAGCTAAAAGAAGGGGTTCTTAACTACGACTTAGGATCATAACCTACTGACTTGTATTTTCCTTGAATATAAGATAAAATTGAGATGTATAAAAATTAGTTACTGCCTGTAAATGGTGTCATGGAGGCAGATATTCTTCAGTTATATTTGACGATATGTTATCCGTCAAGATTTGAATACTTCTCTTGCCTCCATATCAGTTCACTCACATGAACTCCACTGTATTGTTTTCATTAAACTATTGTTTTCTAATTGAAATTGTCTATGAAGAAAATACTTACAATATATTTTTCCTTTATTTTTATGACTAATAGAAATCAAGAAAAATTGTTGTTAGATATATTTTGGGCCTAGGTATCAGGGTAATGTATATACATATTTTTTATTTCCAAAAATTAATTAATGGCTTCTTATTCTATAGTATAAGCAATTTAATTACAATTGTTAAAACAAATACTGGAAGATATTTTTTCTGTAATTGATAAGATGATTATATCCCACAGTAACTAGAGTAGCTGGGATCTACTAGTAGTGTAAGTAAAATTCATATCTTCAGTACATGAATGAAAACTTAAACTTAATTGTCCTTGCTTGTAGTTTACCTATAATGATTTAATCTTGTATTCTTGTGCCATATTTTCCTTGCTGTTATTTCCAAGACAAACCAAAGTAAATCTGAAAAAGGAGATTAGAAGCTTTGAAATTATTATTTGGGGGTTTTATAAAAGCAACTATTATCATCTCCAGATTCTTTTTAATTCTTGATCCATCCTTAATATTTTGCTATTCATTCAAGAATATTCAGTAAGTATTGAGTGTTTACCATGTGCTGGGCACTGTGGGCTCTGGGGAGAAAGGGGACACAGGGAGTCAGAATCAGTTGAGTAAAATGTGTAATATTTGTTCCCCACTAATAACTGACTTGAAGGGACTAACAGCCAGAAAAGGAGTGAAAAAAATCTTTAATTCAAGGCCAACATTGTCTATTTACAACTTTTTTTTGAGATATGGTCTTAACCATTGAAAAACAAAATGGTATAATCAAAAATTTAGAGCTAGAAGATGTCATAGATTATTTATTATAATTCCCATTAGTTTAAGAACCAGAAAATAGCAAACAAATAAGCTGTGGCCTTTGATATAGATTACAGGTCTCCTTAGGTCTATAAATTTGTATCTGTAACCCAAATAGTTTGAAAAGTTCTTCAGACTTCAAAAATCTCTTGTATGTCAATCAGTACCTTTAAACCATGTGTCTTAATACATGGTTTATTTAAAAAAACTAATATAGGGTACCTGGGTGGCTCAGTCGGTTAAGTGTCTGCTTTCAGCTCAGGTCATGATCCCGGGGTCCTGGGATTGAGCCCTACATTGGGCTCCCTACTCAGCAGGGAGTCTGCTTCTCCCTCTGCGCCTCCCCCTGCTCATGCTCTCTCTCACTCTCTCGCGCTCTCGAATAAATAAATCTTTGAAAAAAATAAACTAATATATAAAACTAATTTTGCCCAAGTTTTTTCAACTTAGAGAAAAGTGGTTCCATATTCAAAGTAAATACACTAGGGGCGCCTGGGTGGTGCAGTTGGTTAAGTGTCTGACTCTTGGTTTCAAAGCTCAGGTCATGATCTCAGGGTCATGCGATCAAGCCCCACATAGGGCTCTGACTCTCAGCGCCAGAGTCTGCTTGGGATTCTCCCCCTCCCTCTGCCCCAACCCTGTGCACGCGCGCTCTCTCTCAAATAAATAGATCTTTTTAAAAAAAAAAAAAAAAAAGGAAATACAGCAGACTCTTCCTATCCTAAATAATGTTTTGTATTTTCCTGGTTGGATAATTTGATCCTAGAATTGTAACATGAAATCAGCTGATTTACTTGTTAAAATTCATTTAGACTTAGAGCTTCCTAAGGCCTTATATAGCCTTTACATTAATTGTATATAATGTTATGGAATGTATATAGTTAACTTTTTTATTTGGAAATCTGTAGCATTTTTTCATACAACGTCTTTAAACAAATGTTCATTTTAATTTAAGCCTAAACAGTGAATTGGTCAAGATATTTTAAGAGGGAACTTTGTATCAATTTGTTGCTTTTTAAAGCCCTAGACTTATAAAAATGGATTGTTTGAAGGGTTATTTTGAAAATGGAAAAAAAAACTTATGTTACTAATTGATACAAACTTCAGAGGAACTTTTTTTGTGTACTTTCTCCCCCTCTCTTGACAAAGAAGCAAGATTATAGATTCATTTTTGTGAAGGGGATTGTGTATGTATGGAATTTTAAAAAGAGTTTATTTGTTTAACTTCTGTACCTTTAATTTCTGTTATTGAATAACCATTTAAAAAAAATGATGTTTTAAGACTTGACATTTTCCAAACTGGTGTTCACATCTTTTTTTTTTTTTTTTTTGTAAACTATCAGAATATAGTGAATGCTTTTCAAATATTTAAGGACTTAATGTTTAAAAAGCCATAAAATAACAGTAATACTACCAAATAATTGCTTAAAGCTGAAAGCTAAGTTATCAATAGCGTATATAACAGATATGTTTTCTGGGGAGAGGTGTATCCAATGACTCAAGAATTTGTATAATTGGGTTTTTTTTTTTTCAGTAAACATGAAAAGCTACAGTTTATTACATTTACAGAATACACTGGAGCCTTACATTAACACAATGTACTGTAACTTAGAATTTGTTCTGTGATGAGTCTATCTTATATTCTCATCCAAGAAACTGTAGTCACCAGAAGGACCAAGGTGTCTTATAAAATATGTTCATATGATGTGAATTATGCAGACCACATTGTGCCAGTACGCTAGTAGAGTATCCATTTAGGGATAGCCAGTGCTAGATTGAATCACAAATAGCTAATAATTTTTCTGTTCTCAAAGAAAATCACTTAAACAGCTATGTGTGGAATGGAAAATAAAGCTACTCTATTTTGAATGAATGGTCAGACTTTTCCCTACCAGAGCCAAGTAGTAACTGAAATAGGATCTCAGTTTTCAGTGATAAAAGGTCTAAGATTCATTTAATTACATCTCATTTTTGAACAGATTTTCTTTCCAGCTTTTCCACCCAGCATTTTCCATATTGGGGAATGAAATGATTGACAGTTCATCTCTCTGCCAGTTGTACATTTAGAGAAATTTAAAGTTGTTTTAATGAGAATTTAAACCGTTTGTTTTCATAGTCAAATATACCAACTTATGATTCTGAACATATTTTTTAAAGTTAACTTCCTAATGTACCAGAACTTGTACCTGTCATTTCCTCATAAAGTTGTTGATGGGATATGTCAGTTTTATTTTTGAAAACTATGTAACTTTCATTAATATTTTATATTTATAGTTTTCAGAATTAGAAATACACTTAGGACAGGAAAATGTTTTCATTAGATGTGTCCATAGTGGTGTATTACAAAACACAGGCAAAATATAAAGCATTAATATTTATAATAGTCTTTAATTTCACCTATATTATGAGTATTAAGAATTACTTAATTAAAATAAAGTGTGTTGTATATTGTTTAATTGAGTTGTTTGGGTAGTTGAAAGCATCCTAGAGTATTGATTTTGAACTTTTTGAACTCAAACTGAGTATGATTTGAAGATAAATTCTGAATAATTTTTAAATATCCAAGCCGTAAAGCTATTCATGTGTTCATTCAAAGATTTATCAAATGCCTACTATATGCCAGCCACTGTGTAAGGTATTGGCAGACAGACACAGAAATAAACCACCTCTGTCTTCAAGGAGCATATAGTATAGGTTGGCCGGGGGGGGTGGGGGTGGGGGAGAGAGATCTGTACATGAGCAAGAGCAGTAGAGTCCATGTTGTAATGATCAAAGTGGGGAAAAGGGATTGGGGCCAGATAGAAGGAAGTGGGGCTAGGGACTATCTACTGCTAGGAGACTTCCCTGAAGAAATTAGCCTTAGAGTAGGATGAGACAGTGGGTGGGCATTCTGGCAGAGGCCTTTGTTGGCCTTGTTTGTAAATAGGCTTTTATTGAATGATGAACAATTTATATGTAAACTTTAGGAATTCAGTGAAAACACGTTCTTAAAGAGCTTGCCCTTACAGATAGAAAGGAATGGCTTCTGTTGAGACAAGAGTAAGTAAGGTTGGAGGGGTGCCTGGGTGGCTCAGTCGTTAGGCATCTGCCTTTGGCTCAGGTCATGATTCCAGTGTCTTGAAATCGAGCCCGGCCATCGGGCTCCCTGCTCCGTGGTAAACCTGCTTCTCCCTCTCCCACTCCCCCTGCTTGTGTTGCCTCCCTTGCTGTGTCTCTCTCTGCCAATATAAATAAAATTAAAAAAAAAAAAAAAGAGTAAGTAAGGTTGGAAACAGAATTTTATTAAAAAAAGAAAAAAAGGCTAAAACTTGCCCAAATCCCCCAAATAGAATATGGCTGTTATAGTTTCACTACCAGAAAAGCCAAACAAAACTTTAATATGTATCTCTCAGCAATGAATAAATGTATAAAGTGTCATACAAGATATTTATGTGTCTGTTGGTCCATTATTTTGAAAGGTTCATGTTTTACAATATGCATTACTTACTTTGACTCAGCTGTGTTTTCCTTGTTTCTTTCCTCACTGTTGATTCCTGCATCCTACTCCATTTAAGTTCGCTTTTTTCTTAAGTATGTCATTAGTGATTCTTTCACTGAAGGTCTTTGTCTTTGGGCACAGTAAACTTTGTAGGTCCTGTTTGTCTGCAAATGTCTTCATTTTGTTCTCAATCTTAAGTGATCATTTGACATTATAGAATTTTAAGTTTCCACATACTTTCCCTGAGCAATGATTTCCAGTATATATACTCTTCCTGATGAAACTCTGGATTTCCTTCCCTAGAAGTAGTGTCTTTCTCTAGTCTTTTTTTTTTTAGTTGAAAATTTCGACTTATTTTGATGTGTATGGAATTAGAACAAAGCAGGAAAATTAAAACTGGCTGCAAAGCTTTTTGATAACAAAAAAACCATAAAAGAAAACACTGATAACTGGATTTAATCAAAATTTAAATCTTCTGTTCCTTAAAAGGCACTTAAGAAAGTGAAAATACAAGCCATAGACTGGGGGAAAATATTTCCAATACATACTTCTGATGAAAAATAAGGCATAATCAAATTATTTTTAAATTGCACTTCAAAGGACACTGTCAAGAAAGTGGAGAGACACCCCACAGAGTGATTAACATATGAATAGCCAATGAAACATTAAAAGATGCTTAAAACATCATTATCAGGGAAATGCAATTTAAAACCATATGGAAACATCACTAGAATACAAAATAGCTACAATTTTAAAAGGCTGACAGTACCAAGTGTTGGCAAGGATATGCAGCAAGCAGAACTCTCATATTGCTGGTGGGAACATAAAATGGTATGACTACTATGGAAAATATCTTGGCATTTCTTACAAAATTCAATGTTCACTTACCATATGGCCCAGCAATTATTCTCCTAGGTATACAGAGAAATACAGATGTCCAAAAAGAACATATATAAATGTTTATAGCACTTATATTAGCTGAAAACTGAAAACCACCCAAATGCTATTATCAGTTGAATGGATAAATGAACTGTATTATAATCATACAATGGATACAGAGCAATAAAAATTATATACAGTAACATGAATCTCAGACACATGCTGAGTGAAAGAAGCTAGACATGAAAGAGCGAGTACTTACATGAAATTTTAGAGCAGACAAAATTATTTGATAATGACATTTATTGCTGTTTCTGGGTACCTTAAGGTGTCTCAAAAGGTTGCAGTCAAAGTGTCAGCTGGGATTACAGTCTCACCTATAGGCTCGATTGAGGTGGGTCTACTTCCAAGCTTGCTCATATGGTTGTTGGCTGGATTGAGTTCCTTGTTGGCTATAGGCCAAGAGGCCTTTCTCATTTCCTTGCCACATGGCCCTCTCCATAGGACAGCTCATCACATGCAACTAGCTTCCCACAGAATGAACAGGTGAGACGGTGCAAGAAGGTGGCCTGGCTTTTTTGGTAACCTAATCATGAAAGAGATCTATCACTTTTGACATTCTTTTCATTATCACCAAGTCCAGCCCCCACTCAAGGGTTTGAAACTGGGAGATGGGATCATTGGGGATCATCTTAAAGCCAACTTTAATTTTACATGTAATAATGTGGAATAACTACAAGTAGTATTTATTTTTAGAAGGCTCATGAACTAAAACTCCCATCTTTTGGTTAATGCCTGAAATTCCAGGGAGAGATTCAACGTTTCAGTTTAAGGATTTAATTAGTAAAATATTGACTATCAAGGGAGAGTTTCCCTTTGGGCTTGAGTGATAACTACTGTATTTTCATACTGTATCTACCTAAAATTGTGTATTTGCCCTAAATCCACATTGGGTAAAGAGGGTAGGCAAAAAGGTAGAAATGGAAACAGGGCAGACCTGGGAAGCCCACTTAAAACAAAAACAGAACATGGTACAGTTTTGCCTATTATCAGCCATGTTGATAGACCAGCTCAGTCTTCTCAGATTACGAATATGTACTGACATTTAATTTTGTTTCTTCATCTTGTTAGATTGTAATGTTTGGGAGTTTTTGTTTTACTTTAAGGTGGCCATGCTTGCAAGTGAATATTACACACTGATTTTTTAATATTCCCTAATTTTCTATACCCACTCCTGTGATCTTAATTTCATTTTCATGCATTTGCTCATGTTAAAGTTGTAGAGTTCATGAGTTAGTGCATGTAACCTCCAATAGGTTCACTTTCCTTCCTCTACACCATTCTACCTTCTCTTGAAATCTAACCTGCCTTATGTTCGTCCTCTTACATAGTCTCATTGCTACATGGCCATACTAAAATTCCTTCTTTGGGGTGCCTGGGTGGCTCAATCATTAAGTGTCTGTCTTCAGCTCAGATCATGATCTTGGGGTCCTGGGATTGAGTCCTGGCATTAGGCTCCCTGCTCAACGGGGAGCCTGCTTTCCCTCTCCCTCCTGCTCGTGCTCTCTCTCTCGCTTTTGCTCTCACTCTCCCTCAAATATATAAAGTTTTTAAAAATAATAAAATTCCTTCTTTTTGTTCCTTACCACATTCCCAAGGGTCAATCTAAACCTTTTTCCATCCCTCTAAGCAGATGAATCTTCAGTTTACAGAGAAGATTAAGTTATCCATCCAAAAGCCCCTCTTCTTCCCTCCACTTTAATTTCCTTGCATTCACATTCTCTTTCTACTTCAAATATTAACTCTTCCCTCCTGCCTCAAAGAAAGGAGCATTCTTCTGTAGCTAACTCCATCTCTGTTTTCTTATTCCATTCTTCAGTTGTATTTGGCTCAGCTGCAATAACAGAAAATCTCCAAATAAGTGACTTTAAAAAGTGATGAATCACTAAATTCTACACCTGAAACTAATTATTATACTGTATGTTAACTGGAATTTAAATAAAAACTTGGGGAAAAAAGGTGTTTCAGGTGAGACAGATCTAGAAGTGGGCTGTTGAGGACAGATATGGCAGCTCCATCAGCTGTCAGGGACTCATGTTTTCTCTCTCATGGCTCTGCCATCCCTAAAGTGTGGCCCTTATCTTCATTGCACAAACTTGCTGCTTGAAACCTGAGAATACAGCTTTCCAGGGTGAAAAAGGAAGTTAAAGAAGTCAGGGAGGACCTCCTCTTTTCCTATGTCCCTAAAGAACTACACAATTTATGCCAATTGGCCAAAATTTAGTCAGCCACATTTGGCTGCAAGGGAAACTATGAAAGGACCTATTTAGCTGGGTGGTCATGTGCCCAATGAAAAATCTGTGTTTTTTGACAATTAAGAAAAAAATTGGTTTTCTGTTATATAGATTTGGTGAAGAACTCATCCTTTCTCGCCAACAGTATCCCTTTCCATTCCCCTCAGATATATTCTAACTCTCCATACTTCATCCTAAAAGAACACCAAACACCTTCTCTTGATTCTGGTCATTCTCTTCACTGCAAGAAAAAAAAAATTTTTTTTTATTGCTCTCCTTTTTTAATTTAACATTTCTGGGATGCCTGGGTGGTTCAGATGGTTAAGCATCTGCCGTCGGCTCAGGTCATGATCCCAGGGTCCTGGGATTGAGCCCTGCATCAGGCTCCCTTCTCAGCAGGGAGCCTGCTTCTCCCTCTCCTGCTCCCCCTACTTGTGCTCTGTCAAATAAATAAATAAAATCTTTAAAAAATAAATAAGGGTACCTAGGTGGCTCAGTCGTTAAGCGTCTGCCTTCAGCTCAGGTCACGATCCCAGGGTCCTGGGATCGAGCCCCGCATTGGGCTCCCCGCTCAGCGGGAAGCCTGCTTCTCCCTCTTCCACTCCCCCTGCTTCTGTTCCCTCTCTGGCCCTGTCTCTGTCAAATAAATAAGATCTTTAAAAATAAAAAATTAAAAAAATAAAATTTAACATTTCTTCTTTTCCGCTTATTTCCGATCCCTAGTCACCATCTTACCTTTAGACAGTCTCTGAGTTTCTGGAACATTTAAAAAATACATCTTTACCCTAACCGAGTCTTTTGATTTTTATTTATTAATAAAAAATTAAATTAATATTTAATTTCACGAATAAGACAAGAGTACGTCGTTACAGAAACAAAAATTATAAATAATGCAAACGCCTCATTGGGTCACACCCATGACTACATTTAAAAGACCAAACATATGAGAGGATGGTTGAAGTTGGAAAGAAGATGCGATTTTCCAATTCGTTTGTGTGAAACTGGGACGAGGGCCCTCCGTCACTGCTGTTTCGCCGCCCCAACGAAGGTCTCTCCGTGCCAGAGGTCGGTGGGTCTGACTTTCACCGCACTGGAGTGAACGCTGGAAACCGTCGCCTTGGGAATCCCTAGGTCAGACCCGCCTGACCCAGGTCCGTGGGCCGGAGGCTAGTACGAGATTCTCGTTAGTTCCGGAATCCTCGCGGAAAATGCGAGCGAGACGCTTCTTTGACGTATTTCCGGGGCGCCGGAACAGAGGCAGGCCGAGGTGGCCGCGAGCCGGGAGGATGGTGGTGACCAGGTCCGGGAGGCCTCAGGCCCCGATCCAAGCCACGTTGGCTGAAAACTCCCAGCAGAAGGTAGGAGATGGCAGAGCGCTCTCATTTCTGCCGCTGCTTCACAGAGCGGCACTTAGGGTGATAGGGCGGCGCGAAGGTCCGGCGGAGCAGCGTGAGGAGGAGCAGCGGAAAGGGCCCGAGCTTGTCGCGCGCTGCTGTGTCAGACCCAGTGCTAAGTCCGTAGCTTCCTCTTCAGCCCTCGCTACGGTCGTTTAAGACAGTCCTTAGCATGGAACAGAGAGTCAGGTAACTTGCTTTGGGTAGTTCACCTTCGTAATGGCAGATGCACAGCTGAGGCCTTTTAACCTGTTAAAACCGTACGAAGGAGGCTTAATTTCGGCTACCAAGTGTGAGTCTAACTATAATTAGCAGGGTTGAAGAGGAGGTTACCGTTGTCACGTGGGGAGCTGGTAGTAGCCCCACAGCACTTTATTCTGGAGTGGGGAAGGCTGCAGTGACGCCTCCTGGTGGCTCTCAGTGGCTCTAGTCGTCCGCTGGGTCTGATTCTGTGACGAAGGGAATAGAGTGTTAATTGATGTGTGTATGTAAAGGTAAGGGTAGCGACTGATTCCATTTGTGTGTGTATTCCTTTTTTTTTTTTTAAGATTTTATTTATTTATTAGAGAGCGAGCGAGGGAGAAACAGCATGAGAGGGGAGAGGGTCAGAGGGAGAAGCAGGCTCCCCGCCGAGCCGGGAGCCCGATGTGGGACTCTATCGCAGGACCCCGGGATCATGACCTGAGTCAAAGGCAGTCGCTTAACCAACTGAGCCACCCAGGTGCCCTGTGTGTGTATTCCTGAACACATCTGTGCTCAGAGTTAGTATTTCTTTTCTTCTCTCTTCCCCTTTGTGTCAGAATGTAGGTCCACCAAGCATATTTGGCATTTGATACCTGCAGAAACTTTTCTTTTCAATTAATTGTTTTGCTCCCTAAAATTAGATCTAGGTCTTGGGTGAGGCGAATGAAGCAGGGTCCTGTAAATGCAAAGTCAGATCCAGTATATGTTTTTTGTTTTTTATTGTTAAAAATCATGGGTACTGGTGGTTGTGAGGCAGGGCCTTGCAAATGCAGTGTTAGATCCAGTATTTAGTATTTAGGTGTTTTGTTTTGTGGGTGGTGGTAGTGGTTTTGTGTTAATCTTGTTTACTGAGTTTTTTAGTACCCTCTTAAAATGTTCTCCTGAGAGGAGTACCCTAGTTCCAGTCCTACCTAAATTACAGTGTATTTATTCTGGTTTACAGAATTCTGCTAAAAGAATTCAGGCACATCCAAGAGTCAGGAAGGAATGTCTACCTGTTGACCCAACCACTGCTGAATCACAGACCACTAGAAAACAAAGTCCAGTCTCTAGAACTCCTAAAACCAGAAAGAGGAAGAGCGGAACTGCAATCTCATCTGAAATGAACAAACCATCTACTGATGGAGAGACCTCTGAAGCAGAGTCAAGTTGTTCTTCTGTGTCTGAGCTCCAGGATCCCATTTTAAGAGTAACTAGGAGACGGCAGATCTTAGTTGCATGCACTCCAGTGTCCAGTGTTCGGAAAAGGCTGAAAATAACTCCAATAAATCAGTCTCATATTGAAGAAGACAATGACGATGACTCTGAAGCTGAATCACATGTCTCAGGTATTTCTAGAATTGTGCCGCCCACAGTAATAACTACAAGGACCAGAAGAAGTAAGGCTAAATCTGTAAGAGAGCCAAGCCAAGAATTACGTGCAGAAGCTATTTCTGATGCTGAGTCATCATACTCAGACATTTCTTCATTTTCTGGAGTTGCAACTATGAGAACGAGAAGTATGCAGAAGAAATTACACGCACAAACTGAGGAGAAAGATAATGACATTGTACCAGAAAATGAAAAGCAAATCATAAATGTGCCTGTGAATTCAGAGGATTCAGATACCAGACAAACAACCTGTTTACTGGTAAGATCTCTTCCTCAGATAAATAAGCCAGATTTCTATAATGAAATTCATAATGACTTCGATGATGATTCCTTCCACAGAAATTCAGAAAAAAAACAAACAGTGCAAAAATGCCAACGTTTTAATATAAGAGAGGAGAAAAAGGCCAGTGTTGCATCTCTCAAAGAAATAACAAAGCAGAATAATAAGAATTTAGATCAAGAAACCAAGGGAATAGTAGATGAGGAAAAAGAAATAAATAAGAAAAATTCTCAGTTGGAGAGCCTTTCTGAACCTCAGGACACTGGCATTCAGCGGTTAGTTTCTCAAAGGCATTCAACCCCCCAAAATAATAAGACCACATCAGAGCCCTCAAATCTGAACTGTGAGGCTATAATGAAATCGTTAGCTCAATCATTTGCAGTGGTGGAAGTGGACAGATGGAATGAAGAGAGAAAGAGCACCATAAAAACAAGTGACTTGACAGAATTTGGTGATAGTGGTAGTGATGAAGAAGAGTGCCCAGTTACAGGTATCAGTGAAGACAGGAATGAAGGAAGGGATGTAGATTTTGAGTGTGAAACCAAACTATTCAAGTCTGAGCTCCACACATCCCTGGACAAAGGTGATTCTGTTTTATTAGTTCTCAGCAGTGATGAAAGCCAGCAGTCTGAAAATAGTCAGAATGAAGAGGACACTGTGTGTTTTGTTGAAAATAATGGTCAAAAGGAATCATTAAATGGAGAATCAGAAAATATGCCATGTGACAATGCATTGTTTGTAATTGACACAACTCCTGGATTGAGTACTGATAAACATTTTTACTTGGATGAGGGAGACAAGGCAAGTGAGGTTGCCATTGAGGAGGAAGAAGAGGCAGAAGAGGATGAAAAAAGTGAAGAACCATCAGACCATGACAGAAACAAAGATAGTGAGTTTAGTGATGAAGACGACTTACTAAATAACACAAAGTCTAAACTGTAAGTTTTACCTTTATTTTTAAAAGTAAGTTTTTGATACATATTTCAAGCGGCTGATTTACCATAAAAATATGAAATAGTAGAAAACATGGGAATTGAGAAAGCTACTGCCTCAGGTTCTTTATGGAAGAGCTCTTTAAAAAAGAAAAGATTTATTTATTTGACAGAGACACAGCAAGAGAGGGAACACAAGCAGGGGGAGTGGGAGAGGGAGAAACAGGCTTCCCGCCGAGCAGGGAGCCCGATGCGGGGCTCGATCCCAGATCCCTGAGATCATGACCTGAGCCGAAGGCAGACGCTTAACAACTGAGCCACCCAGGCACCCCTAGAAGAGCTCTTTTATCCAGCATTTCCCTAGTCTATGGCTGCCTGTTAGTCATATTTCTCCCACCAGTGATCTATTCAAAATCATCTAAGATTTTCCTGCATGATTGTTAAGAGCAACATAAAAGGGAAGGAAAGGAACTTTTATCTTTTCTCCAAGCTAACTGTAGAGAAGTTGAAAAATAATCACCTATAATCCTATCACCCGTTGACAAGTGCTAACTTTGGGGGCTATTTCTTTAGTTTCTTTTTTTCTGTTTTAAATTTGTTTTTCTTAGGCACAGGGCTCTGGTGGCCCTGTATCCACTGGAAATACATCCTTGGCCAGAGTCTATACATTAACAGATGCCCAGTTTTCACGCTAAACCAATGAAATAAATCTCTGAGGCTAGCCTCAAGCATACTTATTTTTTAAAAGCCACACTCCTCCCCGGGATAATTCTAATAAACCTTTAGGGTTGAGAATCACTGCCAAACCACTGCAGTAGAACGATTTCACTTTCCAGTAGAGGTTGATCAAAGCTTTCAACTGCTTAGTTTATATGAATAATTAGGGAAGAAAGTATCTGGAAGTCCAAATGTATTTGCTTATAAAAAGGACCTTTCAGTAATATAAAAGTAGAAATTCTTATTACATAAATATAGCAGGAGCCCAGACCCAACTGATTTGGTAGATACGGGCTATGACTTCTGTATTTTTGAAAATCTCTGGTGAGAAATACAGATGTTCACTGCTGTTTAAAACTCACTGATTTAGAGGCACTACCAAATGCCCTTATTTACCCAGAAAAACCTTCTAAATTTGGATAACCTAGAAGTTCAGAACCTGTCTTTCTCATTGGGTTTTAGAAATAGAGAGGTATGTACATTTGTTAACTCACTATCTGTATATGAAGTTGAGCTGAATTGCCAGATATATCTCCTCTTTACAATTCTTTTCTTTATAAAATCCCTTTATGAAGTCTACTGGCATATTATATAGTCTTAATCCTCTTTAAGTTAATCTGAGGAATAGATTTAGATTGGCTCCCAAAAAACTTTTTTCATTCATTATTCATCCTGGAATTTTCTTCTAAATGATTTTATTAGATTTAAAAACGTGTTTCAGTTTTTCAGAAACTCCATTGTAAAAATAAGATTTCCTTTTGGCGGGGGGGTCATTGGCAGTAAAAGGGGAGAGAAGAAAAAAGTGATTTTAAAAATACAGTCTCAGTTGTTTCCATTTTGATCTGATTACTTGATCTTTAAGTGATCATTGTCTTTCAGTCTGAAGTTGACAAGCAGCAGCCTAGACCCTGGTATGAGTATCAAGCAGTTGGGTGGTTTGTATATTAATTTCAATGCAGACAAACTACAGTCAAACAAGAGAACCCTAACACAGATCAACGAGAAAAAGAAAAACGAGGTAAGTTACATGCTGTACTGTTGGTTTTCATAGAACTAACCAATCACTTCTAGACATGATCAGTCTTTGGTAAGAGACTGATTTTCCTGCAGTGAAACCACATTAGCCTACCGTGCTCCTTTTTTCCCCCTGAAAGTCCTAGCTATAAAAGATAACACTTACTAAAAAATAAATTAATACCGGATCAGCATTCCTCTTGCACCCACCATTTATCCTAGGGGTTGTGTTTTATTCTCTTTTCTTGCTGTATTTTTAGTTCATAACTGTTATGGATACTGTTGAGAATCTGAAAACTGTGGGTGCCAATTCCCCCCACCAGGAAAAATATACATGTTTACATAGGCATAAAATTGTACATAAAATTTCAGAAGGGAATTACAGGGTAGGTCATCTCATCTAAACCCTCAGCTTAAGTCACATGGCATGGCTTCTCCAAATCTGTATTCTCTAGCCTTGCTGTCCTTCCAGGTCTTTAAATCCTGTTGTGTCTCTTGCCTGTTTATTCATATGTGCTCAGGCACTTGACCTCCCTAATTGCCCTCCTTCGCTTCTCTGCCTGAACCAGCTACTTCTTTAGTATTCTCTGGCCTGGTTAATGATGCCAAACTCGTTTCCTTTTGCAGTCAGTCACTGAACCTAGCAGATGCTGTTGCTAACATAGTCTACTTTGTTCCCTCCTTTTCACCCCACTGTCACTGGCTAGTGGCAAGCCTTTATTTTTCATCTAGACTTCTGCAATAGCCTCCTTACTCTTTTCTCCAAGCCGCCCTCTGTACTTTTGGTAGATTTCTCTTTTTAAAAACAAAAAGGGGTACCTGGCTGGCTCAGTCAGAAGAGCGTGCGACTCTTAATCTCCAGGTTGTAAGTTAGCACCCCATATTAGGGGTAGATATTACTTCAAAACAAAACGAAATGAAACACAAACCTGATTATGATATTCTTCTGTTTAAGTCTCTCAGAACGTTCAAGGTGCTTCTGTTCCTTCAGCTCTGTCCACCTGCTATGTTCTTACCACTGAAGACTACTGTAGTTCCCTGAACATACCCTGCTCTTTCCCAGGCCAGTGCAGAGATCATAGATCACTGCCTTTGGGAAACATTCTCTGACTCTAGTCCTCTCCACCACCTCCTCTGTGTTTCTGCAACACCAAGTATAGATCTGACTCATTTTTGATCATATTATAATTGTCATTTTACTGTTTTTTAGCTTTATATTCCTAAAACAGGATTTCTCAACCTGGGCTGGATGATTCTTTGTTGTGGGAGGCTGTCTTGTTCATTGTAGGATATGTAGCAGCATCCCTCATGTCTACCCACTAGTTGTCAATAGCATCCACCCCCCCACACCCCTCTGCACATACACCCCAGAAGTGTCTTCAAACATTGCCATTTGCTCCCAGTTGAGAACCACTGTCCTAAAGCTCTTAATAATCTACTAAATAAATATCAAGCTCGAAAGTCTAGACTGCCTCTCTACTATCTGGAAACTTCTAGGGGATTTGGGGATTTCTGAATTGATAATTTCAAATGCTACTGACCAAATTAGTATTTCTGTGAACTGTTTTGAGGGCCAAGGAGCAGTCTTCTTCAGTTCATACCCTATGGGAGATGATGAATTATCCTGAAGACCTTTTAGTGACGTAAACAGTATTATGACAATATTTGTTCATCCTATACAGACAATGCAGAAGTCATTTAGGAAAAGATTAACAGGTTTGACTACACAAAATTTTAAAACTTTCACAATTAACACCTTAACAAAGACAAGTAAAAGACCATAGGTTAATACCACTAAGATACAAAATACCAGTGTTCTGTGAATGCAAGTGTTCTCCCACAGAACACTTACACAGAGCTAATAAATACACAAAAAGATGATCAACAACAAAGGAAAACGGCCATGAGGCACCAGTGAGAACACACAAAAGGATAATACCCCGGGCTGGTGGCAACTTAAAGAAAAAGGGCACTGATTAACCGTTGGTAGGACTTAACATTACTTGAATGCAAGGCAATTTAGCAGTACCTGTCAATATTTAAGTGATGCATTTTGGAATCTTACAGAAATAATCACAAGTGTGCAGAGATTGTGTTTACAGTGTTCAATGGAAAAAGGTTTGATGGAGACAAACTAAATGTCAGAAGAAAAATGTTAGTGCGTAACAGCTATTAAAAGGAATGAAGTTGATCTATGTGTGAATTGATACTGAAAGAGCATCTGAGATATATTGTTGAATTGCAAAAAGACTTATCTAGATAGATGTATATGTTGTTTAATCGAATCTGTATCACTGTACATGTTAATAATACAGTCTCCTTAGATCAGAAGAAGCTGTTTTATCAACATCAAAAGAACTTATTAATAAGACTAGTTAGGGTTGTTTGTTTGTTTGTTTTCAGAGACTTCAAGAGCCATTTTGGCGTTTGTTCCTGTTGACTTTATTTTCCAGTTGTTTGGTGCAAGTGGCTGGTTAGTAAGCCAATAAATACAAGTTAGACACATTAATGTAAATCTGATATGTGCTGATTCAGTTTAGAAAAAGAAATTTAAGATGAATGAAGTTTCCTAAAATAATCCTTCAGTTTGCCTTCTAAAGCATCTTTATTGTGATATAATTTACAGACTAAGGACCGAAACAACTTTGCAGTAGTATGGTTGTGTATAAAGAGGGTTAATATATTTGGAGTAGTCTTCTGTGTGGGAGATATTTCTCTTATAAGGCAAAAGATGTTGGAAAAAATTATATGGTATTCTGATACTATCTTAAAACCACTTTAATATTTTTTAGCTTTTGCAGAAAACCATCATTACTCCTGATTTTGAAAAAAACTACTGTGTTCCACCATATAGTGAATCAAAGCATCAACTTCAGAAAAAACGCAGAGTAAGTATAGTGACTCTCATAATTTAGATTGTTGAGGTGTGTTTGACTATATACATTCAGCTCATACAACATGGTTGTATAATTTAAAAATATGTATTTTCGGGGCACCTGGCTAGCTCATTCAGTAAAGCATGCGACTCTTGATCTCAGGGTTTTGAGTTCTACCCCACATAGGGTGTAAAGATTATTATTTTAAAAAATTAAATTTTAAAAAATAATTAAAATCTTAAAAAATATATATTTGCAAAGAAAGTTTTCACAGATTTAAGGGCCCATAAAATATAGTTCCATAAACACATTTTATGTAGATTTTCACAAAGTGAAAGTGCACCAAGTGGTGCACATAGAGAACAGCTCCCCCCCCCTTTCTTAAAACAGTGACAGCCAGCATATAAGGTCACTGTCCATACTTCTTGGCTTATAGGTACTGTTCACCAAGAGCTAAGAGCTCCGTTGCAGGCCTTTGTAGGGACCTTAATGTAGCCATCTAAAAACCCGGGTCTCTGTAGTCTGCCCAGTGAGAGGATAGGAAACTCTTTTCTTTTGTAAAAATAGGGGATTGTTTCCATCTGCCATTTCAACTAATAAGTGTAAAGAAGTTATTAAGAGAGCTTGGAGGAAATTTGAGGGTGGTGCACCAGTAATCTCTCATCACTAATATGGAATATGCTGGCACATGGTAGACACTCCATAATGTATTCATGAAATAAAAATAAAATTAAGTAAATAACTTGCTAGGAGTTTCCAAAAAATACAACTTTTTTTTAAATTGTAGAAATAATACAGATTTCTGGACTTGTTGGAGTGACTGAGTCACCTTGGTGACTGAATAAAATTGTTAATATTTAAATATAAGCTCCAGAACTGAAAATGTTTTTATACATTATCTCTTGTGTAGGCTATATTGCACAATAAAAATTGAAGCTGTGTATTGTTCTTCCAGCAAGTCAGCAGTTCTTTTTTTTTTTTTTTTTTTTTAATTTTTTTTTATTTTACTTGAGAGAGGGAGAGAGCACAAGCTGGGGGAGCAGCAGCGAGAGAGGGAGAGGCAGACTCCCTGCAAAGCAGGGAGCTGACTCGGGGCTCGATCCCAGGACCCCAGGATCATGACCTGAGCTGAAGGCAGGCACTTAACCGGCTGAGCCACTCAGGCGCCCCTGCAAGTCAGCAGTTCTTACTAAGATAGAAAAAATAAATTTTAAGGAGCCCTCATTTATGAAACTGATAATACTGTGCCTAATTGACCAAAGAAAACACTTACTGTGATTTAACTTCTTTTATGAAAAGTGAATCTGGGGACTAATACATTCTGTTAAGTAACCTCATTTGTTTTTAATTCATGAAGTTTTTTGTATATATAATTTTGGAGGGAATGAGGTATAGTTTATACATTGCTTATTAAAGTTAGAATTTTCTGTTTAATTATTTTTGAAATCTGAATTTCAGAAAGAACGACAGAAAACAGCAGGTGATGGCTGGTTTGGTATGAAAGCTCCAGAATTGACAGATGAACTAAAAAATGATCTCAAAGCACTGAAGATGAGAGCTAGCATGGACCCAAAAAGGTTTTACAAGAAAAATGATAGGGATGGCTTCCCCAAGTATTTCCAGGTATGAAACAAACAATAACGGCGGTGATGTGTGGATTTTAGTTTGGAAGGCATTATAGTGTTCTTACTGTTTACTCTTTAAATAGGTGAATATTTATAGGGCACATCTGCTGAGGCTGTATAATAATGGGCAGAACCCAATTCAGAAAACCTTTTGGCCACCAGCTTGTAATGGCATTCCATATAGAGAGAAGGTGTTGCAGATGGTAACTAAGTTTCCAGGTCATACCTCTAAAAGTTACGGAACCTCTAAGTTGGGTATACCATATATGAATAGTATTAGCCTAACAGCAAGAAGCCTTACATGATGGAGGAGGAAATAGGGAACATTTGCACCAAACTCTTCTTCTCCAGATAAAGAGGCATCCCCAGGCAAATGCTGAAAATAAGTTAAAAGTTGGTTTTCAAAGTGTTTTCAGATGAAAATCCAGATGATTCACCCTCTGGTAGCTGTCACCTTCATTCTGTTCTTTCTTGTCACTTACCTGAATTAGTCTAATAGTCCTTTACCTCCAGGTTTGCTCTCCCTTCTAGTCCATCCTCCGCATTGTAGCCAGTTATCTGTTCTTTTTAAAAAAAGGCGGTCTGTTCATGATACACCTCTGCTCAGTGATATCACAGATAACATTCAGTGATATCTTCAGTGATTCTTTATGACCTGTAGGATAGAGTCTATACAGTCTGCACTCAGACCAGCTCACCAGCTCTTCTGTCACATAGCCCTCCAACACACTTGGAGGAACCTTGACCTCCCTTAGGTAGAGTTGGTCACTTTTTTTTGAGGGCGTCTATAGTGTTTTGTTTAGCATAATAATTATGTTATGCTTTAATCTTTCAGTTACTTGACTGTGGATTTTCCTTAAGACTACGAGCTCCTTGCTGGCAGGGACCAGATATTCTTTGTCTTTATTTCCCAAACACTTAGCACAGTACGTGGCACATAGTGGACACTGTAAATTTTACTTGGTTGAATGTAGGAACAAATGCAGAGTGGTTACTAAGAAGGTTCTATGCTGGTAGCATTTATGATGACCTAGGAGACCAAATAGGTGTATAGTAGAGTTTATGTGTCAATTTTACTAAATTGGGAGACTAAAAAAAGAATTTATATTCTCTGTCCCACTTTTCTAGTTACACTGTTCATCAAGAATTTACTGTCCTGCCTAGCACTAAATTATATAAAAGGATTTTTGGCCTTTTATTGTAAATTCTAGTGAAATGTCATTAGTAGGACCCAGTGCCAATTGAATAGGTGACTTATTTTTGCTTTTAAAAAATGGCAAATTGACTTTAGTATTGATATCATTTAAGTTGTGTTTTCCATTCCTTTCTATAAATAGACTTTGTTAGAGCTACCCTGAAATATGAAAGCAATTTACCATTCAAGTATTTCATGACTTATTTCAATCAATTGCTCATAGATTGGAACCATTGTTGACAATCCAGCTGACTTCTACCATTCACGAATTCCCAAAAAACAAAGGAAGAGAACTATTGTGGAAGAATTGCTGGCTGATTCTGAGTTCAGAAGGTAAAGGAATTTATGTTTCACTTTGATTTATGTATGTTTTCCTTTAGAATATACATAAACTTTAAAATTTCAAGTAATTTTCAAATGACTTTAGCACAGTGTCAACAGCAGCACTATTTACATTTTGAATGGGATAATTCTTTATTAGGGGGAACTGTCCTGTGTATTGTAGAATGTTTAACAACATCCCTGGCCTCTACCTACTAGATGCCAGTAGCACCCCATCCCCAGTTTGTGACAAAAATGGATGGGTGCAACATTTCCACATGTCCCCTGTTGGGCATAAGCATTCCCAGTTTAGAACCACTGCTTGAGATGGAAGCTTGAAAATATTTGACTGGCTAGAGGAGAATGAGTCTGCAAAGGAGACTAGGAAAGAATAGCTAAGAGGCTATTAAGAAAACCAGGATGGCATAGTGTCACAGAAGTCAAAGGAGGAGAATACTTCGAGCAGATACAAACTGGAGGGAGTGGTTAACAGGAATAATTGCTGCTGAGAGATCAAATTGGGTGATGGGCATTAAGGAGGGCATGTGATGTAATGAGTACTGGGTGTTACATACAACTGATGAATCACTGAACTCTACCTCTGAAACTAATAATACACTGTATGTTAATTAATTGAATTTAAATAAAACTAAAAAAAAGGAAAGAAAAACTAAAAACTTCCTTTGGATATACATGGAGGTCAAAACATTCTTGCCAGGAGTTTTAGGGGAGTGATGAGGAGGAAACCAGACTGAAGAGGATTGGAGAGTTTGTTGAAAAGAAGAAATGGAGACAGTTCTTTGAAGTTTGAGAAGAGGGAGAGAGGCGAGACTAGTAGTGGGCATGGAGTTTTTAAGATGGGAGCATTTGGGAATATGTTTAAATGTACTTGAAGCCACTATGTATATATTATAGGAGATTTAAAAGCATACCTCACATAGAAACCCTTGTTGAACTTCCAGATTGGTTTAATAGCAAAAGTGAAAAGAACTGTTCAGGGTTTTAAAAACTTTTGTCAGCATGGAAAACAGATTTAACACAAGTGTTATTTATGTAAGCCATTTAATTAGTTTGGGTAATGGTAAAAATTTTTAGAAATAAGCAGTGCTCTTTTCTTATTACTCTCTCCTTGGAAATCTCATCCCCTGCAGGGCTTTAATTATAATGTATATACTGTTGGCTTCCAAATGCAGGATGTGTAGTCCAGATCGCTCCTGAGTCTAGACCCACATATCCAGCTGCTGCCTCAGGAACATCCAGGGGTTTCTCATAAGCACCTCTATGAGTTAACTTGGCCTTTCCTGTGCAATCTAATCCTCTCCCAGTGCTCTGTATCTCATGACTGAACAGTATCACCATCCATCCATCAGCAAGTCCTTGACACCTCCTCCTTCAGTCCACATTCATACTGTCAGTCTCTCCCATTTCCTAACTGTCTCTCAAGCCTTTTTCTCCATCCCCACACAGGCATGGTGCAAGCTGATTAAGTCTTTGTTTACTGTGTTAACTATGTTCTGGTTAAAAATTGACCTGTATTTTGTAATCTTGATGATAGCAATCTCAGAAATCACAGCAGCGTTGATAGTGCTTTTACTAAAAAATAGCGTGAGGAAGTTGGGAGAGTAAACTAGAAATTTTGTAGAATGAAACTCATAAAACTGCAGGTTAGAGGTAGTGTTCTTAGTTCATTTTTCCCATACTTCAGTCACTGAGTACCATTTTCACAATGTTTGCATTATCTGTATGCTGCCTGCTTTATTTTAAAAGGAAACTTTATATTGTCTACTGTAAATGGGTTTGTTGGCTTATAATTTTTATAATGTCCATGAAGATAAATACATTGCTTAAAGTAAATATTGTCTACCACCTAAATTTATGTTATCACACTATGCGAAACACTCTACTAGCCAATCTCCATGGAATGTTTTAATTCCTTCTACAACCTCTTTAAGAGGTTTCTGGCCTCTGAACACTTTGGGATAGGAACTTCATTGAATGTATTTAATACGTCATATGTTCATTAGTAGGAATGTCTTGGGACAGAAGAAGTAAGTGTAATATACAGGAGAAAATGTGATTTTCTGTGTTGTATGTGGTTTTTGGTTTTGTTTGTTGAGGTATAATTGACTTACAGTGTTCCATTAGTTCCAGGTATGCAATGTAGGGTTTGACAATTCTATACATTACAAAATGCTCACTGCTCTAAGTGTAGTCACCATCTGTCACCATACAACACTGTTGTAATATTATTGACGGTATTGCCGATACTGTGCTTTTCATCTCCATGACTTATTGTATAACTGGAAGTTTGTATCTCTTTATTCCCCTTCACCTATTTCACCCATCCCCCACCTCTGGCAACCACCAGTTTATTCTCTGTCTCTCTCTGAGGAACCTCCATACTGTTTTGGCGCAACCATAGTGGTTGTGCCAAATTACATTCCTACCAACAAAAGCACAAGGGTTCCTTTTTCTCCACATCCTCACTAACACTTGTTACTTCTTTTTGATACTAGGCATTCGGACTAGTATTTGAGAGTCTGTTTTGTTTGCTTTTTTAGATTCTACTTATAAGTGAAATCATATGGTATTTATCTTTCTCTGTGTGACTTACTTCACTTGGCTTAATACCCTCTAGGTCCATCCATGTTGTCCTGAATGGCAAGATTTCATTCTTTTATATGGCTCGGTAATATTCCTGTGTGTGTGTGTGTGTGTGTGTGTGTGTGTGTGTGTGTGTGTGTGTCTCACATCATCTTTATTCATTCATCTATTGATGGGACACGGGTTGCTTCCATATCTTGGCTATTGTAAATAATGCTGGGGTGCATATATCTTTTTGAGTTAGTGTTTTTGTTTTATTTGGGTAAATACCCAGTAGTGGAATTACTAAGTCATGGTATTTTTATTTTTAATTTTTTGAGGAACCTCTACATTGTTTTCTATGGTGGTTACACCAATTTACATTCCTACAAACAGTACATGAAGGTTCCTTTTCTCCAAATCCTTGCCAACATTTGTTATTTCTTGTATTTTTGATATCAGCCATTCTGACTGGTATGATGTGATGTCGCACTGTGATTTTGATTTGCATTTGCCTTGTGATAAGTGATGTTGAGCATCTTTTCATGTGTGCATTGCCCTTCTGTATATCTTCTTTGGGGAAATGTTCAGGTCCTCTGACCATTTTTTAATCAGATTGTTTGGTTTTTTGGTGTGAGTTGTGTAGGTTACTTATATATTTTGGATATAACTCCTTATCATTTGCACATGAATCTTCTTCCATTCAGTAGGTTGCCTTTTTGTTTTATTGGTTTCCTTTGCTCTGCAGAAGCTTTTTATTTTGGTGTAGTCCCACTTGTTTATTTTTAATTTTTTTTCCCTTGCCTGAAGAGACATATCCATAAATATTTTATTGCTAGGACTTAATGTCCCGAGAGATTGGTGCCTATGTTGTCTTTTAGGGGTTTTACGGTTTTAGGTCTGACATGTAGGTCTTTCATCCATTTTGATTTTTGCGTGTGGTATGAGAAAGTGGTCCAGTTTCATTCTTTTGCATGTAGCTGGTTTTCCCAACACCATTTATTAAAAAGACTGTTTTTCTCCATTGTATATTCTTGCCTCCTTTGTCATAGATTAATTGACCATGTAAGTGTGTGTTTATCTGCGGGCTCTCTTCTGTTCCACTGATCTGTTTTTGTGCCAGTATCTTACTGTTTTGATTACTATAGCTTTGTAGTATATCTTGAAATCTGGGTTTTTGATACCTCTAGCTTTGTTGTTCTTTCTTAAGATTGCTTTGGCTATTTGAGGTCTTTTGTGGTTCCATACAAATTTTAGGATTATATGTTCTAGCTCTGCAAAAAATGCTATTGTGATATTTTGCTAGGAATTGCATTGAATCTGTATATTGCATTGGGTACTATGGACATTTTAAGAATATTAATTCTTCCATGAGCATGATATCTTTCCATTTGTGTTGTCTTCAGTTTTTTTCATCAGTGTCTTACAGCTATCAATCTCCTTGGTTAAATTTATTCCTAGGTATTTTGTTCTTTCTGTGGTACAATTGTAAATGGGATTGTTTTCTTAACTTTTCTTTCCGCTACTTTGTTATTAGTGTATAGAAACATAGCATTTCTGTATATTAATTTTGTATCCTGCAGTTTAACTGAATTCATTTATTCTGATAGTTTTTGGTGGTGTCTTTAGGGTTTTCTTTATGTAGTGTCATGTCATCTGTAAATAGTGACACTTTTACTTCTTCCTTCCCAATTTAGATGCCTTTTATTTTTCTTATTTAATTGCTGCAGCTAGGATTTCTGGTACTATATTGAATAAAAGCAGTGAGAATGGACATCCTTGTTTTGTTCCTAATCTTAGAGGGGAAAGCTCTTGGTTTTTCACCATTGGGTATCACGTTAGTTGTGTATTTTTCATATGTGGACTTTATTGTGTTGAGGTATGTTTCCTCTAAACCCACTTTGTTGAGTTTTTTATTGTTATGTTAATCACCATACATTACATCATTAGTTTTTGATGTAGTGTTCTATGATTCATTGTCTATAACACCCAGTGCTTCACGCAGAACGTGCCCTCTTTAATACCCATCACCAGGCTAATCCATCCCCCAACCCCCTCTCCTCTAGAACCCTCAGTTTGTTTCTCAGAGTCCATAGTCTCTCATGGTTTGTCTCCCCCTCCGATTTCTCCCCCCCTTCATTTTTCTCTTCTTTTTTTTTTTTTTTTTTTAACGTATAATGTATTATTTGTTTCAGAGGTACAGGTCTGTGATTCATCAGTCTTACACAATTCACAGTGCTCACCATAGCACATACCCTCCCCAATGACTATCACCCAGCCACCCCATCCCTCCCACCCCCCACCACTCCAGCAACCCTTTGTTTCCTGAGATTAAGAATTCCTCATATGATACGTCTTTCTCTGATTGACTTATTTCGCTGAGCATAATACCTTCCAGTTTCATCCATGTCATTGCAAATGGCAAGAGTTCATTCCTTTTGATGGCTATATAATATTCCATTGTGTGCGCACGCGCGCGTGTGTGG
This sequence comes from Zalophus californianus, assembly GCF_009762305.2. Taxonomy (NCBI): domain Eukaryota; kingdom Metazoa; phylum Chordata; class Mammalia; order Carnivora; family Otariidae; genus Zalophus; species Zalophus californianus. The sequence goes on along the minus strand of NC_045598.1, from coordinate 78,914,388 downwards.
GTATGTGTGTATATACCACATCTTCTTTATCCATTCATCTGTCGATGGACATCTTGGCTCTTTCCATAGTTTGGCTTTTGTGGACATTGCTGCTGTAAACATCGGGGTGCACGTAGCCCTTCGGATCCCTACATTTCTATCTTTGGGGTAAATACCCAATAGTGCAATTGCTGGGTCGTAGGGTAGCTCTATTTTCAACTTTTTGAGGACCCTCTTTCCCAGAGTGGCTGCACCAGCTTGCATTCCCACCAACAGTGTAAGAAGGTTCCCCTTTCTCCGCATCCCCGCCAACATCTGTCATTTCCTGACTTGTTAATTTTAGCCATTCTGACTGGTGTGAGGTGGTATCTCATTGAGGTTTTGATTTGGATTTCCCCGATGCTGAGCAATATTGAGCACTTTTTCATGTGTCTGTTGGCCATTTGGATGTCTTCTTTGGAAAAATGTCTGTTCATGTCTTCTGCCCATTTCTTGATTGGATCATTTGTTCTTTGGGTGTTGAGTTTGATAAGTTTTTTATAGATTTTTAAAAGAGTTTTTAAATCATGAATGGATGTTGTACTTTGACTTTTTTTAAAAGATGCCGGGGGATGGGGTGGTCAGAGGGAGAGAGAGAGAATCCTAAGCAGGCTCCACACCCAGCACGGAGCCCACCACGGGGCTTGATCTCACTACCCTGAGATCATGACCTGAGCCAAAATCAAGAGTCCCAACACTTAACCAACTGAGCCACACAGACACCTCAACAAATGGTTTGCTTTTTTTTTTTTCCATCAGCTTTTGAGATGATCATATGGTTTTTATTCTTTTCTTGTCAATGTACATTGATTTGCAGATATTGTACTGCTCTTGCATACATGGATCAAATCCCACTTGATTGTGGTAAATGATGTTTTTAATGTATTGTTGGATTCGGTTTGCTAATATTTTGTTGAGAACTTTTGCATCTTTGTTCATCAGGCATATAGACCTGTAGTTTCTTTTTTTGTAGTGTCTTTGTCTGGCTTTGGTATTAGAGAAATGCTGGCCTCGTGAAATGAATTTGGAAGTTTTCCTTCCTTTTCTATTTTTTGGCATAGTTTGGGAAGAATAGGTATTAACTCTTCTTTAAATGTTTGGAAGAATTCAGCTGTGAATCCATCTGGTCTTGAATTTTGTTGGGAGTCTTTTGATTACTGATTCAGTTTTGTTACTAGTAATAGATCTGTTCAAATTTTCTATTTCTTCCTGATTGTTTAGTTTTAGAAGATTGTCCGTTTCTAGCAATCCATTTGTTTTCTAGATTGTCCCAATTTATTGGCATATACTTTTTCATAGTATCCTCTTGTAATTCTTTGTATTCCTGTGGCATCTGTTAATTCTTCATTTCTGATTTTGAGTTCTCTTTTTTCTTAATGAGTCTGGCTTTTTTGTTTTTTTAGCCTCTATTTTATTTCTGCTCTAATCTCATTTTTTCCATCCTTGATTAGGTTCAAACTGAACTGATAAGCCCTTCTTTTGAACTTCTGTGGACCACATTTATCAATATTTACCACAGTGGCAATTAAAATTAAAAAACTTTAAAAATATTTATTGATTCCTTTTAAAATAAAACATACCATTACACATTGACATATATTTTCATGAACAAAACAAAAATGATTTAGTGCAGATCTCTTTAATGTCTGACTTTAATGTCTGGCTTAAAGATAGTTGGAGCCTCATACCTGCTTCTACATCAGTCTGCTATTTTTACATTTCATCCTATAAAAATCTTTAAAGCATTTGATATCATCTGATAACTGGATATGGTACATGGGCCTCCAGTGGTTGAAAGTTTTCAAAAGCCCTCCCTTATAGTTGCCATTTTTTTCTCACGGCAGGCTCAGACTGCAGGCTCTACGAGGGTAGGGACTATGGTTGTCTTGGTCACTGCTCAGTCCCGCAGCTCCAAATATGGCTCCACATGGTGGAATTTAGTACAAATATGCTAAAATAGTGAAAATGCAAACAGTTTTTGGAGATTTAGTAGTTACACCACCCCATCACATTAACTTCTGTTATCATACTTTAGAACTTAAAAGTTTGGTTTTCTTTTTAGATATAACCGAAGGAAGTACTCAGAGATCATGGCTGAAAAAGCAGCAAATGCAGCAGGAAAGAAGTTTCGGAAGAAGAAGAAATTTCGCAATTAAGATTCACCAAGCAAGCCACAGTATTTTATATCTCCCTTTATTTACTCAAGATGTTTTGAAAATTAACATCATCACACAAATTAATATAGACTGGCCCTGTTTGAAAAAAGTTGACTTGAGGGAAAATCAGTCATATACCCTTTGGGATAAAAACAGGTGTGTCTACAAAAAACCCACCCATGCTTAGACCCTTTGAGGGAGAAAAAGGGAAACCTCAACCATTTTAAGATGAATAACACTTTCGTAAAGTTTTCAACACTTGATTATTTGAAGAAAATTGAATTAAACATTTAGAAGGTATAAAGTTTGTTAACATATACAAAAAACTTTAAAATTACATGATCAAAGCTAAACAATACTATAGAGTGAGCGCACGCGCGTGTGTTAGTGTGTAGGGGGAGATGGTATACCAGAAATGCCAGGTGTGTTTGTGTGTAGAGTGGAGACAGTATACCCGAAATGCCCCTTTCTAAGTTCAGGTCCAGAAAATTGGTGAAGCTGGGATACAGAAATCTGCTTGTTAGCATTAAAAGTCACAGTTGAAACCAGAGTATTCTTGGAGCAAAGGTATGTTAGTATGTGACAGAAGAACTAAATGCAGCTATATAAAAAGGACTTAAAAAGGTAATGAAGACTTCCTAGAAAGTTTGGGTTAAAGGTCGATGAAGCAAGAGAACTGTTTTCTTTCTTTAGGAAATGAAACGGGAGAAAAGATTAATTTTATCCAGAGTCAATGTTGTGTTCCAGGTGAATTAGTCTTATTAAATCAGTATAATTTTAACCTGGTCAGAAATAATTTTAAATTGGTTCAGTTTATTTCATCTCCAGTAGCAGTATACATCCTGACTGATGTATTTGTGGTACCTAAGGAGTGTTGGCCATTTCTCGTAATGATTCTTTGTGGATTCTTCCTTTAATATCATTATTTATGGAACCTCTCTTTTCCCAGCAAACTGCTTGGGATTTCAATAAATATAAAATTTCGTATTTTGTATATATTGCTTGGGATCATAACCAACCTAGTAATAGAACTGACAATGACATTCATAGGTGGAGTTAGGCAAGTATCTTATCTGTTCTCTTTTTCAGAAAAACTTATATTCCAAGAATATTAAGTTTTGCCTTCCACTGGGTAAAATAAGGACCCGCTATGAAAGAATTAAATACCAAAACAAGAAGAAGAAGTAATAGTTTTACCCTTTGCATATTCTTCCAGAAGGAGTCGTTCTCAGAACATTGCTTCAACTCATGCCACTCCGCCGTAAGAACACTCAGAATTGTTAATCATTTGGTATGATGTCTCTGTGCACAGAAAGTTGAGGACTTACCCAGTTTTTCTCAGGGTCAAGGTGTGGATCAACTTCTTACCTACCATATGATTTTTGGGATGGTTTCTGACTCATGAATGCTACTATAGGTTGAATTATTTGGTACTTGAAAACTGCAGCCATGACATATTTGTGATGTTACAGTTTGTATTACAAGTAAAACAACATTAGTGACCTCTAATCTTTGCCACACAAAAAGCAGCATTAGAGCTTTCTGGATTAGAAGGCAGTGCTAAGGAAAGAGAACTGAGCCTAAGCGCTAAGTCTGCCTCTGTCCTTAAGCCACCGTAGATGTATGTGTTTTCAGTATTTACTTTTAGTTACATTTTAACATGCTCTCTTTTGTTGTCTCCACAGATACATTTTTAATTTTATTTCATTATATGCATTTTTGTAAGCCACTTAGAACAAGACAGAGTTTTTAACAATTACAAAGTACTTAGTGAAATAAACTGAAATGATTCAACTAAAAATCATTTAGTTAATGTTTATTTTAAGGAACCGAAACTGCTAATACAGTTTCTTCATCTCAAATGTGATCTTCAGAAATTTATTTTAAATCATCAAAACCAAAGAAGACTAACAAAGTATAATTACAGGTAAAGGTCAGAAGGAAGTCTTAGTGTTCCCAGCCTTCTACAAATATCTAGATATTTGAATAACGGATGTATTTTCCTTGGTTTTTTTAAGCAAAGCAGTTCTGTTGAGAAGCAGGTTTTAGTGACTTTTGGCTTGTGTCACTGAAGGTTCACTTACTGGAACTTGTCTAAGGCTTCCTGACTATGAGGAAATACCCTGACTCCTCAACTGAGAAGCATTACAAAGCATACAAAGTGCGGACATGGTAGAGTGCAGATGAAAGAAGGGCCTTCAAAATACTGTTAAGAGCTTGAAAGATTTCTGAAACACCCCATCTCGCTGTACACTGCTTTTAAGACCACTTATTAAAATGCCTATAACACAACTAGTTTGTTAAGTGAGGAAATTAGGGAGAGAGGAAAAGGACAGTGGAAGAAATCAGATGGAGCCAGGGTGAAGTTAGTAAAATGATTCCGTGAACCTGTGTGACAGTTGGTAAAGGTGGGCCCTGAGCTTCGTAGTATCTAACACAAAAATCAGTTCTGTGTTCACTATTATTAGAAGATAAAAACAAACTAACTGCTTTAGAGAAACCCCAGTATTCCTAAGACCTGAGAAACTTCTCATGGGTCCCCATAACAAGGATGTCTAATAAGAGGCTATTCTTGGCTGCCCAGAGGATACATGGCAGGATTTTAAAGAAAAAGAAAAGGGGGCTTAAATACAACCTTCAGTAACTGGGATAAACTTATGGGATCCCACTCTTAGTAAGTTACAAGAAAACATCAAATGACAAAAATGTTAATACCATTTCTGAGGTATGTACTTTTCGGTTCACTCTCTCAATCACTGACAACTATTGTTCAGAGTGATAACCCAGAACATTTTACTGAAAGATTTCAGTAAGAGTTGAAACAAAAAATGCTTTCTAACAAGCATCTGACCGGTTGAGATGTAAAATGCAGGTCTTCTCATGATTGCACAAGTTAAAAAGTGAGGAAGAAGTGTTTCTAGTTTAAAAGTGAAGAAGGAATGCTTCCAGTTACCAATAGCTTCCAAGAAGCAGGGTTCATAGCATGACCTGTAATTAAATGTCATAGCAGATCAGTGTTTTATCAAAGAAATGAAACCTCAGAAATGAACTTATGAAACGTGAAGTTGGATAACAGTGGAGAGAGGTTCTGAAGTGGAAAAAAGTTCTCAGTGAATACTTAACATGAATGGTGAGGAAGGCAAAATTATTTTAGATGATGGGTGGTGGACAGTAGATGTTTCAGTTATCGGTGCATAACAAATTACCCCCAAAACTCAGTGACTCAAAAGCACCACCATGTTCTTACATATCCTGATTTGGTGGGCCAGGTGGGTGGTTTGTACTCTACAGCATATCAAATGAGGTCACTCAGTGACTCAGCTAGTAGTGGAGTTGATCTGGAAGGTTCAAGACACTTCCCTAATAACATGCTTAGCACCTTGTAATTTAAAAAAAATATATGAGGACATATGAAATTTTTCTTCAGGATAGCACTGAATTGCTCTAAAACCAAAAGACCCACACACTTTGTGTGGCACTGAAGGCTCTGGCCTGGTTAAGTGGACTGAATTCATAGTTATTTAGGAAATTCTACTCCCCACCTACTTCCTTCCTTGTCCTGAGGGAGAAGGAATTGCTAACTAGATTGAAGTGAGCCCAAGATACTGGGCTCTCTTTTACAAATGAAGAGAGTTACTATATTAACAGGTCAGAAAACGTGCCATCACTTTTTCTGTTAGGGTGCAGGCCTGTCATCCTTTCTTCCAAAGAAGGTGAGAAACTGGACTTGGGGCTTTCCTGAGCCACACCTTCTTTACTAAAGGTAGGGGGTGATGGGAACATAAGTTGTTCCATCACAACTTAGCTGAGAAGTGATGCAGTCGGGGGGTCTCTTCCAGCTATGAGCTGAGTGGTGCTTTCTTCCTCGGGGCTCTTATGGTTACAGCCAGAACCGCAAAGGAGGGACTGGCAAGGCTTAGACACCAAATCCTGACCTTAAACCCCATGCAACATACGGAAATTCTGAGGTCTTGTTCATGAGGTGTTTTCCTGACCTCTTTAAAATGACAGGAAAGAAATAGGTGTTTGTAGTTGTCTATGTTTGAAGAAAAGAAATGTTTGAAGCTTTGTTCAGTCTCTCATTCCTACACCTACCCGCCCTCGCCCCATAACTCAGGGAAGTTCAGAAGAGTAACATTAAAGTACAAACAAGAGAGTGTGATTAACTGGACTTTTTCTGTATCCTAAAGTCAGTGTATTATCAGTAAGACTTACTTCTTCCTTAAGTGTGTGTGTGCATATATACACACATTTACAGACACACACACACCAAAATAGCAATGAGACGAGGAGAACAAGTCATAGCTTCTGGAATGTGAAGCTCATTAAAACCTTGGCTAATTTATCTAACAGCTGCCCTTCCAGCCAAATCTGCCGCTTCTCCCCGCTTCAGCTTCACCACAGGTCATCTCAGCTGCCTTGCTGTGGAGGGGACGAGGTATCGGAGTGAGATGAGAGGGTACTGAACAACTGGGCCAGTGCCTTCCCCAAGCCTTGCTGACCGCAACTGCTGCCCTTTTTACATATTTTACCTTTAGAGAGATGCTTGGTTTTTCCTTTAGTGAAATCACTATCCTGATTTAATGAAAGGCATTTCAAGATGACCCTACAGTTCCTCAGTCTCAAATTCAAGGTCATCAATTCCAGTTACCCTCATTTCCACTCCACTTCCGCCAGTTGCTATCATTGCCTTAGACTTGTTCCTTGAAACTGTTCAAAGGTCACGATTCTGAACTCTCAGGGTAGGGTACTCCAATCTGTTAGCCTTTTTTTTTTTTTTAAGATTTTATTTATTTGAGAGAGAGAAATTAAGAGAATGAGTGGGAGGAGGGGCAGAGGGAGAAGCAGATTCTCCACTGAACAGGGAACCTGACACGGGCCTCAATCCCAGGACTCTGGGACCATGACCTGAGTCAAAGGCAGATGCTTAACCAACTGAGCCACCCAGGCACCCAGCCTTCCTCCTTCTAATCTAACCTTGGCTGCACTTTGGAATTACCTGAGGTGGCTTCAATAATACAGATGCCTGGCCCCCACCCCCAAAGATTGTGAAGTCCTGATCTCAAGCATTGCAGCCACCATTACTCTCCCAATCCTCCACCCCATCAGGATACATTTTCCTCCCTAACCAGTCTGGACCCAATTGGTCAGACATCTCAAAAATTCTTTGTATTCCCATGGTCTCTCTATTCTCTATTTTTTTCTGTTACTGTCACCTGCCAGGCCCAGCCAGGGAAACACTGTTTTTATCTGTCCAGATTACTGAGATTTGGGAAACTACCATAAGCTACAGACTCTCAGCTGGACTTTCACTGCTGTTCCACAGTTCTTTGATTACTTTCCACCAAATTCATTCAGTCTGAAAGTCAGCAAGTCACCCCAAAATTGAGTCCCATAGATTATTTAAGCACCAGCGTACACCAGTGAAGAAGACAGAGCCCCGGAACCCAGATTCACTTACCAACTGGTTTCCCAGTAAGGCGGTGACCCAAGACAGGAGGGCAGGAGAAAGGGAGAAGTCAAAGTATTTCTCTCCCTCTGCTTTAGATTGGGTTGGGGCTCTGCCATTTCCCAGTCCCCACCAGGCAGCCCTCCACCACTGAATGGCCCACGCCTCTGGGTTGAGTAACACCATCTCCCAATGACCCTGTGGCACTAAGGATGATAGAGGTTTCCTACTTTTCCAATCTCTGGGTTACCCATACTTTCAGCACTTCCATCACCTGCATAACAATTCCCTATATTAAATTCTCTAGAGCGAAGCATTTTTCTGCCTGGACCCAACTAATACATGTCAGCCAAACCAAACTAGCTGATAGGGAGTGTTCAGTCAATGAACATATATTAAGTTCTATGCATACCAGCCACTCTGCCAGATACAGTGAGTTTTTCACCTTTTACGTCTTTGTTCATATGGTTAACTCCACCTAAAATATTCCTTGCTTCTTTCCCACCTAACAAAACGCTGCTGACCCTTCAAGCTTATAAGAAGCCAGTATTCTGAGCATCCACTCTGTGCAAGGCACGCTGCTGGGGGTACATCCCAGGCATCACAGAACTGACAGTCTATGTTTCTTCATGAAGTGTTCTATCAGATTTTCTCTACTGATATGTACACTCTCGAAAGTCCCATTTGACTGCTTTTTTTTAAAAAAAAATTGTATTTAACATCTGTGTAGCACTTACTACTAGGCACTGTTCTAAGAACTTACAGCTGGTTTTTATGTAACTTTATGTATGTATGTATGAAACATTATATTCGTATATAACAATTTAGGTAACCTTAGGTAAACCTATGAAGTAGGTGCTACTATTATCCTTATTTTATAAGTGAAGAAACGGAGGCACAGAGAAGTTAAGGAACCTGCCTAAGGTAAAGAGCTAGTAAGTATAACTGTCACACTTTTATTTTAACCTTGCACTATGGCTATCTGCATACCTGTTTCCACATCACCAGCAAAAACTGCTGAACTTTTTCCCTTTCTTTACCAGTTACAGAACATGTATTTTAGTTGGGAATGTGGCTTCCTTGGGAAAAGAAGCTATGATTCTCACCTTCCCGTGGGATGTAAATGAAAGCAGTATGTGCAACTTCTGGGAAATGTCCCTCAGAGAAGGGTGAGCTTGAAGTGGGGCTCTGTCCCTTTTTCTTCTCCGCACTAACTAGTATGTTGAACTGATAGCAGGGGAGGAGCAATCTTCTTGGAACATCAGGAAAAAAGCTGCATTTATAAGGTGAAAGAATAAATAGGAGCCTGGATCTCTAATGATCAAGTAGTTGCCACTGCCTGAACTTTCACATGAGAAAGAAACCTCCATCTTGCCGAATCCATTGGTATTTTGAGTTTCCTGTCACTCATTCCAAAGCCAATCCTAATTAATGGGATCATGGATCCATGGCTTCCTGCTCCACACTAGGGTGAACTCTAAGAAAATGCACTCTATCTCACTCACCTTTGTATTTCTTTCCAATGTGGTTCTTTAAACAAAGCTAGTACTCAAAAATATATATCCGATTGAGTATGAATGAGATTACAAAATATTTTTTAAAATGCTGATGCACGTAGAAAGCCCCAGATCAAGGAGGAAGCTGGAATGAAACCACTCCTGGCCTCCGGTCCTCAGAGTCTGGGGCACAGGCAGCAATAAGATGGGCGTGGTCTCCAGGCCCTGGGGCAACCCCCTCTTTGTCAATGCCTTCCTGGAATCCTGGGGGTGTGAGGCCGAGCTGTAAAAGCGCAAAGAAAATAGGCCTTCAAATTGGAACACCTTCAGTTTCCCCTTCACCTTCATGCTTTTACCCCTGCGTTCCTCCTGCCTCAGAAGAGCAGATGTTTTCCCATCATGCCGAGGCTAAGCTTTCACCTTACTCCCATAACATCTTTGCATCTTAATTTTCTCATCTGTAAAATGGGGATAATTATTAGTAGGACTTGGGGAATAATTAAATGGCAAGGGCTAAATACTTTGTTGGCATTTAGAAAGATGTTAGGGGTTCTTTTCCTCATGACTCCCTTCTCCAGAGGCAACTTGCTTCGTCAGTTTTTGGAGAGAATACTTTCTTCTAGTTTTCTTCCTACCTCTCTGGCTGCCTTTTCTTGGACTCTGAAAAACTCCTTCTTTACCTATCCTTCAAATGTCCGTGCTCTGGGTTTCTCCCCGCACTACCCCCCTAGTTCCAGCCTCCATCATTTTCTTACCTAGGTAACTCCAACTGCCCTGAACTGGTCCAGCTCCCAGGCCTGCACTCTGCCAGCCAGGCATCCACACTACAGCCAGAGCAGAGATAGAAGGCACACATCCAAGCACACTGCTTCCCACCTAAAAGCGATTCAGTGGTTTCCTGTTGCCTTTTGGGTAAAGTCCACAGTCCTTAACATGTTGTGCAAGACCGTCAGGACACGCTGCCTGCTGGAATCACTACAAAGAGAGATTTTGTTCTATTTCTCCACATTTAACGGGGGGGTGGGGGGAGCTCCTAAAAGGTATACTTACGGCTGAGATGCAGCATATAGTAAAATGTAAGGAGTCAATAAATGCTGAATGCAATTCAGAAAATCTTCAGTGGATAAGCAGTATCAGAGTGGTCTAGGAACAATGTTTTTTTTTCTCTTCATCATTAGTATTGGGTTTTGTTTTAAGACTTGACTTTTTCATTACAAGGATAAGATTGGCTTATGAAAAACTTCAAACATTACAATGAGATACAAAGTAAGAAAGGCCTTCCGTCCTTTCATATCACTGCTTCTCCTGCCCCAGCACTGTTAGTTGTATATGCTTCCAGAAAGTTTATATGCACACACAATCATAGTAATGCATGTTATTACTATTATTATTAGCATTATTTAACACAGGTAGAATCATATTAAACATGCTCATTTTCATAGCTTTTTTCATATAATCTTGGATATTTTTCCATAGCAGTATATATAGATCTTTCTCACTTTTTAAAGGTCTGCATTGTATTCAATTATATGACTCTACTATACTTTCTTCAGTTATTTTTTTAATTTTTTAATTGAAGCATAGTTGGCATACATTAGTTTCAGGTGTACAACACAGTGATCGACAATTCTGTACATTACACAGTGCTCACCATGGTAAGTGTAGTTACCATCTGTCACCATACAGAATTATTATTATATTGACTATATGCACTATGCTGTACTTTTCATCCCTGTGACTTATTTTATAACTGAAGTTTGTACCTCTTAATTTCCTTTACCTGTTTTGCCCATCCTCCTACCCCCAGCAACCACCACTTTGTTCTCTGTATTTATGAGTCTCTCTGTTTTCAACATTTCAACATTGTCTGTTCCTAGATCACTCTGATACTGCTTATCCACTGACGATTTTCTGAATTGCATTCAGCATTTATTGACTCCTTACATTTTACTATGTAAAGTACTTGTACAACCTTGATAGAGATCTAGGTTTTTTCTAGTTTGTGGCCATTCCAAATAATGCTGCATTTATGGGAGGTAAATAAATGTCAATTTTTCTAAATATACAAAAATGCAAAGGATTAGAATACTAAAATAAATATACATCACAACCAAGTAGGATTCACTTCAGAAATGCAAGAAGGGTTAAATATTAGAAAATCTGTTAATATATTGCATAGTATTAACAGATCAAAGGAAAAAACCTCCATAGATTACTGACAACTAGGGATAGTTTCTTAATGTAATAAAGTGTGTGTGTGTGTGTGTGTGTGTGTGTATGCATGCGTGTGCACCAACCCCAAAAGCTAGCATCATGCTTAGTGGAGAAGCATTCCTATAATGGTCAGAAACAGGATGGCTCAGTCTACTGTCACCATTATCACAAAAATTAACATTTTTCTGGAGATACTAGCAGATACTATGACAAGAGAAATAAACATAAGAATTAGAAAAAAGATATAATTATTTGTGAGTGATATATTTCCAGAAAACACAACATAGTTAACTGAAAAAACTACTTTTCCTTTTAAAAAACATAATTCACATATCATAAAATTCATCCCTTTAAAAATGTGCAGTACACTGGCTTTTTGATTATGCAGAGTTGTGCAATTATCACCACTCATTCCAGAACACTCTGTCACTCCCCCCAAATCCCATTAAATACCCAACTTCACATTCCCCTTAGCCCCAGCACTTGGCAACAGTTAACTTCTGTCTCAGTAGATCTATTTAGGATATTTTATATAAATGGAATCATACAATATGTGGTCTTTTATGACTGGCTTGACAATGTTTTCAAGGTTTATCCATGTTGCAACATGAATCACTATTTCATTCCTTTTTATTACTCAATAATAATATTCCATTGTATGGATATACCACATTTTGTGTATCCACTCATCAGCTGATGGGACATTTGGGTTGTTTTTGTTTATTAAGAATGCTACTATGAACAGTCATGTACAGATTTTTGTGTTAACATAAACATATGTTTTCACTTCTCTTGGGTATATACCTAGGCGTGAAATTGCTGGGTTATATAGTAACTCTGTATAAATTTTTGACTAATTGCCAAACTATTTTCCAAAGAGACTACCATTTTATATCCCCACTGGCAATATGAGGGTTCTAACTTCTCCACATCCTTTCCAACACTTGTTATTGTCTCTTTAAAAAAAAAAAGATTTTATTTATTTGAGAGAGAGGGAGCACATACACAAGTGGCGGGGGAAGGAGGGAGAAAGACTCCCCGGGGAGTGGGGAGTGGAGAGCTCAACCTGGGCTTGATCCCAGGACCCTGAGATCAGGACCTGAGCCAAAGACAGATGCTTAACCAACTAAGCCACCCAGGTGCCAGTCTGTCTTTTTTATTACAGCCGTCCTTGTGGATGTGAAGTGGTATCCCATGGTTTAGAACTGAAAAATCATTTTAAATAGTAAAATAGTTCAATTAAGATGGCTGGATATAAATTTATTTTTTAAAATATCAAAAGCCTTCTTATATACAAACCATAATCACTTAGAAAATACAATGGAAGAAAAGATCTCAACAAAAAAGAAACTATCTAGGAATAAAGTTAACAAATAAGCCAAGATATACATAAAGAGAAGAAACTTTAACATACTTCTGAAGAGCATAGAAAGACTGAATAAATGGAAAAACCTATGTGTTCTTCCCCCCGCTGCTGCTGTTAAATAGGAAGATTCCACAGAGTTAGTTCAATTCTCCCTATATTAATCTATAACAAGATTCCAACACAAATATCTCCTAAGATTAGAACCAGATTAGCTGTAACTAAGGCTCATGTGAAAAGACAATACAGAATTATTGTTTTACCCAAAGACCCAGGCATTCCGGCAAGCTGCTTATTAGCTGTGTATTCCTGGACAAGATACTTAACCTGTCTCAGATGCCCCTTCCATGAAAGGGGATACTACCAACCTGGTAGGGTCATCAGGAGGATTAAATGCCTTAAAATGCATAAATTACTTAGAACAGTACCTGGTGTATAACAAATGCTAAATAAATGCTAGTTATTAATATTATGTGAGAAAAAAATTCAAGAATAGATGAGGAAAATTCCAAAAAAAAGAATACATACCTAAGTATATTCTGGATGAAATAAAGATTTAAGTACAAAAATAAAACCATATAAAGCACTAAAGTAAAACATGATGAAATTATTTTATAATCTGGGTGCAGTATAACCCCAAACCTGGAAGCCATAAAGGAAAAGACTGATAAATCCTAATATATGAATTTCTGTAAGGCAATGAAATACCACATATGAAATCAAAAGACAAATACATTAAGAAAGAATAATTGTAATACATATCATAAACAAAGGACTGGTTTCCATAATATGTAAAGAACTACAAACCAACAACATTAATGACCAATTATACAATAGAAAAATGAACAACTCAAGAAAAATAAATCACAGAAATACAAATTAGTCTACATATGAAAAATGCTCGGCTTTCCCTCATAATAAAAGACATGACACTGCAACTAGAAACCATCTTTCACCATCTGGTAACACAGAGGCTGTGAGGAAATGGGCACTCTCACACCCTGCTGGTGAGAGTAAATAGGGCATAATCTCTGTGAAGGTAACGTGGCAATATCTATCAAAGAATGCACAAACAAACCTTTGACCCAGCAACCCAACTTCCTAGGAATCTATCCTACAGATATACTTGCACTTGTGTACAATAATGTAAGAATGAGCATGTTCACTGAAGCATTGTAACAGGAAAATACGCCTAAATGTCCAACTGTTGGGGACTGTGAAATCATTTCAGTACATATATGCACACTGGAACAAGGCAGCTCCACCTATATTAATAAGTGAAAGAGTAAGTAGAGCATACTACCAATTGTGTATCGCCTATATCAACATAAACACAGACAATATATGTAAAAATGACATGAGCATAAGATAAATCTGAAAATATTTCCCAGAAACCATTTTCACTAATAGCTTATAGAAGAGAACTGCAAGGCTAAGATAGGAACAACAACGATGCTTACTTTTCTCTGTACCTTTGTTGGCAATGTTGGATTTTGTATTTTTTTGCAGGGAGTTTGTTACAATGAATTTTGAAAATTCCATTCATTCATTCATTGGTTCCCATTTAGTGAGGGAGGAACCCTAATCTCATGCAAACCCATGAGCTGTCAGGGGAAGAGAGACAAAATAGCAACCCCTGCCTGGAGGCGGGCAGAATGGACCTCGGACCCCTGCACTGGAATCATGCGGGGGGGGGGGGTGGGGGACAGCGGGCATTCTTATCAGAAATGCAGATTCCTGGGCCCCGTCCCCGATCGACTGAATCCGAGTACCGCGGTGAGGCCCGGAAATCCGCATTTCTGACAGGATCCCACTGGGGATTCTGGGCTGGAAAGGGCAGTCAGCCAGCACAGCGCAGGTCAGGGTGTAGGCGTGTTTTCTCATCCTTCCCTCGCCCTCCCTCGCCCCCCGACCCCAGCAATCACGGTCGCGATCCGGGCAAGGGGGTGTCAGCCCTGGAGCGTGGGGGCAGCTCCTCGGAACACCTCTGGGCCGAAACGGCGAGGCCTCTCTTGGCCGCCGCCCGGAGCCGCTCCTCGCAGTTCCTGGGTCACGCTGCGCTGGGAGCTGGGCCCAGACCCTGAGCCACCGAGCTGAGGAAGCGGAGCGGGGCGGGGGGCGAGGGCACCCGCGCGAGCGGCCAGAGGTGGAACGGCCGCAGAAGCCGCCGGCAGAAGGAGAAAGGACAGAGGAGGAGAGGCAAGTTCAACCGTGTAGGAAAAAAAAGGGAGGAGAGAAATGACGGGGTCAGAAAATAAATTACGGGGAGGGAAAAAAACTGCGACTCCGCCGGGACTCGAACCCGGAACCTTTGAATGTCTTCAGCCTCTAGAAGTCCAATGCGCTATCCATTGCGCCACGGAGCCACCTGTTGGAGTCTTCGCGCATCTGCTGTGTTAAGCCAGAGGCGACGGCCCCGCGCCCTTCCCACCGCCCCCTTAGCCGCTCCCCCGGCTTCCCGTTTGTGTCGCCGAGCCCAGGGCATGGCTAGCCTGGGCAGCAGCCACCGAACGCGAGCCGCAGGTGCCCGTGCTTCGCCGGCAGCCGCCTCTCACAGGGTCGATGAGTCCCGCGCGTCCGCCGGGCCCCGATCGGTCGGTCGGTCGGTCGGTCTGAGGGCTGCCACAGCCCCGTCTCCGGCCTGCCCAGGACGCGGCCGCGTAGGACCAATCACACCCGCGCTCTTCCTCCCCGGTCCCTTCCTGCCCCGAGCGCCCCCCGCCTACCCGGTCTCTCCGGCGGCCGGTCACGCCCGGTCCGGGCCCCGGCCCCGGCCCCGGCGATGCGAAACCAGTCTGGCCGTTGCGCCGTTAAGCCGGGCCGGTAACGCCGGGCACTTACGTCGCACCTTTTAGCGGCCGATCTCGAACGGCGGCCCCTCCCGGGTCCCGGACTCTTCCCTGGCGGGCCGCGACGGCGTCTGTGTGCGTGCTTGTGCGTGTTTTATTTGCGCAGGGTTCAGTAAAACGGGGTTTGGGTTGCATTTCGCTCCCCACAGACCCAGAGCCGAATTTCTGAGGTATCCGGGCTCTGGTGGACTGAGGGGGGCGACGCGCCCCGCGCCGCAGCATCCTCTGAGAGCGCATCCGAGTGCCGGGAGCTGCCTCCGCGACTGCCGTGCAGCCGCCCCCAGCCCGCGCGCAGGTGCGTGGGCGGCCCCCGCGAGGGTGGCTGCGCGCGTGGGAGCGCCGGGAGCATGCGTGTGCGGGTGCGCGTGGTGGAGGGCGCGCGCCCGAGCGCGGCCGCGGGTGTTCCCGGGGGTGGCGGGCGGCGGCCGAGCCCGAGGCTCCTCGGAATGGCGCCGTCGCCAGAAATCAGGTGGGTGACGGAGTGGGGGGGTGGAGGGTGGGTTCTTCAGTGCCCTAGTCGTCCCCATCAGCACGGCCCCGAAGCCACTTGAAATAAACAATCTAAGTAAATACTGCGTGGTTGCTATGCGACCGCTGCAGACAAAATCTCTGGCCTCCCGCTCCAATCCGTTTGCGGCTTTCCGAGAGCCGCCCACGTAGAAATTGCGGCGCTACCGCGGTGCGAGCTCTTCCAGTGGGTCCACAGCCCACTTCTGCACCAAACCACCGTCAGCCACAGCCCACACCGTGGTGCACGCCATTCGTCCCTGCCCAGCATCATCAGGCATCAAAGCAAAGCAGTCTGTCAGTGTTCTAAAGAGGGAAAGGGAGCTCCCAGGAAGAATCTAGTGTGGCAGGGATCTTTCCATTCTTCTATTTAACCCCACAACAGTGCCGTGAGGCAGGTACTATTGTCCCTTTATAAAGAAGGGACACTGCAGCTAAGAGAGGTTAAATTGTGTAGGGACACCCAGCTAGTAATTATCAAGAACTGTGAAGAATCTGAGATTTTACCCTCCTTGCAGGCTAACAGGTCAGCTTGTCAGTTTCATGGACGCTGACCGAGCACGCGAGAGAATACTGGGTCAGCAATGAAAGACTGTTAGAGCAAAAGCAATAGCCAGAGTGTCAACATGTTTGTTGTGTTGGTTTTCTGAACCCCAGTTCTCACAGGAATGAAGCAGATGGGCCCAGATGGATGCTTGCTCACAAAATGGGTTGCGTTACAGAAGAGGACTGCTAAACTTGGGGAGCCCACCATTATATAGCAAGCAGTGAGCAAGCCTTCTCTTTGTCCTTGAGGGAGACACCCTCATCCCTCAAGTTTGCTCACTGCAAGCACAACCCCCAGAAATGGCCCAAGTGAGCAGGGTCTTGCATTCTTAGCATATGTGGCAGGAATGTGCAAGGCTACTAAGGGCCCATGGTAGACTGCCTCTCCAAACAGTAAGTGACGGAAGCCTGATTGCTGCCAGGCCTGTTTCATTCCACCGTATTAAAAGTAACATGCCTTGACAACAAACATTTTGTGTATAGCATTGTTATGCCCCCTTTAAGATTAATGAAATAAAACACATCTTGGCATACATCAAGGAATTCTCACATATGCAAAATTAGCCCACAAAATAGAATATTACTTTCAATCATATTTATATAAACAAATCTTTATTGAACTCTGCCATGTACCAGGCACTGGCAGCATCTCAGTCTTCACTGTTCCTTGGAGTTGAACATGAGAGAACAGGGGAAGAGATGCCTTAGTGGAACCACAAAGAGGGTTTCTGCCTGGGGGTGTTGCAGCCAATTCTCAAATAATCAGTCATTGACATAACTAAGTAACAATTTAGACTCATATATAAAAGTTCTGGGAAGGGGCGGCGGGGTGGCTCAGTCGGTTAGGTGTCTGCCTTCAGCTCAGGTCATGATCCCGGGGTCCTGGGATTGAGTCCCGCATTGGCCTCCCTGCTTAGTGGGGAACCTGCTCTCCCTCTTCCTCTGCCTGCCGCCCCTCCTGCTTGTGTGTTCTCTCTCTGTCAAATAGATAAATAAAATCTTTAAAAAAAACAATAAACAAAGACAACTCTGGAAAGGGGGCATTGGGAAAGACACAAAGTGCTAGGATAAGATGTGTGTGTCCCTAATCCCACTTGATGAATCAAACAAAGAGTTTTAGATATTTGATTCCTCTCACTAGTTGAGACCCTGTCCTTTCACGGAAAACATTACCAAGAGACAGGGTTAGCAGACAGTGTGGGAAAACGAGGCTTGTGTGACAAACCCTGCTAGCAATCACGGTTGTACTTTTTACCCCCTAAGTTAGAAGCCTGGGAGAGCCACAGCGGAACAAGCTCTACATGTGTTCTATGACGATTAGTAAGTGGTTTATAGTGAATCTAGTTGCCATAGGAGGGGAAAGACTCAGTAAGTTTTCCCAAACCTTTTCTAACCCTGAGATGAATTTTCTTAGGCCGTACATGCAGTAAACAGCCGCCATTAGACAACCTGAACTAAGAATTTCTCAAAAAAAAAAAAAGAAAAGAAAAGAAAATTAGCTCTTCCTTCCTGCCGGAAGAGGGAGCCAATGCACGCACTATAACCACCTCCAAGCTGGCTGATCGCCCAGGGGCAGTTGGAGTTCCCTGGCCAGCAAAACCCTAAATTAAAAACAACTTCATTTTGGGGCGCCTGGGTGGCTCAGTTGGTTAAGCGACTGCCTTCGGCTCAGGTCATGATCCTGGAGTCCCGGGATCGAGTCTCACATCGGGCTCCCTGCTCGGCAGGGAGTCGGCTTCTCCCTCTGACCCTCTTCCCTCTCGTGCTCTCTATCTCCCATTCTCTCTCTCTCAGATAAATAAATAAATAAATAATAATCTTAAAAAAAAAGAAAACAACTTCATTTTGGTGTTTTAAAGTTCAAATGCATTTTACATCCTCCGGGAGTTTGCAGTAACACTTTTCATATTTGTAAGGCAGAATTATTTTTAAGTTACTATGTTGTTCTATTTACAGTGCTTGGTAGCAGCTCTAGCCTGCCCCGGAAGGTCTAGAAATCTATGCTGTTATATATTTTCACTAGCTTTGCTTTGCTTCAGAGGGAGAAGGTCGTTGGTGTTGGTGTATCGGTTTAATTCAATTCAGTGAGTATTTAGGGAGGGTATACTTGGGGCTGCTGTGGGAGACTGAGTGAAAGTTTAAGTCACAATCCAAAGAGACTTCAAATTCCTTGGGGAAATATGACCAATGAAAATGAAGCAATAAGCAAATAATGCTATACAGCATGTGAAAACCAATGGCAAGGTGTGATGGGCACTCCTGCCAATAAAAGGTTTCTGAGTTTGTACTCCCAAGTAATAAGTATGTATGATTATATTCATTATGAAGCATACCCCAAAAAGAAGTTTTAAAAGGATGAGATTTTTAAAAAAACAAAGATGTGAGATGTGGAGCACAGACTATGGAGTCAGACCCCTGGTGTGCACCTCTTGGCTCTGATTCTTACTTGCAAGACATGCTCCTCAACTTCTCAGAGCCTTCTGTTACTCATCTGAAAAATCCCAAAATTGTTGTGAGGATTACAGGAATTAATTCCTGCAAAGCTTTATCTCAGGCCTGGCACATAGTAAGTGTGTAACAACTGTTTGCTGTTATTATTAGCAAGCAACTCCCAATAAAGAAATCCCACACCCTGCAGGAACAAACCAAAGTTCAGATACAGCATCAGCTAAATTTGTTGCAACCCAAGACCCCTTACGCATCTCCCCACCCAGCTTCTACTGGACTGTAGATACCAAGTCTGTTCCCAAACAGAACACCCAGGCTCTCAGACAAAACTGTAAACATTTACCTTCAGCTTCATGATTTCCTCACAGTTCTGTCCCAGGAACCTTGGGTGGATTCTTGTTTTCACGTGTGCTACCGCATGGTTTTCCAAAACCAGGATTTTTTTTTTTTTTTTTTTTTTTTTTTTTTTTTTGCCGGACAAAATCTCTCAACATTTACATGATGGCCCTTCTCATCCTAAAAAATCTTAGCACTGAGTTCTTAGCCAGACCAATAACCAAACTACATAGGTGGCAAGACAGGAATGAGGAAAGGAAAATAAAATTTTCCAGGATGCAGAAATCTGGACATTAACATAGAAAAGAGGGAGAAATCGGCCCTTATAGAAGTACTATTGGGGGTGAGGAGTTGAATGTGTCGGGAGACAAGGTAGGACAGGTGGGATTGAAGCCAGATGTGGCAAAGTGGCCCGGGGAAGGCTTGATCCAAGATGAGGAATGTTGATTTAATGCTACAGGCAATGGGGAGTGACTAGATTCTTTGGCATGTGCTTTAGAAGGATTCCCATAGGGGGTGGTGGGCAGGCTGAGTGGGGTGGGGCCCAAGGGTCAGGGAGACCATTCGATTTCATTGAATTTGTGCTTGGTGTTTTCCTGGGCTTCTTCATCTCTTCAGCAAGCAGTGATTGAGGGCCTGCTTGAGATACAAAGAAAGGAGACGTGTGCCTGGTTTACAGCCTAATAGAAATGACCACAGGTACACAAACAACTGTGATGCAAGGTCAAGAGGTCTCCAAGTGAGGTGCAGGCGGTATGGGACTTCAGGGGAGAGAGGGGTCACATCCAGAGAGGGGGAACGAGGGAGGGAGGCTGCATCTGAAAAGACTCTCTAACTTGTGTGAGGTTACTGGCAGGGATGAGCATAGGGCCTGGGGAGTGTGAGGAAGAAGACAGGGCAGGCTAGGAAAATGCAACATGACCCAGTCCCCAAAGGGAAGGGCTTGAGAAGAGCTCGTTGAAAATCTCAGACTCATAGGCTGGTGTGCAGAATGGGGTCCAGTCACAAAGGGAAACTGGGGTAGAAGCAGGTATATCGCGTCTGCGGGAGGCTGCACCAGTTCTGGACCTTGTGGCTGGGTTGACTGGGATGCTGAGCAGGCTTCTAAGCAGAGCTCCGGAAGGATGGAGGACCACCCTGTAGGGGGCAGTCACCTTCTGCCTGAGAGAAGGCTGCACAAAGTCCACGCCTGACCTGAGTCTTTGAGTTTGATCAGGCTTTGAGCCTGCCAACAGCACATTTATTCATTGACGCATTGGGCCGGGCTCTGCACTAATCTCTGCAGACGCCGGTGAAGAAGACAGATGGTGCCCTTGCTCCCACGTACCTTGCAGTCTTAAGCAAAGTCAGACAGGAGAGTGTGGATGGGTAGAGGAAATGGGCTTGACCTGGCAGGAAGGACTTCTGAGAGAGTCAGTGGGGCGAAGATCCCGAAGTGCTTCGAATGCGAGGCTGTAGGGCTTGAATCCATCAGCCCACATCATTTCCTTCAAGAACCTTTCCAAACATTCTTCTATCTGGAGCAGAGGCTGTGGGGTAGGGGGGCACATTTTTTGGATTTCTGAAGCACTTTGGAAGCTGTATAATTTTCTGTTTGGTTTCCTGCCTCCTTTCCCAGAATATATATAGGCACCTTGCGGGGAAGGAACCGTGCCTTCTTGTGGCTAGCTCGCAGCCGGCTCCTTTAGGCCCTGGCTGAGTCCTCCAGGTAGTAAGGAGGCTACACGACCACGTGCCTAGCCTGTCTTCTGCGGTAGACTAGAAGCTCTTGAACACTGGACACCCTGGCTTTCTAGCTCTAGGCAGTTCTCCCCGAGGCTTAGCACAATGCCCTGTCCACAGTGGGCACTCCATAAACGCTGCCTGAACAATCGTGTGGAAGTAGGAGTTGACCTGCAGTGCCCTAATTCTTTCAGTGACCCAGTTTGGGCGAGCAGGTCTTGAACCTCCCCCCATCTCTTCCTCCCAAGTTCTCAACAAACAGGCATTCCCCCACTCCTGGGCCCAACTATGGAAAACCATTTACTAAAGTTTAACTAATTTTAATCCTTTAGCAGTTGAGAGTAACAATGAAGTAATAAATCATGCCAGGCCCCATTCTGAGCTCTCCCTGTGTATGCGAATGGGCCTCACCCTTACAACAACCCGCCCAGAGGCGTTGCCCCTGTCCGGATGGGAAGGCAAACACAGGGAGAGCGGCAGGACTGGGCCAGGCCCCTGTCCCCAGATTCACACTCTGCACTGCAGCCGCTCCGTGGAAGGAAATCAAGAGGGAACCAGCAACTAGGAACAGGCTTGTTAGCCCGGGGGTTCTGAAACTCTGCTGCACGCTAGAATCCAATGCCCAGGATGTTCCCAAGACCAAGGAAAGCAGAGTTTCTGGCGGTGGGGCCCTGGTATCAGTTGATTCTCACTGGCAGCCAAGTTTAAGAACAAATGCTTTCTGCCCATTCCTGCGACAACAGTGACCATGGCCCAGGAGCATCAGCACAGCCTGTGAGCCGGGGAGAAGTGCAGGCTCTCGGACCTCCCCCAGACCAG
This sequence comes from Zalophus californianus, assembly GCF_009762305.2. Lineage (NCBI taxonomy): Eukaryota > Metazoa > Chordata > Mammalia > Carnivora > Otariidae > Zalophus > Zalophus californianus. The sequence goes on along the minus strand of NC_045598.1, from coordinate 78,892,465 downwards.
ACTTGCTGAATTCAGAATCTGCAGTTTTCTTTCTTTCTTTTTTTTTTTTTTCTTCCTTCAGGGAAGGTGGAGTGGGGGGCGGTGGTTCAGGGAGGCAAATAGGGCTCACAGGGTGCAATATGCGGCTTGGGGTATGTAGGGGGGGTTGGGAGGAAGGGGGAGGCTGAGCAGGGGTGGGCTGAACCAGAATCTGCATTTTACTGAGATCTGCCAGGTGATTCATTTGCAGTAAAGTTTGAGAAGCAGTGGTTTAGGATTTAGGTATTCAAACTCTCATTAGTCCACTTCAGCTTCTGTTATTAGCATTAATTTAAATCCTTGAGCAGATCTCAAAACTACATCAAAAAGCTCAGAATCAGAGGCGCCTGGCTGGATCAGTTGGTGGAGCAGTGGAACATGACTCTTGATCTTGGGGTTGTGAGTTTGGGCCCCATGTTGGGTATAGAGACCACTTAAAAATAAAATCTTAACAAGGAAAAAAAGCTCAGAATCGATCTGATTTATTGGCCCAAAACATTAGCACAGAGGAAATTATGCTCCTTTACTTCCTACTATGTAGGGAATTGGGGAAGAAAAGGTACATTGCTAATGATGTCCAGCAGAACCTAGGTTGGGTCCATTCTACAATCCGTCCGGGCTGCCTTTCTCCTGAGTTAGACTAAGGGACAGGGCTTACAACCTCAATTCCATCAGGACGGCACCTGGGCCCTCAAGATGAGGAGGAAATGAGGTATCCAAGCTTTTAGGGCCTCAGCTGTTTCCCCATGGCATGTCTGCCATAGACCCACAAATGACACCAACAACCCTTTGTCCCAATGGGGGTCTTGTTATTTGTCCATCAGATTTCTGACTCTGATGAGAAACATTGTCCATTTTTTAGTTATTTCGTTTATTTGTCGTTGCTTTAAAGATTTATTCATTTATTTGAGAGAGAGTGCACGTGCGTGGTGGTGGGGGGGAGGTGGAAGGGGCAGAGGGAGAGACTCTCAAGCAGACTCCCTACTGAGAGTGGAGCCCGATGTGGGGCTTGATCTCACGACCCTAAGATCATGACTCTGAGATCATAACCTGAGCCGAAACCAAGAGTCAGACGCTTAACTGATTGCGCTTAACTGATTGAGCCACACAGGCACCCGATTTGTCATTGCTTTAGAATACCATTTACTTCACCTTGTCTCCACCAAGTTCTCAAAATTGCTTCACAGGGTGTGTAAGAATAAAATTTTTGTAAGCAGGGGTAGTTTTCAAATCCTCATCCACTCCCACCCTGTGATGGTATAATCTCGTCATTAAACCTGAGACCCCTGTCGGTAGGACAGCCTGGCTCATCTCTGGAGGTCAGTGGGAGGAGGAGGGAGAAAGTCTGAGAAGTGTGACTGAGTGAGGCAACATGCTTTAGTGGGCTTTGAGACAGTTTATGGCCCTGGGAAATTACCTGTCTGAATTTTCACTCCTCAAAAGTGGAGAAAATAATTTCTGTTTCGTAGGATGGACATGGGAATTAACTGAGCCTCTAACATACACTGACATGACAGTAAGGATATAATAGTTGTCTATTGCTACATTAATATACACCCCAGACCTTAGCAGCTTAAAACAATAAGAATTTATTACCTCACAGTTTCTGTGGGTCAGGGAGCCTCTGCTGAGTGGTTCACACTCAGGGTCTCTTGAGAGGTCGTTTGGGGTTGTAATTATCTGAAGGTTTGCCTGGGGCTAGAGGATCTGCTTCCAAGATGACCCACTCCCATGGCTGGTGGCAGGAGGCCTCAGATCCTTGACCTCTCTACAGGGCTGCATCTCCCAGAGTGAGTAATGTAAGAGAGAGAGAGAGAGAGCAAGACAGAAACCACATGTCTTTTATGACCTGGCCTCAGAAGTCACATACCATCATTTCTATTACATTCTGTTGGTCACACAGACCAGCTCTAATACAGCGTGGGAGGAGACTACACAGTGGTGTGAATATCAGGAGGTAGGAATATTGGGGTCCATCTCGGAAGTTGGCTTCCACAGCATCTATAACATTCATTCCTGCCCCTTTTTAACACGACAGCTATATTCTTCTTCCTCTACTTCAATCACCAAAGACTCTGAAAAGGAAGACAGTTGAAGTGATTCACCTTTGTTCTTCTCACACTAAATTACTTTGACTGAACTGGAAGCTTCCACCCTCACATCAGATTTGTAGTCATGATTCAGAAATTTGGGACTAGATTTATAATTTCTCCCAGTTCATGTGAAGGACACGGAGCCCCCTGGGATGTTCCTTGTTTTACTATTCTTTGGTCCTTGCCCACGTTCCCCTTGAAATGATTCCTTCTATGCATTTTATTATATTCTCAAGATGTCTAAAGTAGTCTCAAGCAGTAGCAAATGGCTGGCTGAGTTCCCCTCCTTGTTCTAGAATACTTGCTCTTGAACACAAATGATTTACTCTTGCATCCCTAACGTTGTGATTATAAAACTGTGAATTCATTTGTATAGTGGTGGGGTCACTATGACTTTTTTCTCAGCTCTCCAGTAGCAGACTTGAAACTCCCAGAAAGGAAAGGGCTAATAAATATCAAGTTCTTCAACACTAACAAAGAGGAGGCACAAAGAGATATAAAGAGAAGCGCAGCTCTTCACCTCTGTTTTTCTGGGTAATCCTACTTGGTTGCCAAGGGTTTGTCATTTTTAGGGCTGTGGTAAACAATAATGATAAATTGAAAGACCTCCAGGGAATTGTAATAGCAGATTCCATGCTAGAGCCTTGAACATGACACACGTAGATGTTGAACAAATGGATGCATGGATGGATGGATGGATGAATTCTTCAGGTACAATATGACCAGGGCTGATCCCCCACTGGTAGTGCCTGTGTGGTGTAAGGGCCAGGGTCCATTCCCGTTGGTCAAGCCTCCATTCAGCTGGGCTGACACCCATACTACACTGGTCATTACAGATAGCATGTAGTCTGGGAGAATGTAGCTCCATGTTGCAAACTGGGTTACAAAATAAAGTTTAGAACCCAAATGATGTGGCCGACTCATAGGACTAGTTAGAACACGATTGGCTGGGAATCCGGAAGGAGCAGGACCTGATAGTCTCAGAGTTGCAGTAAGATGGATCTTGGAGCAGGTGTCAGAATTCAAAGTGTATCAAACTGAGAATAAAGGAAGATAGTGGTCGCGGAAATCTGGGGACAAAACCTGGGAGCAACTGAGGAGCACAAAGGGAGGAGAGATGAGGAATAAGGACTAGGTGAGCAGAAGCTCACTGTAGTTGACGCGAATGGAAAAAAGAGCAAGAGGGAAAAGTATATTAAGTTCAGCTGTAAGTGACAGAAAACCAAAGCAACAGAGGCTTAAATGAACTAGAACTTTATTCAGTTATAGGTAACGAAGTTTGGAAGAGAGCTGTCCACAGCTGGGATGGCAGTTTGGGGGTCATCAGGGATCCAGATAACTTTTGTTGCTTCGTTGTCCTCAACATGTGACTTCTACCTCATGGTCAAAGATGGCCGTTCAGACTCCAGCCTTCACATCTACAGTCCAGTCAGGAGTACGGGGCAAGGAGATGAGCATGCCCTCTCCCTTTGAGATAGCGTTTCTCAGTCTTGGTACTGCGGGCATTTTGGGTCAGATAATTCATTATTGTAGGGGCTATCCTGTGCACTGTTGGATGTTTAACGGCATCATTGGTCTCTACCCACGAGATGCCAGTGTTAACTTCCTCCTTCACAGGTGTGACAGACACAGATGTCACCAGACATTGCCAAATATCCCCTGGGGCCACAATCTCTCCAGCTGGAGAGCCACTGCTTTCAGTTGACTTTCCGAGGCTGCACCTGATCCCTCTGTTTACATGTCTTTGATCGGAATTTAGTCACAGAGGCAGCTCAGCGACAAGGAGCTGGGAAGTGCAGTCTTTATTCCCGGCAGTCACGTGCCAGCTAAAACTCAGGAGTCTCCTACTAAAAGGAAGGAGACAAGAGATATGCCAGGTAATGCAAGTGTGAGGACTCAGGCAAACTTTGGCTATTTTGTCCTGGTTCCCAGCTCCTACCTCCTGGCTAAGGAGGGAAGAGCCTTAAGTAGGAGGATGTGTGGTCCCACCTGCAGCCAATGGCATCCTGGATCTCCAAGGCAGACACTCACCCCAGAGCTGAGCCTTCCGCTGAGAGACGAACATTGGGTTCTCTCTTACTGCCTTTCAACAAGTTGTTTGCTGGGGGTAGGAGCGTGTTATAAGACACTGCCTCCTAGTCACCCTGGCTCACCCTTCTGTCCCCCTCTCCTGCTCTCCTCTCTCCCTTTCTTCCCTTTAGATGTGCTTATAAGAGGCCCCGGTGTAGAACCAGGAGGCTTAGAGCCCGCCTGGAGGGTAAGTCACTCAACGTCTCTGGCTTCAGTGTCCTCACCAGTAAAATGAGGGGCTGGCTAGAGGACCCCTAGAGTCCTCCCTGGTTCTGAAATGCTTTGATTCTCTGAAGTCCACAAGGCTGCAGGGAGTAGCAGAGGAAGCCCCGCTCTGATGAGTAGCATCAAGACAGCCCCTGGCTGGGTCTCTGTCGGCCAGACTTCCCTGCCGTGTCATGTCCCAGCCTGGCAGATGTCACTTAGATTCCCCCCACTGGCTCCAGAGAAGCCTGCTTTGGATACCTGGCACACTTGTCTCGTGAAATCTGACTCAATCAAATCATGCCATATGTGCTCATTACAAACTTGTCCTCATGTCAGTCAGATGGATGTGGTGCTTCCTGGGCTCCCAGCGAAAGGTCGAAATGGCTCTCGTGGTGGCACAGCCGGCCTTGAGCGGCGGTTTGGTTTCACTTGTCACATTTCCCTGTCCTGTTTAAATTCTGTTTCTCTAGTTAAAGTGTTTTCATTTCTTTATTTATTCAATAAACACTTCTGGAGCACCTGTTCCTCTGTGGGGCCCCAGGAATCCAAAAAAACAAATGAGACCCTCCCTTTCCAGAGCTGGCCCTGAACGGGGCCTTTCCTGGTGTTCTCTGATCTTTTCCTATCTGACTCTGCAGCCTGTTTCCCTCTTGGCTGCATGTTCTGCTCGGGTTCCTCCTGCCTGGCACACTGTCTCTTTCCCTGTGGAGGGTTTGCTCATGCGCCTGCCCAGCGTGAACTGGGACCCCACCTCTCTCTCTCTCTCTCTCTCTCTCTCTCTCTCACATACACACACACATACCTACCTCTCACTCTGGACTTCCTGCTTCTCTGGATTTCAGCTTAAATGTTCTGTCTTTAGGGAGACCATCCCTGACTGTTCTACCCCAAGCCCAGACTTAAACACACTCCTATCTTATATACTCCCACAGCACCCTGACCCTTCTTTTCTTTTCTTTAAGATTTTATTTATTTGAGGGGCCCCTGGGTAGCTCAGTCGTTAAGCGTCTGCCTTCAGTTCAGATCATGATCCCAGGATCCTGGAATTGAGCCCCGCATCGGGCTCCCTGCTCAGCGGGAAGCCTGCTTCTCCCTCTCCCGCTCCCCCTGCTTGTGTTCCCTCTCTTGCTGTGTCTCTCTGTGTCAAATAAATAAATAAAATCTTTAAAATAAAAAAAATTCTTAAAGATTTTATTTATTTGAGTTAGAGCATGCATGAGTGGGGAGGGGAGGGGCAAAGGGAGAAGCAGGCTCCCTACTGACCATGGAGCCTGATGCAGGGCTCAATTTGGGGCTCGATCCCAGGTCCCCGAGATCATGACCTGAGCAGATGCTTATCTGACTGAGCCACCCAGGCGCCCCAACCTTTTCAAACCCTCCTTTTCAAAACAGTCACCATCTCATAACTCTTCCTTGAGTCTGCTCCTCCGTCACTGGCCTGGGAGCTACCCGGTGGCCCTGGGGAGACGGGTCTCGCTCTGTCACTGCTGGGCCAATTCCAGGATGAATGAGGCATGCATGTGTACATGAATGAGCAAAGCTGTGAAGCGTAGAGACGTGGAGACAAATATATCCAGCCCAGTGCTACTCCAAGAATGTAGGCAAGGTTGATGGCCGGTCCAGTAGGAGGGGTCCCAGCCGCTGGGACTGGGGAGGGATGGTGGGAGGGTCTTGCAGGACATTTGTAGCTGGTCTTGAAGGACTAGGAATGGGAAGTGTGAAGAGGAGAGGAAGGAACAGCCCAGGTAGAAGAAACTACAGGAGTGAAGACAAGAGGTATGGCCCTGGTGTCCCCAGGACCGGCACAGAGGAGCTGAGGGGCAGACACGGAGTGGCCAGCCCTTGGCCTGCCTCCTCGCCGGAGCATGGCAGCTTGGTCCTTCTGCTTGGCCTCTCCCCCTGCCGCCACCCACCCCAGACACCTGGCTTAAGTAAGCTGTCAGAGTCTTTGGCTCTGGGGTCCTTCGGGTGGCAGGCCACTCCAGGCAGCAGACTGCTCCCTCCCTTCCTTCCTACCTTCCTTCCATCACCAAATTCAGCTTATGTTTCCTGAGCTCCTTCTGTGCATTCAGAGTTAGAGAATTTTCTTTCTTTTTGAAAGCTTTGAAAAATGAATCCAGCACTGGGCTGGAACTGTGGCTGGGGACGCCGAGGAAGGCTGGCAAGTGGGCAGCCAAGGGCAGAAACAGGCTTCTGGCTGGGTCCCAAAGAAGGCACAGATTTAGAGAGGCCAGGTTAGCCGAGTTGCCCAGAACAGAAATGGCTCAGAGAGAGCCAAACAAGCCCCCTCGTGTTGCGTGCCCCCTGAATGACTCTCCTCCTCTCCCGGTGGAAGTGCCCAGGCAGTAGCGGCTGCCGCCAAAGCCTGGGCGCTGGGGAAAGAGGGAGGCTGAGCACAGGAGAGAGGAGGGCCATCCTGAATCTCCACCAGAGGGAGCAGGCAGAGAATGCCCTAAGGCTGGGAGCGTGGCCTTGTTTGCTTTCCACAAAAGAAGTATTACTCTCTCCTGCTGCATGACCTCTGGCTCTCTCTCTGAAGAGAACTTGACCTTTAAAAGGCTTGGTTGCTTTTCTCTACCAGGAAGGAGCTTAAACCTGCAAATTGCCTGACCTCCCTGCTGGTAGGAAGGAGATTCTGCCAGTGGTTGGAGGCTGCTACTTAGCTCCTGAAAGCAGATTAGAGTGGGCGGGGCAGGATCTGGAGGCCAGGCTGCCTTGTGTGTGTGTGTGTGTGTGTGTGTGTGTGTGTGTGTGTGTGTGTGTGTGTGTGTGTGTGTGTGTGTGTTTTGCTGGGGGAGCTGCCAGCTAAGGTGGAGGCCCGGCAGCGATGGCCCTGGAAATGCGACTGTAGCCCTGAGGTAGGCGTGGGGACATACATTTAGCACCCAAGTCTTTCATCTTGTATTGATGAGTGGGGTGTTGTGTGTACTGGCTCCCTAGTGATGTGGGTGTTGAAATAATGTCATCCACTTATACATCACCCAGGGAATCCGTCCCAGAGCTGACGAAAGCCTCTGCGGGCTCTCGGTCAGCAGCTGTGAGTCAGGATGGGCTGCAGGAGAGGAAGGGAGGGTACGGCCCGGAGCAAACTGAGGGTCGGCCTCAGGACGCTTCCCGCGGGAAGGATTGCACCTCAGGCCACCTGGGCCCACAGAACCACCTGCCCAGGAGGGAACTTTAAATTCGGATTAGGTGCCTTCTGTTGATGAGACAGAAGAAATGAGGAGGAGGAGAGGCCCCGGTGGGCAGCTTTGGGCTTACAGAGGGCACACACACACACACACACACACACACACACACACACACACACAAATGTCATTCGAGGAACGGGGAGGGAAGACAGAGGTTCCTGTGACAGGGCTGGGAGGAATAAAGCCAGGAAGCAGAGTAGGAGGGAAAGAGGGCCACCAAGAGAGGAAGTGTCCCCTTGCCAGGAGGAGACAGAAGAACAAAGGAGTGAAGGACGGAGCATGGAAGCCCACGGGTGAGAGCAAGGGAGGCCGTCGTGGGAAAGAAGAGCGGCTGGTTCCTGGGCAGGGTTTCTCCCCACAGCGAGGCCTGGGAGTATCACCCCCCGCTTGGCCTCCGTGGAGGGGCCCAGCCCAGCCCTCTCAGATGGCATGCCCTGCACAGAAGAAAGGACGGGCTGAAGGAGTGGGCCTCCGCCTGCCAGCCAGCCATGGATGAGCCCCTGCTCCCGGCCGCGGCCACACATACGGCCACCAAACTTCCCTTCACAGAGACAGGCGCGGCAGCACGGCGAGTTCGGAGGGAAAACGTGGAAGGAAGTTGTGTCTGTCCAGACTAGTTTATTCTCTGGGAGTCCTGAACAGACTGGCGGGGAGAGTTCACAGGGACGGTGCAGGGGCACTTTAGGCAGGCGGTACGCAGGAAGCCAGGGGTGCAGTTGGCCAGGCCGTGTGGGCCAGGCCTGGGGTGACGGTGTCAAATGTTCATTTGACAAACATTCATTGAACGTCAACTGAGAACAGAGCAAACAAGACAAAGTCTCTATCTCTTGGATTCTAGTTTACATTCTAGATTACATACTAGTCAGAGGTGAGAGACAAGTGAACAATGAGATGGCTCTGTAGGTATGTGAAGCAAACTCCTCTGTTCTTCATGTTTACTCCACTTCACTTCACTTCACTTCACTTCACGTCTTCCCTGGAACCAGGTCTTCTCCACTCTGGTGGCAAAAGTACGGAGAAGAAACCCAGTCAGTCCTTTTGTGGGTCACTACTAACTTGATTTTGGTAAACACTTTTTGTATTTTTTTTCTTTTCACCATTTTCAAGATAGTCTCACCTTTCAGGGGTGAAAAAGAAAGACTCCCGAGGGTAGACACCTCCAGAAGGAGAAACAGCTGCCTCCCAACTGATGTTCCTTCTGCTGGCGTCTTCCCCTCGCTCACCTTCCTGTACTCCTAGAGGAAGCCTTATAACATGCTAATGTCATGTGACTCCTACAAACTAGAAAGCCCTGACTCAGCTGGCTTAGCCCAAAGACGCCGATCATCTCACCCAACAAGAAAGCTGGAGAGGGTGGCCCCCAGTAGGCGAATTCAGTGGTTCCAGGCCTGGGAGCCCCAGCACTTCCCTTCCTTCTGCTCTGCCATTCCCAGGCTGGCTCCCTTCGGGGTGCACAAGGCCTGCTGCCTCAACACCCAGCGGCAGGAGGCTGTGTATCTGTGTATCTATGACCGGGAGGAAAGCCTTCCCAGGGCCCCCCGAGGACTTGCCCTCAGGACTTGTGGGTCTCCTCGCAAATCACTGGCAAGGGACTGGCGTTTCCGTGGTTATCTCTGAGAAGCACAGGACCATGTGGGGAGTCGGTATTCTGACCAAAGAAAGGGGTTCTGTTAGTCAAGGAGCAGAGCGTGAGAGGAGACTGCCTGATGAGTAGGTAACCACAGGTCTCTGTTAGAGATGACTTCCTCCCGCTTTCAGGAGAAAACTCACACTCTCTAGCAGGACATCAAAGGTGCTTCATGAGCTGGTTCCCGCCTGCTCCTTTGGCCTTATCTTTGGCAAAGCCCAACTGCATTTCTCGAGCTATATCAAGGCATTGTGATGATCCGAACGCTCTTTGTTCTCTGGTGACTCAGTGCCTTTGCCTGCACTGTCCCTGGCCCTTCCCTCCCCCTTGCCCTCCCAACCAACTCTTCCTCCATTACCACCCTGGTCAAGCACACATATTCCCAAAAGCCTTCTTTGGCTCCTGCGTCCAGGTTGAGTTAGAAGCTGCTCCTTTGCAAGTGGCTTAGTTACAGCAGATGGGTATGAAATGGTTAGCAGGCATCCAACACGGGCATGTACAAAAAAAATCTAACATACATTGATAATACCTAATACCTAACAACAACTTAGCCCTTACTATGTACCAAGCACTGTTTTAAATGCTTAAATTCATTTGATCATTTCATCATCACAGTATCTTAAGGTCTTCCAAGGTCATCTTAACCATGTTATTTAAAAAACCACAGTTCCGGGGCACCTGGGTGGCTCAGTCTGTTAAGTGTCCAATTCTTGATTTTGACTCAGGTCATGATCTGAGGGTCGTGAGATTGAACGCCATGATGGGCTCCACGTTGGGCGTGGAGTTTGCTAGAGATTCTCTCTCTCCCTCTGCCCCCTCACCCCATACGTGCATATTAGTGTGCTGTCTCTCTCTCTAAAAAAAAAACAAAAAACCACAAAAAACAAAAATCACAGTTTCTCACCCATCCATTCTGTTCCCATCCATAGCACTTATCACTCTCCGACATACTAGATGTTTACTTTATTACTTGTCTGTGTCTCTCTGCTAGAGTATAAGCCTCCTGTTGGTGAGCATTTGTTTCATGCCCAGCACCTAGGACAATGCCTGGCCCATCATAGGTCCTCAATAAATAGTTGTTGAACGATTAATAGTACTGTTGTCCCTCTTTTACAGGTGAGGAAATGGGGGCCCCGGTAAAAAGCTTGCTCATAGTATAGCTGGGAAGTGTCAGAATTGGGATTCAAACCCAGGCAGTTTGGCTCTGGAGCCACATAACTAACAGTAGAGTGTGAGCCCAGGTACAGAGCGTCACGAGTCAAGACCTCCTGAGTTACCATCAGGTCACAGCAGGGATTCCTAAGATCAGGGATCATGGTGTTGGTTTAACAAGATGTGAAGGGACCAGGAAAACAGATGTGGGACAATCTGGAAGGTATTGCCCTCCTAGGCTCAGGACAAACTTGTTTTATCACTTTAACGTCTTTTCGGTTTCTTAACGTACTGTTTGCTCACCTGCCCCTCAAGGCAGTTTCAAGACTTCAGCAAAATACAAGTTACTACCTGTTTGTATAATTATAGCTAGTATAGTTTGGGGGATTTTATTTTGTTCTGTCTTCATTTTTGTGGCCTTCCTGACTATTTTGGCCCTCGCTGTGGTGGTGGTTTTGACATTGTTGATCGAGAACTCAGCCGGCAACAGCTTAAATGCTGTCAGTATTACCATCAATCACTTGTTTAAACAGTTTGAGTTTCTTAAAGGATTTTATGAATTATCTATTAAAACAAAACTGGAAATTGCAGCATCATTTCAAAGTATTGCTTGGGGCATATGGTCACAAGAAAACATGAACTCCATTCTCCTGTTCATTCCTGAGAAGAAGTCACACTACGATGATAGAATAAAGTAGGTCATGGTGGGCTTCCACGGCAGCACATTTGTGTGTGTGTGTGTGTGTGTGTGTGTGTGTGTGTGTGTGCGCGCGCGCGCGCGTGCTTAGTATCAGCCAGGTGTGGTTCTAGGCTCTGGGTGTAAAGTGATGAACAAGACAGCGTAGTCCTTCCCCTCATGGAATTTTCTAGTGTACTTTCCCAAATAGCATTCAGCCCTTTGCAGAGCAGGATGACCTAATTATTCACCCACTTGTTCTTTGAGAAGTAGATGCATTTGTGAATGCTCCATTCACATTCTTCCCCAGCATCCTTTGCGTATGGAGCGTACACACAAATGAGAAGGCAGGGCAGGTGTGAACAGACCAGTATAAACCTGACACAGGCCCTGACCATGGGTGCTTAATCTGCACTCTGTCCTAACCCGTCCCTGTCCAATTGCAGACAAGCATGTTTGCTCCCTAGTCAGCCACGGCAAAATTACATTGTAAAGTGACTCCTTATTCATGTTTCTGGCCCAAACATGTTCCCTATGCATCTGTTTGCATATAGGGCATCTTTACACAAATGGTACATGGCCCTTTCCATGCTTAGTTTTGTTTTTCCTGAGAAGCAGCCTGTGAGGCAGATGGGTCAGCCAATGGTACCTCTCCTGTGCATGAAAGGTGATTTTCCTTCGCCGATGGGGAGCTGGGCAGGCTAGGCTTCACTCCTGCTGGGGCTGCCTCCCTGCCCACCATTGTCTTCTGGCCTGACCTCCCACAGCCTAACCTGGGCACCAGCTGTTCACCTGTAAGTCAACCCAGGCTGAGCGCTAGTCTGTGTAATACTCATTCCCCTGAGCAGGCTCAGCACTCCATTCATTGACTTACTGGTTCTCAAGAAACCTAAGACCCCCCCCAAACATGAAGAGCCTGCAGATGTTCTAGAGAATAGCTCAAGTTTACTACTGCAACTAATTGATTCCATGCTGAGAAATATTTCTCTCCTCTCTCTCTTTCTTGATCTACTTATTTCTCATAATTCTCCTTCTCTGAGCTTCTCCTTGGGGCTTACAAAATGAATCTCTCTGGTGTCCTGGGAGAAGACTCAATAAAAATAAAGCCCTAATGAGGAGGTTCTGGGCCACGTGGGAGGTACTACGTGTGGCTCTGCTTCACGTGGGACATGGGAAGCCTGCCTCAGAAAGCACAGGGATCTCATTTGTGAGGTAATTGCTGCTCTGCTTGTCTCCATCACCCCATAATCTATCAGCTCTGTGGGGCTGGTGTGCAAAGCCTGGCATACAGTTGGTGCTCATTAAATATTTATTCAAAGTAGGAAAGAAGACAGGCAGTCAGCAAGCAATGTGTGTGGGGTTACCTAAGCTTCCCAGAAGGACCCAAAGAAAGTATGGGGAGAGACCTAAGGTCTGGGTAAGAACAGAGTTTGCACAATCCCCCAGGGTTAGCACAGGTGAAAGCCTGGGGTCTATAGTGCTGTGAGCACAGGTTTGCTGGGTTTGCTGGGCTGGGAAGGCGCCTGCTCCAGCGGCCACGAAAGGGGAGCGCTCACAGCACCCCCCCCAGGCTGGGAGCAGCAGTGTGGCATCAGCCGGTGGATGTGGGTGTGAGGGTTGGTGCACAGACCAGCGAGGACCCCCAGATGGGCCCACAGCACAGAAACACCGAAGCCCGGGCCTCCCCGAGCTCCTTCACAGCACGATTCGTGGGAACCTGTTGTTCATGGAAGCCTCAGGTAAGGAGGCAGCTCTGCCTTGGCAGCGCAGACGAGAGCCTTTGGGGGCTTGCAGGTAGTGGGTGTGAGTCTGCAAGAGCGCCTTGGACACTCAAGGACCTCCTGGCTGTGTTTGCGGGGGAGTCCTAGCAGCTTGTCTAGACGTTAGCTCATGACCACGTTGAAGGACCCTTTCACACTCAACCCCCCTGTAAGTGAAGCAGGGCAGGGACCGTCACCCTCTTTTTACAGATGAGGAAAATGCGGTTCAGTGAGGCTGAATAACTCCCAAGCTCTCACAACTCATACAGTATCAGCGTCTGTATTTCAGGGCTGGGGGCCCCTTGTCAATCCTACCGGCGGAGGCACAGGCTGCACTGTTGGACATGGCCAGCAGAGGGCAGCCTTCACAAAGAAGCTGTGTATTGCCTTCCAGAGCTCAAAGCGAGCATTACTGCTCCGGGGGATCCCCGGGGGGGGGGGGGGGGGGGGGGGGGCGGGGGCTACACTGAGAAGGGGACGACATCATCTCCTGTGATTTTCCTGCCAAAAAAACCGAGCTTACTTAAATCGAATCCTGAAATACCAAATAAACCTAAATTCAGGAACAGTTTAACTGAATAACTGGCTAGTGCCTTCAAAAATGTCCAGGCCAACGGGTCCCTGGATGGCTCAGTGGGTTTAAATGTCCGACTCTTAGTCTCAGCTCGGGTCTTGATCTCAGGGTTGTGACTTCAAGCCCTGTGTTAGGCCCCGTGCTGGGAGTGGAGCCTACTTAAAAAATAAAATAAATAAAATGTCAAGGTAAACTCAGAAAGACAGAGGAACCGTTCCAAATTTAAAAAGACTAAATGGACATGACAACCACATGTAGTGCATGACTGATCTTTGATGGGTTTCTGGGCTGGGGAAGAAAAGTAATAGATGTAAAGGACATTTTGGGGGACAACTGATGAAATTTGAATTTGGACTGTGTTTTAGATAATAGTATTCTATCAACGTTAAATTTCCTAAAGTTGACAACTGTACTGTTTATATGAGAGAATGTTATTCTAGGAAATATTTAGGGGTGAAGGAACACAGTGTCTCTAACTTGCTTTTAAACAGTTAAGAAAAAACAGAAAGAGGGGCGCCTGGGTGGCTCCGTCGGTAGAGCATCAGACTTTTGGTTTCACCTCATGTCATGATCCCAGGGTCTTGATCTCAGTGTCGTGAGATGGAGCCCCTTGTTGGGCTCAGTGCTGGGCATGGAATCTGCTTCTCTCTCTCCCTCCCCTCTGCTTGTGCGTGCTCGCTCGCGCTCTCTCTCTCTCTCTCTCTCTCTCAGATAAATAAAATCTTTAAAAAAAATAGTGAAAGAAAGAGCAAAATGTAAATGATGGGTGAATCTGGGTAAAGGGTACATGGTATGTCCTTATACTGTATTTGTCATTTTTCTGTAACTTTGAAATTATATCCAAATAAAAAGTTCCCACAAAAGGGGAGAGGGCAATCCTAGTTCTCTGGAGGTTGGGCCATGTGGTAGCCACGCCTGATTCCAGGCAGAGAGAGGTCTCTCCTCAGGGAAAGTGGTTTCAGCCTCTTTTGAGCCCCTGTCTCTTGCCCCGGGCTGACCACAGTGGTTGCACACAAAGCTGACCTGATAACAGAACTGCCCAAGGTAAAAGATGGCCTTTGCTGCAAACGTCCTGAGGAGAGTGAATGTAATTCAGGCCTATATGGGGAGGAGAACAGAGCACCTAGCTGAATGCAGAATGGAGCTCAGGGCTGCACCTGTCAGTAGGGAGCATTCCCGGGCCTGTGAAAGACAGAAGAGGCATGTGACTGGGGGCAGGCGGAACCACCACCTATGGCCCTGTTGGACAATCCTTCTAGAAGGTAAGACTTCTAGAATCTGAATGAGCAGGGAAAACATTAACAGTAAACAGATACTATAAAGAGCAGCCATGATAAAGGATGTCGAGTAGGAAAAACACCTTGGGAAGGGTGTAGACCAATGTGTGTTAGAACCACAGGAGGAGGGGTTCCTCTCCCACCCACCCCAGCATTCTGATTCTCTTAGGCCTGGGATGGGGATCGGGAATTTACATTTCTAATGGAGCGGCAGGTGCAGCCAGTGTGAACCACACCCTGGACTGCAAGGCTGTTGCTGATGATTGTGTCCAGCCCACCTTAGCGTAGTCACCTGTGAGGTACCTGTGAGAGCCACAGCTCAAGTGCTCTAACAGGTCCAGGGGCAGCCGGGGTTACCTCTGGCTGGACCATGGGGATGAAGGACAGACAGCATCATGGATGAAATGACACTGAAACTGGATTTCAGAGAAGATGGGGTGAAGGAGGGCCTTCTAGGGAGAGGGAACGCACACGAGCCAAGACCAGTCCAGTCCACGTTCATGATTTGCGTTCCCTGGGAAATAATGGGCTCAAAGATAGGTGGGGGGTCTGAGCACCCGGTCAAGAGTTTGAACTATTGAGAGCCAGTTGGAGCCTCTGATGGGAGATGTGACCAAGGCAGAGCTTTCAGAAGATTGACCAGGCAGAGAGAGAGAGAGGGAGGGTGGAGGGAGGGAAACCAGATAGGGGTCCCAGCAGCAGGCTCCACTGGAGATAAGGACCTGAGGCAGAGACATGGCAGCAAGTGTAGAAAACAAGGCCATTTAAGCATTATAGCTAAAGGGGTGGTGGGGTGGGGGAATGTTGAGCAAGACAAAGAATCCCTTTGTTCTCTTAGGCGTTTGGCCTGGAGTTACGACTGAAATTGATAGGAAGCATTCATGTTTGCAAAGATATTTTTAAAAATCCATTAAAGGATGTTTAGAACTGAAAATTAAGTGTGAGTTTTCACATGAACATCTTCAATAGTCCTGCAGGCAGGAAGTGGCAGATGGAGACAGTGATGTGCTAGTAAATATTTAACAACTGACAGGGAGTGCGGGAGAACCCTGATTGGTAGCATTTGTCAGTTTCCATGCTGTAAAATCCTCCCACAATGGCTAATTTCAAGCAACCAACGTGATGTCAGCTAGCCTGTGAAATTCCAAAAACTAGAGCAATTGGCTCTTGGGAGCCAGGATGAGCTTGCCCTAGCACACTCCTGAATGGAGGAGACCAAATGCCAGGAAATGGAGCCACTAAGGCAACAAGTGGGTAAAGTCACTTCTTGCTGTTGTTCCGAGGACCCAGAGAGGCCCACAGGCCTCGTGGCTTTGAGCAGCAAGCGCTGAGCATCACATAACTGCAGGTCTTCCCTAAGAATGGCAAATAGGAGAGGTGGGATCTCTTCCCAGGCTCCCAGTGCCAACGGGATCATTTCACACGAGAGAGGAGGAGCATAAAGGAAAGTGTCTTACGCTAAGAGGCAGGAGACTCACTCACATCTTGCTACTTAATATCCATGTGCTTATCTGCCTCGAGCCTCAGTCCCTTGCCTTTAAAATGAGGACAGTACCTGTACTAATAATGTCCCCAGCAGGATGCATAACCCAGTAGCATTCAACCTTTGTCAGAACTTCATCCCTGCCCCGCAACAAAGAGATTCCAAATATCCCCCCTTCCTACCTCAAGTTTATGCTGGCCCAGACCCCATGTCTGCCCAGCATGATCCACCCTTCCATCTGAGGAGTATCCCAGGCACACGGGAGTGGATCCTGGGAGCCATGTTTGCCAGTCAGCCAGAGAGAGAGAGAATGGCAGAGGGAGAGAAGCTGCCTATAGGCATTCTCCACCTTGCTCTGATCCCTCCTGAGCTGCACTTCATGGCCTTGGATTCTAGTATTTTTCTTAAATTTTTTTCCTTTGGCTTAAAATTGAGATTCTGTTACTTGTAGCCCAAAGAACCCGAGACACCTTAATTATCTTCCTTTTGAAATTCTTCTATAGACAAAAGACTGGGAATCAGATCTAGGATCTGACCTTGGACCGCTGACTGAGCCTCTGGGGGGGTCTTTATTTCTTGTCTATAAAATGGACAGATGAATGAGATGCATGTAAGTGAATTCCAGCTCTGCTGTACAGTTCTGTGCCATGTATCTTTATCCTAATATGGAGTATGTTTCAGCAAAATGCCCACCCTGTTTCATTAGCTACACATGAGTTTGTTTTGAAGACCAGAGACCTTCATACTTGTACTGACCTGAGTTACTCCTTGACCAGTCCTATCTGGGCCCAAGACACGGGTGAGAGCCCAGTGAGCTCAGCCCAAGTGGTTGTAGCGGATCCTGGAACCTGTGGGGGAAGGTGGAGGGCTGCCGGCTGCTGGCCCTGACATGGAGAAGGCTGATGCTGTAGGCAGGCGAGATTTGTATAAATATGTTTAAAGCCATGCAGGAATACTAGGGTTCCTGACCCTGACATCAGATCAGGCTGACCTGGGCCACTTGCCTGCATCTGAGAAGGGGAGGGGACTGGGGAGAGACGGGCCCTTCAGATCAGGCATCACCTCCTGGGATATCTCTCCCCCCCACCCCCGAGATAGTTTGCCTGTGCCCCCCCCCAAGCAGAAACTTACAGGATCATCTTTAAAAGTTATTTTTTTATTATAAGAGTAAAAAACTAATTGTTATGGAAGATATATTTATTTATAAGTTTCAAAGAAGAAAATGGGGGCACCTGGGTGACTCAGTCAGTTACACAGTCGACTCTTAATTTTGGCTCAGGTCATGATCACAGGGTCCCGGGATCCAGCTCCATGCTCAGCAGGGAGTCTGCTTGAGTTTCCCAACCTCTCCATCTGCCGCTTCCCCTGCTCATACACATGCACTCACTCTAAATAAATAAATAAATAAATAAATACAATCTTAAAAAAAAAAAATGAAACAATTTGTTGTCCAAAGACCCAGTGATGACTTCAGCACCAATTTGCTTTATATCTCTCTAACTTTGCATGCCACCATTATGTTCCACACAGTCTTACAAACTGCTCATCTGAGAAATTCCTCATTAAATATCTTAATTAGGAATGTATGCAAATGATTTAAGATCAAACAATACCAAAGACCTTATAGTGAAAACCGAGAGTCACCTGCCCCACCCCTCCCCACCCATAGTCCTGCTCCCTTGGGACACATTTTAACTATTCCTGTTTAGAATTCATTTGGTGGTCACCTCCACATTTCTAAATAAGATGCTCTTTATTATTTAGCAACCTCAGTGCTTTCTATTGACCTCTTACTGTACTAGATGAGGATCAGCTCACTGCTCTCCACTCCTACCTCCTCCCCTACCCTGCTAAATATAGGGAGGTCCCCATTACCAGAGCTTCCCCGGTCCCTGCAACTTCAAAGAAAACAATTAACCCCCATTTCCTGTTTAGTCAACTATAGATTGTATCTCTTTACTCTTTGCTTTGCAAGGTAAGGACAGGGCACTCCCTCCTACCTTTCCTTCCACCTCCCAACCTGGGTCAGCCTGTTCTACGCTTTTACATTTTATTCAGAAATTATTATTGCTGTTTATGTGTGTCTAAGTTTGATTCTAAGAGTTGAAAACCAGAAAATGATGTTTATTCCACGTTAGCTACGGAAATACAGTTCACAGCAGATCAAAGTAGTAACTAGGTTTACATTTCTTTATGGGGCCAGCGTCCCATCCTCAGAAAAGAATGTTTCTGGAACAAATTTATTTATTTATTTATTTTTACATTCCACCAATTTTCTTCATCTGATCCTCACATCGTGTTTTCCAGGCCTTCAATCATGCAATTTTTCTATTGATTCTCTCTCTCTCCTTTCCACCTCCTCTCCAAAAACAAGGCAAAACAAAAAACAAAGCTGGAGCCCTCTCCCTGCAGCTCTCAGTTGTTGTGGATCTTCCTGCTCTTGTTTCTCTTGGTCTGTAGGTGGTTCCCTTTGAGGCTCTCAGTGAGTAGGGTCACCCTCCTCAGGATCCCCAGAGCCGCCTCCTAGAATACTTTCATACCGCAAATGCCTTTACTCTGCTTTCCCTTGCTTCATGAATTAGCTACATATACAATTCTGATTTCGACATCATATCCCTCAGAGTAGACTTGATTTTTTTTTCTCTCTGGAATCTTCTAGCATCCACTCCTTATTCCTGGTGTTCTGACAGTTTCTGGTGATTATGACCATGGGTGGATGGTTTTCCATTTCTCTGTGCTGGGCATTCACTGGGCCCGGGCAAACAAAGACATGCCCGTCGTCATTTTAGAAAATTATTTATTTTTATATCCACTATTATTTTTATTCCTCTTTGTGGAATTCCTGTTATTTATATCTCAGACCTCTAGATCACCCCTTCTGTCCTTTGTCTTTTCTGCTACATTTTGCATTTATTTTAATGGTAGAGTCTCAGAAGGTAAAGATGTATGCTAAGTCTTTAACCTGAACTGGAAGGCTCAAATAGCTCTTTAAATTGCCATGTGGTACTCCATAACATGGTTGTACATTAGACTGGAGCAAATGTATAGACAACGTTGTAATATAGATCCAGACAGCTAAATCTTTACGTGCATCCATGATTATTTATTTAGAATAGGTTGTGAGAAGAATTGCTGCATCAAAATACAAGCACCTATTTAAAAAAAAAGTTAAGTATACATTTACCTTAGAGTCTAGTAATGCCATGCCAAGGTATTTACTCAGGAAAAATGAGAACATTCCCATGCAAAGACTTATACACAAATGTTCATAACAACTTGGTGCCGTACAAAAGGCCTCAAAACTAGAAACAACCCAAATGTCCAACTGATGAACGGATAAACAAATTACTATGTATTTCTACATATGTAGACATTTTCTTGGGCTTTATTTCTTAGAAAAATGCTCATGGCTTAACATTTAAGCAGCCCATGGCTCTGCAGTCACACCTACTTCTTCCCTTGACAGAGCCATGGGCTACTTAAATGTTAAGCCATGAGCATTTTTCTAAGAAATAAAGCCCAAGAACATGTCTGAAAGGGTTGCATGGGAGATGGGTGGATGTAAATTGGTACAAAATCATCCTCTGGAGAGTGGTTGGAAAAATGTAGCTTCCCAGACCCCATCTAAGAAAGTTGGACATAGAGGGTAGTATGAGAATGTATTCTGAGGAACACACTTACCTAGATGAGAAATAAAAGGCTCTTTAAATTTGACAAGGATTTGGACTGATGCTATGAGACGGAAGGGTCACAGTGCCTCCCTTGGTCTGATTGTGGGGCTGAATCGGGGCTCAGCATGTCCGTTCCCCCCCCCAAACTACTTGTCTCAGTAGGTTCTGTCTCAGCCTTGGAAATCTGGAAGAAAAACACCTTTTCCTTTTGACCTATAAACTTTGCTTCTGTGCTTTAGGAGGTCCAGAATTGGACTTGGATCTCTTTCTTAACTCTTCTAGGAGTGTCTCGGGCTAATAGTTTATTTTTTGAACTTGATCCAGTTATCTACTGCTGCGTAAAAAAACACCCAAACCTTAATGACTTAAAACAACAGCATGAATTTATTTTGCTAAGAATCTGCCATTTGCGCATGTCTGAGCAGGGTTGGCGCATCTCTGTTCTACATGGTTTCAGCCGGGACTGCTCAAATTAGAGCTGGAGGACCTGCTTCAGAGATGGCTTGCTCACATTGTTGGCGAGTTGGAGCTGGCTTTGGTGTGGAGCCCAGCTGAGTGTGTGGTCTGGGTGCTCTGGTTCCTTTCAACATGGGCCTCTGCAAGCTGCTTGGGCTCCCTCCTAGCATGGAGGCAGGGTGATGGAGAAAAGCATCTCCAGAGAGTAAGGCAGAAATGCATGGCATTTTTATGACCTATCTTCAGAAGTCCCCTAGTATCACTTCTGCCATCCTATTGCTTCGGGAAGTTATGCAGTCCTTCTCAGGTTCAGGAGAGGGGGAGTAACCCCACTACTTGAAGGAGTGTCAAGATTGCATAGTAAAAATAGCATGTGGGATGGCAGATACTGTTGTGGCTGTCTTTGGAAGATATAGTGAACAGACTCTGACCTATTTTTGTTGTTTATAGGTTTTCCAGATGCGTATTTAGTAACTAATTATCATTGGTTCTGTTCTATCTCATTTCATCCTCTTCACAGCCCTGCGAGGTAGTTTTATACCTCTTCACATATCCAAATGCCACCATACACGTTTGGTTTAGCCGCTGTATTATTTTGGAAATTGTGAATTTTTACCTAAGTGTCTGAATTTCTGGCTTCTCTTCACAACCAGGAGATTGACTACATCTAGGGCAAGTTTTCCTCATCTCAGCAAGAGGCTGAAGTGGAGCAGTGGTGACCTCCTTAGTAAGAGGCTTGTCTTCCGTCTGTTTGCTATGGTCTGCACCACTCCCTATCACCCTTCACTCATTACATTTTATGTCTCACAAGCATTTGACTTTGAGGTTTTCTGCTTAAAAAAAAAAAAAAAAAAAAGACCCTAGGGGTGCCTGGGTGGCTTAGTTATCTAACTCTTGATTTCGGCTCAAGTCATGATCTCAGGGTCATGGGATCGAGCCCTAAGTTGGGCTCTGCAGTGGGGCTCTGTGCTCAGCTCGGAGTCTGCTTGAGAGAGTCTCTCTCTCTCTCCCTCTCCCTCCTCCTCTGCCCCTCCCCCTGCCTCTCCCCGCTGCCCCGGCAGTGCCCTTTCTCTCTAAAATAGATAAATAAATAAATAAAATCTTAAAAAAAAAAGACCATAGAAAAATAATAAATAATAGTGATAGCTTTTTTTTTTTTTAAAATTTCAAAGCACTTTCTATAGAAAGTCACCTTCTGGGCTCTCTTTCTTTTAAAATCTCTCTCTTTGGTGGAGATCAATAGGTCACTGTTTGTGTCATTGCTTGTTTGAGAGGTATCTTCAGCTCTCTGCTCATTTGAAGAACAGGAATGAATGATATGCCCCAGTTTCTACAATGGTCCTGCTGCTGAGTTCCAGCCTCACCCCTCCTAGACTGGCCCTTCTGGGAATCCCCCCGATTGAGCAGACTTCCTCTTGAGACCTCGAGTTTGCTATCTTCACTGCCTGATAAACACTGGATCCACATGATGTGGAATTCTCAATAGGAGTAAGGGAGGCTCATACAGGGATCATCAATGTCAGCTTTCCACCAGCACAATCTTGTGAGTCTGCACAAAGCCACAGAGCCAAGCCTGCACAAAGACCTTCTCTCTGGAAGATAAGTGTCCAGTGTTCACACCACTGTTCAGGATCAGTTCTGAGTATTCCTACTGGCTCAGAGGCACAGTGTTCACTTTGTCTTTTCAAGGGTTCTTGGTTTTGTTTCCAAAATGTCAACAGATAACTGTAAGTGTTGATTAAACAACCAGAAGAGCGTTGCCTAAGGAGATCCTTCACTGCACAGTCTCTGTCTAGCCCCTCAGACCATGTCGGGCCTGCATGGAGAGAGCAGCAGGCAGGTGGGGCCCAGCTGTGCCTGCTCTGTGGGATCAAGGCACTGTCTTCCCCTTGGGGCTTTTCCTTCAGCTCTTTCATGCTGCACAGAACTGCTCACCGTCCATACAGCAGGTGCTTAGGAGTAGGAGAGGTTTGTGGTTTCACTCATCTGTGAGGGTAGGCTCAGCCACCAGGCTAGAACGTTCTGTGGCAGGCAGTTCCCCACATGCCCCTGCTCAGTCACATTCCACATCCTCTCCCATTAGTAACTGTGGTCCTAAATTTTATGTTGTCATGTTGTCCATTAGAGTTTTTACCATCTATTCCAGATCTCTGCTGTTGCTAACCCCAAAGCTTAGCGGCATGAAACAGGAACAATCTTTTTTTTTTTCTTACAAATCTGTAATTTGGGCAGGACACTGTGGGGAAAGCTCATCTCTGCTTCACACACCATCAGCTGGGGCTGCTCAACTGAGGGCTCTTGGATCTACTTCCAAAGTGACTCACCAGCTGGCTGCTGGAGCTGGGCTGTGGCCTGGGATCTTGGTTCTCTCCACATGGCCCTCTCCATGTGGCCCAGGCTTCCTCACAACATGGTGGCTCGGTTCCCAGGGTGAGCATCCCAGGAGACAAAACCAGGTGAAGTGGTATGGCCTTTTGTGAGCTAGCCTCAGAAGTCACATAGTGTCTATTAGTTGAAGTAGTCACCAAGTCCCACCTGAGTTCAAGGGGAGGGGACACTGGCTCCACCTCCTGAGGGAGGAGTGACAAGGTTCTGGAAGAGCAAATGGAATCAGAGATCTTGTTGCAGCCATGTCTGGGACGTATAATCTTCTGCACCATCTGTGCAGGTATCCCTAGATAATGTGCTACTTAACTTAATGTGTTTTATACTTTATAGAAATGTTCATACTGAATCTGTTCTTCTACAGCTTTATTCCCCCAACATTTATGGGAGTCATTTTTGTTGTTGGCAGAAGTTCATTCATTTTTAGAACTGTGTGAGGTTTCAGTCAAGCCAGCCTCAGTTGACACAGTGCACTCCTGTCTAGAGTCCTGAACAATGAGCCTGAGTCACTGCAGGATCCTACAGAGAAGCCAGGACAGGACCGTTTTCAGATCACATGAGATAAAATGTGCAAAAGGACTCCGTAAATGTGAGGGATGTTATTGTTCAGCAAATAAGGGTTAAGTGATATTCATTGAGGTTTCGATATAATGTATTCATCTTTGTATGTTTGATAACGTATGCATGGTTCATTTTCTTTATACAAAAATGTTTTATTAACCAAAATGCTCTCATTTCTGACCAGTGCGGTACATTTTTAAACCAAGTGAAATCACCCATAAAGTATGTCAAACCCACCCTCAAAAGGGACTTCTGAGCTTCCCAGCCGTTTCCAGAGAAAATCCTGGCTCCTCCACCATTTTGTTTTTGCTTCCTCTTTGCTTCCTGTTGGCCCATCTTTATTTTCTTTTCCAGTCTCTGTGCTTTGGACCACTCAATTGCTGTGGGTGGCTGAGTAGAGAACAGATAAAGGTCATTGCATTTGAAGAAGCCAGGGAATTTTAGGAGAGTCATCAGCCAGATTTTCACATTCCCCCATGGTGGTTGGATGTGCTGGAGTCATTGGGAACACTATGAGCCAATTCCTCAATACCTGTTATGGGAGACCCAGAATTTGATAGGGGCATCGATGAGGAAAAGCAGAGGGGAGAAGAGGCATGAGAATCAACGGATGTTTTTATGAAGGAGGGGACAAGCAAAGTACTGGGGGAGCTAGGATGGCTGGTCCCCTTGGGGTGCCCCAGATGTGGGAGAATGCGCGGTCTTCCCCAGAGAAGGTGGTAAAGGGAGGCTGGGAGGGGCCCTCACAGAGACCCAGAGGAGCACTGCGGGGGACAGGTGGAGGTCCAGGGTGTGGGCCCCGGGGGACTTGCAGGAGAAGGGCTGGAGGGAGTTCAGGAGTGGTGGGGACAGAAGGTTAGTGGGAAGGATGGTGCAAACAATGTGGAGTTGAGAGCAGAGGAGGTGCTGCCCTGAGGGGTTTACCTTTTGGGTGGAGGCCAAGGGCAACAGGAACCTGAGTCACCCTAGAATGAGTTGGCCCCAAAGTCTGAATGAGATGCTGGGGTAAGGTTGTTCCTGCCCTGGGGCCAGGGGAGGAGGGAGAGGGGCCTGCCTGAGAAGCCTGGTGGCACTGTGAGGGGGCGGGGGGGGGGGGGGTGGACTCCGCTGCTTCCACAGGCCGTTGCCTCCGTGTAAAAAGCTTCAGCGAAGCGCATGTACAGGCAATGGGGGCTTTGTCCTCCTTTCCGGGACGACTTAAATACTAGCAGTTACTTCACAGTGCTGAAGGAAGAGGCTCAGGTTTCGAATGACATTCTGTTGGCATGACTAATCCAACCCCAGGAACACCCTTCCCTTAGTCTGCACAGCTCCCCACTTTATCACCAGGTTCCTCTCAGGGAGGGGCCTTCTCTGAGCCCTGTACCCCCACAGCCCTTTCTCTCTTGCTCTCTTCTTACCCTGATTTATTTTTCCTCATTCCATATCTGTCCCCCTGACACGTTCTGTATTTGTTTATTAGGTAAATGCCATCCCCACTAGAATGTAAGCCCCAGGAGGTCAGGGGCTTCCTTTTGTTCTCGCCCCCTTCCCCCCCCCCCCCCCCCCCCCCCCGCCCCGAGCCTAGAGCAGTGCCTGACACCAGCAGGGTGCGGTAAATATTTGTGAACAGACACATGAGTGGCTGGGCGGACGAAGGGGCTGAGCACAGCACGCTTGCCTCCGGGCACACACATGGCCCTGGGGAACTTCGTCTCTCAGCTGTTGCTACAGTGCTTCCGTTAACCGTTGGGTTAGAACGACCGTCTCTCGTCACCATGCCTCCAAAAAAGGTGAATGGACTAAAAGTCAGTGCCCACAGTGTCTCTCTCAAAGTTTTATACCACGAAATCTGATTGCTGGCGACTCCACTGCTTGCTTTAACCACTCGCTCCGCGCATCTTGCCCTTCTTCCTAACCTGCTCCCTCGGATGTTGGCCAAGATATCAGAACCTGAGATCAGAGTCAGAAAATTGGGGCCCTACTATGACTCCATACCAAAGCTGGAAGTTTTTCATAACAAAGACAGAGTTTGTGGGAGGATCGATAATTAATGTGATTATATGATAGTAGGATACGGACAATAGGGGAGGAGCCTCCTTCAGAAAAGCTTCCCTTGAGGAATGATATCTAAGTGTAAGCTGAGGGATGGGTAGGATTTAGCTGGGCAAAGAAGGGTTGGGGAAAAGAATATATCAGGGGAAGTTCCTGAGACTTGAGGAATGGGGCTTGCTGGAGGAACCAGAAGGGCCAGGTGGCTGGAAACCGGACAGGAGTAGGGAGAAGTGGGTAAAGCTAGAGCTGTGACCAGAGACAACCAAGCTGGAATCCCAGCTCCAACACCACGAGCGGTGCGACCCTGGGCAAGCCAGTTAGCCCATTTGAGGATCCGTTTCCTTGTTGGGAAAGAGAGTCGTAGTATCTAGGGTGGCTTTAGGATGAGGCCACATGGCTAAAATGCTTAGCAAAGTGCCTGCCTCACAGTAACCATTCATTGCATGTTATATCTTGTCCTAACCAGCAACAGCGCAGTGCCCAGCCCCGGTGGGGTCCAACAGATACGTGCATGAATCGCAGCCCCTCGAGGCTCTGTCCCCAGCCACCCAGCTCTTCGCCACCAAGAAACCCACTCCCCTTGCTAGAGGCTGCTTCACACCAGGCAGGCTGACCCACTGGAACTTGTCCGCACTACAGGCCACCTGATGTGCTGTTTGAGGAAATCTCTTGCAGTAGCCATTAAACTGGAAGGACGGGTCATTTTTGACCAAACCAAAAGCTTGAGCCCAGCTCTGGGTACACGTGAGGGTGAGGGATACCAGGAGACCTCGCTTCTGGAGGTGAGAGTGGTCCCAGAACCCAAGTGAATCCAGCCTCTCCGGAGTTCTCGTGGCTCCACGCTTTTTTCTCGTGGTTTAATCCAGGCTAAGACCAATAAGCTCATAATCACAAGTCATTTATGGGTCCCCTGACAATAGTAGCATTACTTTTCCCCCTGAATCTTTCCTAAGACAAAAATTCAGTCTACAGAAAGCCTTCAAGTTTTCATTGTAAGTTCATAATACAATGAACATGTGTAACCCTTCACCTAGATTAACTGTTAATATTTTGCCACATTTGCACACACGTACTCTCTCTGATTTCTTTTGGCTAATTTCTTTTGTTGACAGGAAGTTGCAGATATGTTGACTTGCCCTAAAATCAGTGTGTATTACCTGAGAATGAAGACACTCTGTCATATAACCACAACTCCATTATCACACCTAGGGAAATCAAGAATCTAATAGCATCATCTAATACTCAGTTCATATGGAAATTTTGTACTTGTCCCCCAGATGTCTTTTATAGCTATTTTTTTCACCCCAAATATAATTAAGGTGCATACATTATATTGGGTTGTTCTGTCTCTTGAGTCCATTTTAACCTAATATAGTTCCTTACTGTACTTTGTTTTTTATGACATTGAATTTTTTCTCTCCTAGGATATCCCACATTCAAGATCTGTCTGATTGTGTTCTCATAAGTAGATTCTAGCCAATCATTATTTTCTAAAAATTATTTGGTTCATTAAAAATAATAGTAATATGTGCATAATGAAACAGTTTTAAGACTTTAGAAAGATGGAAGATACAAAATTCTCCATTTCCTTCTCCCCGCCAGGCCTTCCCCTAAAAGTACCCATTGGTATCCATTACCAGTGTATCCCTCTAGAAAACTAAGGTGCCTTTACTTGCATGTATAGCAACATATAGATCTGTTTTTCCATCACCTAGCTCCCTTTCAGGCTTATACCCATCTGGTTATATTACAGCCGTTATTTTTCACCTTGCTTTGTTACTTTATTTTAAAGGATGTGCTACGACAATATATCCAGATTGTTTTTCTTCTTCTGAACATCCTGTGTAGTTTTCCATTATCTGGATGTTCCACAATTTGGCCCATCTTCTGATGGACAATTGGGTTATTACCAGGTTTTCTTTTTTCTATCACTATCATAAATTATGTTGCAAATAAACATCCTCAAACATATTCATGGTGCATTTTTTAAGATTTTTTATTTGTTTGACAGAGAGAGACACAGTGAGAGAGGGAACACAAGCAGGGGGAGTGGGAGAGGGAGAAGCAGGCTTCCCGCTGAGCAGGGAGCCCAATGTGGGGCTCAATCCTAGGCCCCTGGGATCATGACCTGAGCCGAAGGCAGACACTTAACGACTGAGCCACCCAGGCGCCCCTCATGGTGCAGTTTTTTGTGATGTGGTAAACTCATATAGGTGAAGTTGCTGGGCCAGAGGGCGTTTGCATTTAAAACTTCAACAGCTTCATGGCTCCATCCACTTTCAAGGTGCTCAGGGGAAGCTGGGTTGCCGTGCTGGACACAGAGTCCTGTCTCAGTAGCATCCAACCAACCAAGATGGAAAGCCTAATTGTAATATCCTGTGTTTTTCAGCAAGATGACCGTAGTTTGGATTAAACAGTTATTATTGCTAAAAACCACTAACCATCATTCGAGTTTTCGATGAGTTGTTACCTTTTTGCTGGAGGATGTTGCCTCCATGTTGATGGCTGCTGACTGACCAGGGTGGTGGGGACTGGAGGCTGGGGGGGTTGTGGCAGTTTCTTAAAATAAGACAACAATGAAGTTTGCCACATTGATTGAATCTTCCATTCACAAATGATTTCTCTGTAGTGTGTGATGCTGTTTGCTAGCATCTTACCCACAGTAGAACTTCTTTCACACTTGGAGTCGGTCCTCTCAAGCCCTGTGCTGCTTTATCAACTAAGTGTATGTCATATTCTAAATCCTCTGTTGTCATTTCAACCATCTTCACAGCATCTTCACCAGGAGTAGATTCCATCTTTAAGTACCACTTTCTTTGCTCATCCATCAGAAGCAACTCCTCATCTGTGAAAGTTTTACCATGAGATTGCCAAATTCAAATATCATAATAATGAAAAAATTTGAAATATTGTGAGAAAGACCAAAATGTGACACAGAGACATGAAGTGAGCAAATGCTGTTGAAAAAATGGTGCCAATAGACTTGCTAGATTCAATTGGTTAAAAAAAAAAAAGGCAATATCTGTGAAGCACAATAAAGCAAAGTACAATAAAATGAGGTATAACTGTATCTTGAGTTGGTGGCCAACCACACACACAGGAATTATTTCAAGAGACTTTTAATAGAGTAAGTTGTAGTACATCCTAGTGGGAGATATCCTAAGGCAAAAAGAACTAAAAAAACAAAAACAAAAAACTTAAGCTTTTCAATATTCATGTTGTTAGTAAGAATATTGATATTAGTATTTTGAAACTATTAGCTATATATTATAGGATAAAGCAAATAAGTAATTATGTTAATGTTAATAGAAACCAAGAATTTTACCATAAGAGATAAGGAGATACATAGAATAAAAAAATTTTTGTAAACATTCTGTAATCTTTAATTTGAATAGAAAATATTAGTATGAACCTATGATACATTTTCTTACTTTGAAAAATCTATTTTAAGGAGCTAAAAAAAGAACAAACAAAGCTCAAAGCTGATAGAAGGAAGGAAATAGAGACAAAAAAATAGAAAAGATCAATGAAGCCAGGAGCTGTTTCTTTGAAAAGATAAATAAAACCGATAAACCTTTAGCCAGACTCATCACAAAAAAAAAAGAGGACTCAAAATGAGAACAAAGGAGGAGAAATAACAACTGACACCAGAAAAATACAAAGGATTATAAAAGAAGACTGTGAAAATTTATATACTAACAAATTGGACAACCTAGAAGAAATTGGATAAATTCCTAGAAACATAACCTCCCAAAACTGAATCAGGAAGAAACAGGAAATTTGAACAGACCAATTACCAGCAATGAATTTGAATCAGTCATCAAAATCCCAACAAACAGAAGCCCGGGACCAGATGGCTTCACAGGTGAATTCTACCAGACATTTATTTTTTATTTAAAAAAAATTTTTTTTAAGATTTTATTTATTTGACAGAGAGATAGCGAGAGAGGGAACACAGGCAGGGGGAGTGGGAGAGGGAGAAGCAGGCTTCCCGCCGAGCAGGGAGTCCAACGCGGGGGTCCGACGCGGGAGTCCGACGCGGGCTCGATCCTAGGACCCTGGGACCACGACCCGAGCTGAAGGCAGATGCTTAACGACTGAGCCACCCAGGCACCCCTCTACCAAACATTTAAAGAAGAGTTAATACCTATTCTTCTCAAACTACTCCAAAAACTAGAAAAGGAAGGAAAGAGTCCAAATTCATTTTATGAGGCCAGTATTACTGGTACCAAAATCGGATAAAGACACTACAAACAACAAAAACTACAATATTCCTCATGAACATAGATGCAAAAATCATCAACAAAATACTAGCAAACTGAATCCAACAATACATTTAAAAAATCACCTACCACAACCAAGTGGGATTTATTCCAGGGCTGAAAGAGTGGTTCAATATTCACAAATCAATCAACATGATACATTTCATTAACAAGAGAAAGGATAGGGCGCCTGGGTGGCTCAGATGCTTAAGCCAACATCCTGGGATCAAGTCCGCATCGGGCTCCCTGCTTAGCGGGGAGTCTGCTTCTCCCTCTCCCACTCCCCCGCTTGTGGTCTCTGTCAAATAAATAAATAAAATCTTAAAAAAAAAACGAGAAAAGATAAAAACTATATGATCATCTCAATGGAAGCAAAAGAGATTTGATAAAGTACAACATCCACTCATGATAAAAACTTCCAACAAAATAGGTTTAGAGGGAACATACCTCAACATAATAAACATAATAAAGTCCATATATGAAGAACCCATCATACTCAACGGTGAAAAACTGAGAGCTTTTCCCCCGAGATCAGGAATAAGACAAGGATGTCCACTCCCACTATTTTTATTCAACATAGTACTGGAAGTCGACCTGCAGCCATCATACAAGAAAAAGGAATAAAAGGCATCCAAATTGGTAAGGAAGAAGTAAAGCTTTCACTATTGGCAAATGACAAGATACTATATGTAGAAAATGCTGAAGACTTCACCAAAAACACTACAAAGACTAATAAATGAATTCAGTGAAGCTGCAGGATACAAAACTAATATATGGAAATCTGTTGTATTTCTCTCAACTAATAATGAAATAGCAGAAAGAGAAATTCAGAAAACAATCCATTTACAAGTACACCAAAAAGAGTAAAATACCTAGGAATAAACTTAACCAAGGAGGTGAAAGGCCTGTACTCTGAAAACTATAAAACACTGATGAAAGAAATGGAAGATGACGCAAACAAATGGAAAGACATTCTCTTCCATGCTCATGGATTAGAAGAACCAATATTGTTAAAATGTCCATACTACACAATGCAATATACAGATTGAATGCAATCCTTATCAAAATACCAATAGCATTTTTCACAGATTAGAACAAATAATCCTGAAATTTGTATGGAACCACTCCAAATAGCTAAAGCAATCTTTAGAAAGAAGAAAAAAGCTGGAGGTATCACAATCCCAGATTTCAAGATATACTACAAAGCTGTAGTCATCAAAAAAAGAATGGTACCAGCGCAAAAATAGACATAGATCAATGGAACAGAATAGAGAACACAGAAATAAACCCACACTTACATGGTCAGTTATTCTATGACAAAGGAGGCAAGAGCACACACTGGGGAAAAGACAGTCTCTTCAACAAATGGTCTTGGGAAAACAGGACCACTTTACTACGCCACACACAAAAATAAAGTCAAAATGGGCTACAGGCCTACATGTGAGATCCGAAACCTAAAACTCCTAGAAGAAAATATAGGCAGTAATTTCTTTGACACTGGCTATAGCAACATTTCTCTAGATATGTCTCCTGAGGCAAGGGAAACAAAAGCAAAAATAAACTATTGGGACTACAAATTAAAATAGTTTTGTACAGTGAAGAAAACCATCAATAAGACGACAAGGCAGCCTAGTGAATGGGAGAAGATATTTGCAAATGATGTATCTGATAAGGGGTTAATGTCCAAATACATAACTTACACAGCTCAACACCAAAAAACAAAAACAAAACAAAACACACACAAAATAATCTGATTAAAAATGGGCAGAGGACCTGAACAGACATCTTTTCAAAGAAGACATACAAATGGCCAACAGACACATGAAAACATGCTCAACATCACTAATCATTAGGGAAATGCAAATCAAAACCAGGAGATATCATCTCACGCCTGTCAGAATGGCTAGGATCAAAAAGACGAGAAACAAGTGTTGGCAAGGATGTAGAGAAAAAGGAACCCTCTATGCCCTATTGGTGGGAATGCAAACTGGTGCAGCCACTGTGGAAAACAGTATGGAGGTGCCTCAGAAAATGAAGAATAGAAATACCATAATATCCAGTAATGCCACTGCTGGGTATTTACCCAAAGAAAATAAAAACACTAATTCGAAATGATATATGCACCCTCATGTTTATTGAAGCATTATTTACAATAGCTGAGATATGGAAGCAACCCAAGTGTCCACCTGTAGATGAATGGATAAAGAAGAGGTGGTGTATATATAAATGGAATATTATTCAGCCGTAAAAGAGAATGACATCTTGTCATTTGCAATTACATGGAGAGACCTAGAGAGTATAATGCTAAGTAAAATAGGTCAAACAGAGAAAGACAAATACCACATGATTTCAGTCATGTGGAATTTAAGAAACAAAACAAAGAAAAAGAAATAAAAAACCAGACTCAAATACAGAAAACAAACCGGTCGTTGCCAGAAGGGAGGTAGGTGGGGGGATGGGTGAAACAGGTGAGGGGGGTTAAGAGTACATTTGTTATGAGCACTGAGTAATGTACAGAATTGTTGAATCACTATATTGTACACCTGAAACTACTATAACACCAGGTTAATTATACTTCAATTAAAAATATATTTTAAAAATTTAGTAAATATTTTATAATCTTAAATTTGAAAAATATTAGTATGGGGGCGGCTGGGTGGCTCAGTCGTTGGGCGTCTGCCTTCGGCTCAGGTCATGATCCCAGGGTCCTGGGATCGAGCCCCGCATCGGGCTCCCTGCTCGCGGGGAGCCTGCTTCTCCCTCTCCCTCTGCCTGCCACTCCCCCTGCTTGTGCTCACTCGCTCGCTCGCTCTCTGTCAAATAAAAAAAATTTTAGTATGAACTGATGATACATTTTCTTTCTTTTTTTTTTTAAGATTATTTATTTGACAGAGAGAGACACAGCGAGAGAGGGAACACAAGCAGGGGGAGTGGGAGAGGGAGAAGCAGGCCTCCCGCCGAGCAGGGAGCCCGATGTGGGGCTCGATCCCAGGACCCTGGGGTCATGACCTGAGCTGAAGGCAGACGCCCAACGACTGAGCCACCCAGGCGCCCCGATACATTTTCTTATTTTGAAAAATCTATTTCCTAGCTCTGTCCCCTAAAAAGGCTCAGAGACAATGACCAATCAAATACAATGCATGCCCCCAGTGCCAGATCATAGTCTCCAAATAGTATTTCCCACTAAGTAGAACCAGGGCTCCTTGGGGAAATGAGTGGTTCTGGTCAGAGGCAGGAATACACACAATGAGCCTGGAGCACCACACGTACCTGCAATTTCTGGGATCATGCCAAAAGGACTCAGAAGTCAACTTGTCAAGGCTTTCAGTGGCCACAAATGGGACAATTTAAACACTAATAAGAAAAACCAAAAAGGATTGAAACACATGAATCATGCTGAAAATTCACAAGTTCATAATGATAGAAAAAAATAATGCCATTGTTCATCTTTGGATGATGAAGAACCAACTCACTGTTCTGAAAACAGGTGAGTAAAGAGAATCTGCCCTTGCCACATAAATTAAACTTCAGGGTAACCAAATAGTAGAAGAGGGGATGTCTCTTTTTATAGGAGTATCTAGAAGGAATGTCATCATTTTGCAAACCTTTAAAGAAATAATGGTCCTAGACAGTGACAATTGTACTAGTTTCCTAGGGTGGCCATAAAAAAGTACCAGAAACTGGTGGCTTAAAACAGAAATTTATTGGCTCACAGTTCTGGAGAAGTCCAAAATCAAGGTGTTGGCAGCACCATGTTCCCTGTGAGGCTCTAGGAGAGGATCCTTCCTGTCCTCTTTTAGCTTCTGGTGTTTTCTGGCAATCCCTGGCATTCCTTGGCGTGTAAATGCAACACTCCAATCTCTGCCTCTCTGGTTACATGGTCATCTTTTAAGTCCGTTTGTGTTTAAATGTTCCTTCTCTCACAAGGGCTGGGTTAGGGTGGGCCTTGTTTTAACTTGATTATATCCACAGACATGGGGGTTAGGACTTCAACATATCTTTTAGGGGGACATAATTCAACCAAAAATAATCAAGGGCAGTTAGTATCACAGAAAGACACAGGACGTTATATATTATTGCCAAAGAATTAGACGCTTATCAGACAAGTCTAGCTCTAACTACCAATTTATAGGAAAGAGAAGGGCAGAAGAACACATTCAGAAATACCACAGGCATATTATCAGCGAAGTCTGGAATGTGGGAAATTCTGTAGGACAAATGACTTGGCTTCTTCAACAAATAGATTGCAAGGGAAAAACAGAGGGAGAGAAACTTATAAATTAAAATGGACATAATAGACATAGCAACCCAATCCAATGTATAGACAGAAAATTTGAGTACTTAGTAGATATTTAATGATATAAAGGAATTATTGATAATTTTTAAGAACCTATCTTAATGGTAAGATGGTAATGTTTTAAAAAAGAGAGTTCTTATCAGAATACATACCCTCAGATAAGATGACATGACGTTTGGAAGTTGGAAAGAAAGTGGGGATTGTTTCGGTATGAAACAGGATTAGCCACCTTATTTAATGAAACTTGGTGTTGGGTATATCAGGGTTCATTGAAGTGTTTTCTCTATCTGAAATTTTCTAGCATATAAAATTATAGAAATAAAAATGCAGTATGTTCAGTCAGTGTTTCTCAACTTGGGGCAGTATCAGAATCCGTCTCCTGAAGACATCTCCCTCCCCCAGTCTCCCTGAGCTCTACTGTTCAATATACTTTTATGGGATATTGAGTTTCTCTTTTCAAAATCACCCAGTGTAGTTTGATTTCTAATAGACAGATTTTTGTTTGTTGGAAGCTCCTGTCTAGCTGACAAAAATATTTTTCATTAGGCAAGAAAGGAATTTTAAAAAACTTCTTTTATTGTAAAAGTACTATGTACATAAAGAGGTAAAAAAAGAAAATCCAGGGGTGCCTTGGTGGCTCAGTCAGTTAAGCGTATCTGACTGCAGTTAAGTCAGCAAATCTGACTCTTGATTTGGGCTCAGGTCATGATCTCAGGGTTGTGAGATCAAGCCCTGAATCAGGCTCCATGCTGGGTGTGGAGCCTGCTTAAGATTCTCTCTCTCCCGCTTTCTCTTTCCATCCTCCCCTTCCCCCTCTCAAAATTTAAAAAAAAAAAAGAGAAAGAAAAAAATCCAGAAAGTGCCAAAAAAGTAAGATTATTCCTCCACTCCAGTTCTTCTCCCCAGAGCGTCCACTGTTCCAAATTTCTTGTGAATCACACTAGACATTTTTCTCAGCATATACAAAAACACAATTTGGACTGTATTGCAAATATTATCTGCAACTTGTTTTTTTTCCTCCACCCAGCAGTATATCTTAGAGACCTTCCCACAGCAGCAAACATAGATACTTTTCTTTCGCGTTCCGCTATATGGAAATACAGTAGGCCCCCTTAGCCGAGGTCCCACTTTGCATGGTTTCAGTTCCCTGAGGTCAGCCGCCATCTGGAAGCAGATGCTCCTTCCAACATATGGTCAGAGGGTCAATGGTAGTACATGACACTACATCACAATGCCTACATCACTCACCTCACTTCATCTTCTTAGATAGGTGTCTTACCATCCCACATCATCTCAAGAAGAACTGAAAGTACAGTACAATAAGGTATTTTGAGCAAG
Source organism: Zalophus californianus (assembly GCF_009762305.2). Classification (NCBI taxonomy): domain Eukaryota; kingdom Metazoa; phylum Chordata; class Mammalia; order Carnivora; family Otariidae; genus Zalophus; species Zalophus californianus. The sequence continues at coordinate 78,857,333 of NC_045598.1, read as the reverse complement.
ACCACATTCACATAACATTTTTCAAAGTAAGCTCTACTTACAGTATACTAATTGTTCTATTTTATTATTAATCTCTTACTGGGCCTAACTTATAAATTAGATTCTGTCATAAGTACATATATACGTATAGGAAAAAAACACAGTATGAATTGGGTTTGGTACCAACCACGGTTTCGGGCATCCACCGGAGGTCTTGGAACTTGTGCCCGGCGGATAGGAGTGGGAGGGGCCTACTTGACCAGAATTTATTTCAGTCACCATTTGGCAAACAGTTTTCCTCAGTTATTTCCTCTTACAGATTGCAATGCACCTTCTTGTACACCCATAGAAAAGGAAATTTGTTGAAAATATTTCCTAAAAAACAAAAACCAAAAAAAAAAAAACAAAAAACCCCACAAAAACCCCCCACAACCCGCCTTCATTCTTCCGGCTCAGGACGGAAAGCGGCCTGTGGATCGAAGCAATCACAGAGCAAACCTCCTGTACCTGACCGGCTCACCTGGTGATTCCCCAGCCGCTGGGCAGCTAGAGGCTGGGCAGCTAGAGGCTGGGCAGGAGGGAGCCTACGTGGCTCCTGACGCGGCTTCTGAGGGGCTGAGGGTAGCAGATGCACCTCTGAGTCCCCTCACGCGAGATGCCCCAGGCTGGGAGAGGGACAGTGTCCGCGTCACGTCATTAGGTAAGTTCCGCCGGCTTTAAAGGAGACTAGGGCTGAGCGGGGTTAAACTCAGATTCACCTGGATGCAGCAGTGGTTCAGTTGGTGATATGTTACAAGTTAAGGCACCAGAATGATAATCTGGGCCAATGGCTGATGGCCAAGAGCAGCTCAGTGCCGTGCATCTCTCTGAAAGATGGCATGCTGAGTGGGCAAGCAGAGGAAGCTTCTGTTTTAGTTCTTTTCTTTCTTTCCATTTTTTTTTTTTTTAAAACGTGGTTTGTGTTTAATCCTCTGGAAGTCTCTGTGTCAGTGAGGCTTTCTTTTCCACCGTGTGGGACTTGAAGTGGGCATCTCTTGCCAGAAATCAGAATTTCCTGGCAAGTAAGAGAAGCAATTTGAGTAACCCAGACACAGACAAATACATCTCACTTCCACAAAGCTTTTCAGGTGTCACTGAAGATGTGTGAGAAACCAGACAGAAAGCTATAGAAAATGCTCTTGATAAAAGTATTCTCCGGTCGATGGCTTTAGTGAAGCTCTTGCCACCTGATCTGAGCTGGATCAGTTCAGGCCACCACTTCACGGAGGAGAGTTTTGTTAGACCATGGGGAACAGATTTGGGAGAGGTCAAGGACTCGGTCCAGGCTGTGTGGGGCTCCTCCAGCTTGGGGGCTCAGAGCAAAATGCACAGGGACTTGATTTGCTGCTCCTAAAAATGCTTGTGGTGCCTGGTATGTGAAAAGTAGGCGAAGGTTTGTTTGCATCATCTCCACCTTAAGAGTATATTTTGGAATTGCTCCTCATTGCTTCCAGCTCCCTTTAGGAAATTGGTTCAATCAACAGGTATTATTAGAGGAATGAGCATATGGTTTTGAGGGGATCAATAAAATTCTTGCTCGTTTGACAGTTTTAATGTTTCCGTAATGGCACTCGGCTTAAGAACAGAAAGAGCCTTGCACTTGTGGAACTTGAGGTTGGGATTCGAGTGGGGAATGAGGGGATGGCTTATGGGGAAAGGGTTGGGTCTTGGGAAGGGGTGGAGTTCCTATGAGTTCACCAGAGGAGATGCAGTATGAGCTGGTTGGAAGTAGAAGACTGTTGTGTTTTTTAAAAAAAAAAGAAGGAAGGAAAGAAAGAAAGAAAGCATTGACATCAAAGGAAGATTAGAAAAGAGGAAAAGAGCTAATGAAGGTGTGGTGTGCGTGGTGGGGGGTGGACTGATCTAGGATACACCGGCCAATCTGGGCACGGGGCTCTGCATATAGTCCACTGCCCCTTCCGGGCACCGAGGGTCAGAAACTAGTGAGCAGGGCCCAGGGGAAACCGGTCACCGAAGACATTCTGTCCAGAGACAGAAGTGGATTAGATCCCAACTGAGAAGGACCCTGATTCTCTGGGCATTCATCCAGAGAAGCTTTCTGTTTGCAGGCTTCCTCCTCCACCCCCACCCCCACGGGTGTCCCATTTCCCATCACCTGTCCAGTCTCCCTGAACAGCTTTTACGTCCTGAACTAGTTCAGTTCCATAGAGGAGCTTTTGTTAAGCATTCACTTGCTTGTAAGATTTTTTTTCACCCTATGAAATTTTCTCAGCCTTCTGACATTGTCAAGCGCCTTTGTGATTGGCTTTGAACAACTGTGACCTTCAGCTGCCTGAGGACATGTAATGCCATCTCTGTTGATCCTAGATTCAAACTCAGGGATCCTTTCAGTCAACAGGAGGAAATACTAGAAAGGGATATGGGGTCCTCCCTTCCTGCCTTTGGGGGTCTGTAAACTGAGACGTGTGCTTCCGAGTAAGCTGCTTCTAGTCCATCTTGATTCCGGTTCCTCTAAACAGATCAGTTTCCTGGAGACGCAGAGTAACAGGCTGCCTGGTGTAGGAGTCAGAAAACCTGGGTTCAGATTTCTGGTGTTGCTTCCATCACTGATGAACTGCGTGTCCTTTGGCAAATCCTTCAGTAACTCCCCTTGAGTAAAAATGAAGGGGTTGAATCAAGAGGCACACAGATTTCATTTATTTATTTATTTATTTATTTTAAGATTTTGCTTATTTATTTGACAGAGAGAGACACAGCGAGAGAGGGAACACAAGCAGGGGGAGAGGGAGAGGGAGAAGCAGGCTTCCTGCGGAGCAGGGAGCCCGTTGCGGGGCTTGATCCCAGGACCCTGGGATCATGACCCAAGCCGAAGGCAGACACTTAATGACTGAGCCACCCAGGCGCCCCGGCACACAGATTTTAATAGCCTGAAAGAAGGAACCGAAATTGCCGAGATTAAATTTGAAACAACTGGTCGTGGAGGTAGATGCTGGGAGAGAGCCGGCATTGCTGTTCCTATAGAAAGTGTTTCAGTTGCCTGTGGCTATGAAACAAGAGCGAGCTGCGAAGGCTGGTTAGCTTATCATCACAGGCCCGTTGATAGAAGCTCAGCGTTCAGTATAAGGCAGGTTAGAGTCTTGCTGTGCTCTGCTCAAGCTATGGCGTCTCCTGCCTCCAGGCACGTCTGCCCCCAGGCCTCTCTCCAACCTGCAATCAGAGGGATTATTCTTAAAATCTACATTTATATTCTTAAAATCTACATTTGATTGTGTTGCTCTCCTGCTTACCGGCCTTGGAGAGCTCCCTAATGCCCTCAGAATAGTCTCATGCATCATCCTTCACGATCTGGCCCCTGTTGCCCTCTCAAACCTACCTCCAGTCCGCCACAACCTGGAATCTAGTAGTTCCAAACCACGGGCTGTTCCCAGACCTGGGCTTCCTCTTTCCTCTAGAATGCAGTTTCGAACACACGCACACGCATGCGGCACACACATGCACACACACAACTGTGCACCCTGCCACCTGTCAGCTGCTCCATCCTCTGAGCTTTCAGAGCCCCTCGTCCCCCCATCCGTGCTGACCCCAGCATAGCGCTTCCCACACCATATAGCCACCGTCTGAAGGTACTCCATCCACCCTCCCGTTCCAAGACAGACCCTCAAGACAGGTATTGTGCTTTGCCTGTCACACTCAACGTGTACTATCTTTCTGGTAGGTGCTCGGTAAATATTTGTAGAACCCGTGGAAGGCAAGGGGAACAAGTGCATTCAGAGAAGAGGGACAAGGGCGGTGAGGGCTGTGGAAATGAGGGAGAAGAGAGTATCAGGGGTGGCATGATCACTCACCTTTCTGTCAAGGGCTGCCATGGGCAAGTGGGACATGGTTTACTCTAGCCAGTCCAGAGGGGAGAATTCGCCTCTGGCGGGAGGGACACAGACACAGTGCAATCTACGAAGCAGCTTGGGAGAACGCTATGGCACGCTACCTGTGGATGACTTTGCAGAGAAGGGATAGCTTCCTGGTGGCCTAGAGAGTTCCCTGGCCCAGAAGGGCCCCAGCACCATCCCAGGAGTATGATTTTTTTTAAATTTTTAAATTTATTTTTGTTTATTCGACAGAGAGAGAGGTAGAGGGAGAGAGCACAAGCAGGGGGAGTGGCAGGCAGGCAGAGAGAGAGGGAGAAGCAGGCTCTCGGCTGAGCAGGGAGCCCGATGCGGGGCTCGATCTCAGGACCCTGGGATCATGACCTGAGCCGAAGGCAGCCGCCTAACCGACTGAGCCACCCAGGTGCCCCTTTCCCAGGAGTATGATTAGAAGGATTCTTGGGTTGAGTGAGACGTTCATCCTGTTAATTCGGAAGGTCCTTCAGAGCATGGATTCGAAGATCTGCAGGTCCCAATAGCTCTGAAAGTCTGTGATGATCTCATCTAGGCCACAACACCACACAATTTAGAAAACTGAGTGGGCATTCTAATTTCTGATTCTAATTTCACTTCCTTAGCAGCTTCAGAGTATTCTACCTATTCCAAATCCAGCCACAATGCTTGGTCCACTCAACTGTTCCCTTGGGGAAAGAACTAGGGAGCCAGAGAAGTCATATAACCTGTCCCAGTTTTTGTAGGTAATAATAAGAAGCAGGATCTTAAGGAAACAGGACTCTGGGTTCCAGCCGTTAAAGCAGATGGCTTTCCCAGGGGACTGGTGATATTTCATGTTTCTCACCATTTTGCCTTCAGTTCCTATCTGAAGTGCAAGACCACAACCATGGCACGGTGGCGGTAGGGATGGCCCTCGGACTAGATTGTCTGTGTGACCTCAGACAAGTCACTTCCTCTTTCTGTGACTAGGTTTCTTCATCTATACAATGGACATAAAAGCAGACTTAACCTTGTAAGGATAAGATGGAAATACAGTACGCGGATATATGACGTATTCAATAAACATGGCCTAGTGTTGCTCATCCTGGGTGAGGGCAGGACTTGGGAACACGGAGTCCAGGGCTAAAGGGGTAGTGCGGGTGCCTCCAGCTGTTCTCCAAGCAGCCTCAGAAGTTCCTCAGAGCTTCCCCTGAGAGCCGGGCCTGGGTGGAAGGGGCGGGAGAGGACAACCATCAGTGCAGAAGAACCAAAGTGGACATCCTGCCTTTGGTGGTCCTGAAACAACTTGTTAATTCTCTAGAAAACTGAGGGCAGGGCAGGGTGGGGGTGGCACCCACAGCCTCCTGTCCCCCCTCCCTCCCCAATAATTCCCTGCGTATGGGTAGTCTTCCCACCAAGTGGAAGTTGGACACATCGATGATAAGCTTTTGAATCAGCAGTTTCTTTTTCTGAAGACAATTTCTTGTTCTCTGAGTTCCTACCCTCTGACGGGCTTACAGGGATGTTGCCAGGATCCATGCCATCGTCCTGTGTGTGGAGCACCCGCCCACCTGACGCCTGGCCGAGGGACGCAGTCAGCAAGGGGCACCACAGTGGCAACAAAAATACATTTGACTCTGATCTTCCTCCTCAGAAAGTCACCGGAATTCCAAGACCACTGAGGGCACAGCCCAGCTTTTTTGCCTGACAGAGTCCAGGAGCCTCACGCAGTTTTTAGCCACCATCCAAGTTTTCCTGAGGCTGGAGTCAGAGCCCCACTGGACTCCACCTCAGGGTGGCCTGTGTCAGCCACCACTGCCTCTGCCATTGTTGAAGTCACATGTCCTTTCTGGTGGTCCCCGCCTGTGACCAGGGTCACGGCTCTTCTGTTAGATGCCTCAAGGGGTTCTTGCTGTTTCAACTCAGAATCTTCTTCAAGGACTTGGGATTGATTCCCAGTGGAGCCAGGGTGAGGGACAGTTAACACACCCCCCCAGTATCTTGCTCAAAAGCCTTTGTCCTTCCTTTCTTCTAAGCCTGGATAGTGTAATAACTCATCACTGTCTCAGGATGAAGTCCTGCCTCCCCCCAGGGCCCTCCCCAGGGAAGAGATGGGAGGCACGTTGCCTCTGCCTCTTTCTTGGTTTTGGAGTTTTATCTGACATCCTGCAGCTCAGCTGCATTCCCAACACTCTGATCAAATAACTCCTGGTGGCCCTCGAGGTGGGCAGGGCTCCTGAGGGGACTCTGCTGATGGAGACCCTCAATCCACAGATGTGGAGTTGCTTCAGCCCTCCTGCACCAGGGGATTTCCCCAAACCCGAGGGAGTGTGATTACGAGGAAAGAATCAGAAATTTCCTTTTCATAATTCACAAAAAAGAAGAAACTCTTAATGTTGGTTTGGCCCATTCTGGCTCCTAGCAGGGTTAAACTCAAACAATAATTATTTATACCAAGAAAGAAAGGAAGAAAGGAAGGAAAGGAAAGAAGGAAAGAAAGAAAGAAGAAAGAGGGGGAGGGGGGAGGGAGAGAGGGAGGAAGGAAGGAAGAAAGGAAGAAAGAAAACCACCACCTCCCAGAGACTGAAATGCTAAAACACCCCCTTATAGGTTGTAGGGTTTTTTGGTTTTAAATTTTTTCTGGTGTTTGTTTTTGTTGTGTGTGTGTTGGTTGGTTTGCTTTTTCCCTAACGGCCATACCAATTCATTTGTGGCGCAATGTGAGCCCTTTGCCTACAGTGTCCTTGAGGAGAATCAGAGGGAAGATGGTAGCCTGCCTGGGCTCTTGCCCATCCAGTGAAATCCTCTCTGCCTGAGTTCTTATCCACCCCATCTCCCTCTCTCCCTCTCCCCACCCACCTCTCTCTCTCTCTTTCTCTCTCTCTCTCTCTCACACACACACACACACACACACACACACACACACACTCATCCCTACGCACATATCTCATTTGAAGCCATAATCACCCGTGTCCGACTTGGCTCCTGGGAGTGCAGAGGAAGCCCTGGGTATGCAATACCATAGATGTATTTTCCCCAAGAGATGCTTATGCCGCAATCCAGACATTCTCATGCTCTGCCTTTTAATTAGTTTAGGGAGTTGTAACCTCACAGTGTGGGTGAGCTTCCCAGCTGGGCTTTTTGGGAAGTTACATGGTCTGCCCACCTCTGTGTCCTCCCCTGGTGTAGGAAATTACAGAGCCAGCTCTCTCTGCTTGTCTTGGAAGTGTGTGTGCTGACCTTACCCCACAGAGCCCGGGACACTCCAGGGCCTTGGGGACCTGTGGTAACTCTCAGATCTCACATCTTGCAGCCTGCTGGCCATGAGCAGGGCAGGAACGGATGGCCTTGGAGCTAAAAGAAATGGTTTTCATCTGTGGCTGTTCAGTCCCTTTGGGTGACCTACTGTAGCCCCTCTGGGAACCAGAGGAGAGATTTTATGGCTCAAGGGGAACCTGCATCTCTTCCATAAAGGGGCCCATTCTGGAGGCTGCCAGACACCTTATGCCCATGAAAGGGGAGTCCCCAAAGAGCCCTTCCGGCCTTCCTTCCTCCGAAGCTGCCCTATCTGTACATCCCCACAGGGGCCCCAGGATGGGGCATGGCTGACAGCAAATCTCTCATAGCTGCTGACTTTTTAATTTAAACACAGCCCCCTCTTATTTTGTGTATGCATTCTTCCTTGGGGTGACCAATCACACTTTTGGTTCTAGTTTTAACTTCTCCACTTTACCAAAGCTCGGCATTATCTCCCTCTTTAAATATGGAGATGTGTGTGTGATGATGTTTTTCCTGGCATTCTCCCACAGATACTTGTCCAGCTCGGCTCGAAGTAGCCAGCCTGTCTCATTTGCTCCTGTGGACTGTGTTAGCTTTGTACACCACACTTCTCAGCTGAAACCCACCAGGGTGCAATTTGCTTTCTTCACTTATCTCATCCTTTGGCATGGATTCCACTACGGGTTGCCTCCTATCTGCATACCTGCTTTTTTGGCGGCCGTCCACAGCCCTCCTGCCTCTCTCAGTCTCTTGGGTAGGGCGTCACCAGCCTCTCTCCTCGGCACTTGGCTTCTCCCCGAGGGTTTCTCTCTGCAAATAAGGTCATTAATCACCGCCCTGGCCACTGACTCTGATATTATGGCCTTGCGGGAAGCTACTTGCTCACCACCTAGTCCCACCGGGCACAATGATGGTCACTGAGTATGTCTCAGCAAAGCCTAAAAGGCGTGAGCCCCGCAACGTCCCTGCCCCCAGACTAAGAGCTCAAAAGGGCTTGGGACTCCTTGACAGATGGTGTTTTCCACACCTAGCAATAGGTACTTTTGTAACCTCTAATTTCAGATGATCTGCCTAATTGAAATGTTGAATTGGATGTTATGTATTTTTTCAAAATAGCAGAGTAAATCAAACTTTCTATAGATTTTTTTCACTTAATTTCTTGAAGGAGTGATACATTCACACGGTTCCACTCCCCCAAAGTAGCAACTCTTATACACAAAAATTCTTTCTCCCAACCTCGTCTTCCTTCTGCCCAGTTTCTACCCTGAGTGCTTGGTTTCTTGTAGATCTTAGTTCTTGATGGATCTGGATAATCTTGTGCCGGATTCGGAATCATTCAACTGCCTCAAAAACAATGACTTGCTGGCTAGTTAAATAGAAAAGGAGGCCTCTTTCACTCTGTCACCCATTTACCATTTAGGATTCAGCTACCTGCCCCTCCCCCACCCCGTGGCTATATGAATTCTGTCCTAAGGTCTTTCTCTTTCTCTATTTCTGCAACATAGCCTTTGTAGTACTATGAATTTTTTCTCCGCCATCTTTGTCTAAGCGTCTTTGTTTCAATGTCTCAAAGCTTAAAGCAAATTCCATTACTTGGGAGCTTAGTAAATTGGCTCCCAGTTAATCAGATAAGCACTAGAAAAATTCCCTGGAAATCTCCAGCAGATAGACATGAAAGATCCAGGACAATTGGTTTATCATGACAGGATTCCAGCTGACACCATCCAAATGGAGGAGCCCCTGTGGTTACCTAAGTAATGAAGAGGGCTCCAAGAAGGAGGGGAGCCGGGAGGGAAGTGTGGGAAGGCAGACATGCTCTTCTGGGCACCGAAGGCTGGGCTTCCTCTGGGCAGGGGTCAGCCGACCAGGTAGCAGGAGCGGCCAACATTCCTACAGTCAGAGAATTTGACGGTGCAGATAAACCTTTAGAGAGTTAGGGCCGCCCACTTCCTGGCACACTCACCTCCGGCTGAGGCTGGAAGGGCAGCTGACAGCCCCGTCATTATCGGGACCATCTCTGGGACGGCCCAGGGCAGTCACTCTCTCCTGCGCGTGCACACACACACACCTACTGCCACCTAATACATTTGTCCCAACTTTTCACTTCTCTGAAGTGCTTTCAAGTCACTGCCCCACATGGTTCCACATGGTTCTGCATTGGTCAGGAGGAGTCACCCGTGCAGTTTGATGGCTCGGCTTCCTCGGTGTCAACTTCCTCTGTGTTTGACCTGCTGCCCCACAGATCTCTGACCCGGTGCTGCATTTAAAGATGCCGCCTGGTGATCACAGACGTGACCCCAGGTACCACAAGATTCAGAATGCTCAAGAACGGGGAAGATTGCTGGGGTCTCATGGAAGCATTAACTTTCATTCATGAATCTGTAAAAACTGGCATTCTTATATGGGGTATACGATTTACGTAGTAATATTAAATATTGAATTAACAAGGAAATGTCCCTCCAAGCCACACCCAGCGGAAGTGGGTTATTGCACTTTACACCAGGGACAGACGAAGGGAAAGCAAGTACTTGCCTTGGGTTAAATTACCTGGTCTCTAATTAGGAACTGGGAGGAGGCAGCAATGACCCCCTCCCCAAGGACTCGCTCCTGGGGTGTCCATTCTAGCTCATGCCTGACGTTAGGGAGATTGTCCAGCCTCTGAGCAGGAACACCCCGGAGCTGCATGGCTTACGGGTGAGTCCCTCTGAGACAGGAGGTGCAACCCCACAGGTGGGCCACCTCCCCTGTGGGTTGTGGGGTGGAGTCCCAGAGGTTGGGACTGTAGAAGAAAGACTGGGTCTGTGGATAAAGAGGAGGGATGAGGCCTGAGAGGTGCTGAGTGGGAGGCGTCTGGGGGATGTCTGAGTGGAAGGCCGATGGCATCCATATTTGGGAATCATCACATCATGCAACAAGAAAATATGGGAGCCTGGTGGTGTGGGTGGATTGAGAAGAAGAAAGGCTAAAGATGAGCCCTAGGCAGCTGTCCAGAAGTAAGAGGCCAGGATTCTGTGGGCAGGGTGCAGCTAGGGCAGTAGTGATGCTCTGGGGCTTGGGCCTATGTCCAAGGGGTGAAGACGTAACTGCTGTGGGTGGGGTGTTCTGGGGGGAGTGCAGGGGCTGTGGGAGCGATGCAGGGGACGGGTGCCTGACTGAAGCATGGTCAGCAGCCTTCATGACCTAGTCGATGTTCTCAGCCCTGCCTGCGGACTGCCAGTGGTGTGTGGTGAGCAGGAGGAAATGAATGTGGACTGCCAGTGGAACTTTCCAGATCCACATGTGAACCATGGGTCAGTGATCTGGTGGATGGGTGATGTGTGGTCCAAGGGACTGTCCTTGGTGGGCAGAGTCCCAGTGGGCAGTAGAGACGGGTGGAGGGTGTGGTGTGCCTGAGCCCAGAGCTACTCCTACCAGCTGGTTGTGCCCATCTCTCCCCGACTCCGAATTCAGGGAGGCCATGGTCACACCTGAAATGGGCCATGGTGGGAGGACTGACACCACGGAGACTGGCAAATGTGAGCTATCAGGGCTTTATTTTGCAGAGATCCAATTGTTAAACCTTTAGCAGCACACCACTGGGGGCTGGGGAGGAAAGGGTGCCTGTTGGCAAGTGGAAAACGATGAGTTTAAAATGAGGGGCCTGGGGGCGCCTGGGTGGCTCAGTCGTTAAGCGTCTGCCTTCGGCTCAGGCCATGATCCCAGGGTCCTGGGATCGAGCCCCGCATGGGGCTCCCTGCCCAGCGGGAAGCCTGCTTCTCCCTCCCCAACTCCCCCTGCTTGTGTTCCTGCTCTCAGGGTATCTCTCTCTGTCAAATAAATAAATAAAATCTTAAAAATAAATAAATAAATAAAATGAGGGGCCTGGAGCACTAAGGAGTTTGGACTTTATCTGGAGAGCGGTGGAGAGCCATTGAGAAGCAGTATAATTATAGTGCATTACTTGAGAGGGTGGTGTCTGTAACCCTGTTTGCCTGGGTTCACATGCTGGCTCTGCCACTTACTGGTTGTGTGATCTTGGGCAGGTTACTTAACCTCTCTGGGCCTCGGTTTCCTCATCTGTGAAATGGGAGAAATAACGCCTGCTTCATGGAGTTACTGTGAGCGTTACACGAGTTCTCCAGGTAGAGCACTTAGAGCCTGACATGCCGTGAGCATTCAGTAAGTGTTAGCTATTATAGAAACATTCAGACCAGTAGGTGACATGATCATATCTGTCTTTTGGAACAAATACTTTGGCGTGGAGAACAGATTGAAAGGAGCAAGACAAAAGGCAGGAAGAACAAAAAAGGAGCCGTAATTAGACCAGGGATGGTGGGAGCCTGAAAAGGTGGAGGGAAGAGAAGAGGTTTGGGGCCGCACAGGGGGGATGAAGAGGGCTGGGAACACAATGCAGGAGATGAAGAGAGAGGAAGAGAAGTTGCACGGGGCAGGGGTGATCAGGAAAGCGTTGGAGAAAGGGGTGGATGTCAGGCTGGGTCCTGAAGGGGTATCTCAACAGAGAAGAGGGAGGAAGACCTGATGGGAAGAAGCAGTGTGAGAAGAGAACCAGGGTTTTTCAGAGAGTGTTGGCATTCGTGGGTTTTCAATAAACATTTGTCATTTGATCTTTTAAATGTTTAATTGATGCAGCTGGAATGCAAACTGAAGAAAACACAGTAGGCTTGAAAAGAACAAAAATTACCCGTAAGGTTCCTGTGGCGCTCTGTACCTCTAGCACCCACAGAAGCCACTTGGTGACAGGCCCAGGCGCCATCCCTGACCTAGCCAGCACGCGGCCTTCCCGCCAAGAGCCCCTTGCCCCTACTGGGTGCCCACGTGGGGCTGGGGCTTAGGAATTAGCCAAACACTGGAGGGTTAAACCTCTTGGTCTTTCACGAGGGGGAGAGAGCTCTTTCCTGTCTACACTGCACCCGGCTTTTGGAGCCTTCTTGTTGTCACAATGGCTCTTTGTTGGTGGCAAAGTCTCTTTCAACCAGTGGGGCAATATTTCATCACCCTTGCCACACTTTGAGCACTGTTGCCAGGGGCTAGCTAACTGTGTCACAGGCTTCACGTTGCATCAGCCTGTCCTCTGTGAGATTAGTTTGGGGAATGATGACAAGCTGGTGTTATATCCAATTCTGCATAGTCACCTAGGGGAGAGATAATGGGGTGTGCTCTTGGCTGGGGCATGCAGGCCCGGAACCTTCCACAGTTCACCTGCCCCAACCAAGCACTCTCCTACCTGGCCAGGAGACGGGTTGGCAGCGGCAAAGTGCAGGACTTTTCTCCCATTCTGTTCTCACACAGCCTGTCCTCAGCCGCCATCCACTGTCCCTCCTGCCAAATGAGATGGAAAAATAAAGATGTGGCAATGGTGCCAAGTGGGTGAACAGAGAGCTGGGAGCCAAAGTGGACCAGATTAAATGACTTAGTGAATTCAGCTTATTTGGAGGAAGAAGATAAATACATATAAGATAAAAAGCTAGGCAGAGGGGCACCTGGGTGCCTCAGGCATTTGAGCGTCTGACTCTTGGTTTCAACTCAGGTCATGATTTGGGTCATGGGATCGAACCCCCTGTCGGGCTCCGTGCTCAGCAGGGAGTCTGCTTGAGATTCTCTCTCCCTCTCCCCCTACTCATGTGTTCTCTCTCTCTCTAGCTCTCTAAAATAAATAAATATATCTTAAAAAAATAAAAAAAGATAGGCAGACATTGCTCCTGGCTTTGGTCGGTATTTCTCAAAACACTTCTCAGATATTCTCCTACTGGGGTCCCCATGAGTCTGTCATGCTTTAAAAGTGACGTACACCAGGAAGCTTAAAGCAGAGTTGGGTACGATAAGTTTTGGGAATCTCGTAAAGTGGTGTAGATTGATTGATCGATTGACGATTGAGTGATTGATTTATGATGGATTTCTTTATTTAGAGAGAAAGAGAGCAAGGGGAGGGGCAGAGGGAAAGGGAGAGACAATCCCAAGCAGACTCCACGCTGAGCACGGAACCGCACTCGGGGCTCGATCCCACAGCCCTGAGATCAGGACCTGAGCCAAACCAAGAGTCAGATGCTTGACTGAGCCACCCAGGTGCCCCAAGTGATGTAGATTTAGACCATCCTAGAACTAGCTCGCAATTAGGGACCTTTCTCAGACAAATTATTTGACTGTGTTGGCCTCCACTTGAGCTAAGGCAGGTCATTTGGGCTCCCTCCCCAAGGTGGCAGCCAGTTCTTCGGTAGGCCAGGCCTGCCCAGCAGCAACTAGATGATGCTTGTTCTTTTCCAGCCACTGGCGGGGCCGTCTCGAAACTCTCCTCTCCTCCCCTAGCCTCATCTACTGATAGGTCAGACCAAGGGGTTGACCTGAAACAGTGAGAACCAGAGGCCATAGTTTCATCCTCCTTTTTCTCTGGTTCCTGGCAGAAATGTACTGCCCAGATTTCTCTTCAGAACAGAGGCACTCATTCTCCTGACTGCCAGGAGTGTTGCCCACTGAGTGGGGCAGCTGAGTCCCTGCCTAGACATTGCCCTTAGCCAAAGGGCCCTGCCTAGCCCAAGGTTACACTCCCAGCCCAGGGACAACTGTATCCAGTGACTGGATGATGCAGATGTTCTAGGCTCTAGGTCTTTTGCCTCCATTCAGGACCTCTCTGATGGGCCAACCCAGTTTCAGAGCTCCCTGTGGGATCAGCTGAGACCCTTGTTCCAAGTGGACACTGACCGACCTATTCCTGAGCCTTCTTCCCTCACCCGCCCGACCATACTGACTTTCTGACCTGGGGGCTGAGCTGAAACTGCAGCAGGTCACTGCATATGCCTCACTTCCCCCCCCCCCCCCCCCCCCCCCCCGCCGCCGCCTTCCCCAGCCCCAGAGAGGCCTGTACAGCTCAGCATCTCTCCCTCTCCCATTCCAGGCACCCCTAGAAGCCTAGAATGCAAATTTTCTAAGGCCAGGGACCGTACATTTGAGGCTAACTTTTACATGGAGCCTGGCACAGCAGGCATGGGAATGCAGGGGAAGAGTTACAAACGCCATGGGGGCTGTTAGTGCCAAAAACCATTCCAGTTCTTTCCAGAGGCTGTACCTGGGCATTCCCTGGGGTGTGTTCTATGAAGGAGGGACAATGGGCACAGACACACTTCTGTCCAAATGATATATTACCTCTTAGGAACCAACCTAGACCCCTTCAATTTCTGTTAATGCTTTTGCCTAAAAATTAAATATACATTAAAATATGTATTTTATAATCGTTTTAGTTGAAGTTGGAAAATAAGCATAAGATACTAATCTGCTTCATCAGCTTTTTTTTTTTTTTTTTTTTTTACCAAACCCAAGAGCTCCCAGGCAGGAGGCAAGGGGAAATGCAAAGTTTACAATAACCTGTATGATATGAAGTAGATGACAGGCTCTCCAGGTTGGCCAGGGGCTGGTTTCCAGCATGCAGGGAAGGAAGACTCTGTACTAGTTGGAGGATTGGTGCTGCAGAGTTAATAGCAGAGGGCAGAAGGTTAAGAGTGAGCGCTCCAAGAATAACCCTTGGATGACCTGGGCCAGACATTGTTTTCTGGAAGAGGGGAAACTCACGCTACTAAAGACCCTAACACACAGGGTGGAAAACCCCAATTCCGGAACACTGCATGCAGTTAAAAAGCACCTTCCTTTGGTCCTTTAATGTTACACAATGCTGTAAAATTCTGATCATTGATTCTATGCATTTTGTCTGTGCTGTTGTCAGTTCTCCACCATCCACTCGAGTTATCAGAGGCTCTAGATAGGAGAACAACTGTGACAGGGGACATGTTCTCCCCTCTCTTATTTGTCAAGGGCAGTGAACTTCAGCTGCAGGCTGGCTCCTGCCTGTGGGGATTCCCACTCTGTTTGGTCTGAGCCCCGGAGTCAATATGACTCCAGATAACCCTGATATGAAATATGAAACAAAAAGTCAAAATGATACAAAAGCCCCTATCATCAGATGTCATCTTGGATAATTGTACATGATTAAATATTTCCTCCTTTCTGAGCATGCATATGTGCCCTTGCGTGCACATACACACATACACACTTTCACTCCGTATGTCTTTATATAGTTGTAAATTTCTTACTCTTCATCCACATAATAGTGATAAAAGTCTGGTTCAGCTTCGCCTCCGAGATGTGTTGTGTGGGTCCAGCGATATCATGCAAGACTTCCAGAAAGGTAAGTGCTATAAACATGGAAGGCATCCCTACCAACAACCATAGTTCCATCATTTGTTTTTTTGATTACTCCGCATCTTGCCCTTCATGTTCAGGGAACAAAGGAAGGCTGAGCTTTAGAGCTGGGCTCTCAATGATCCCTGTGTTGACAAGACCCAAGCTGAAGGCCTACAGTAGGACAAGGGCGTGTTTTTCCCGGAAGGCTGACTGAGCAGTTCCCCAAATGTTTGCAAGTACAGGGCAAAATTCCATCCAGCCTTCAAACCTTGAGCCAAGACTCAGCATTAACAAAGCCAAAAGTTTCATTTCTTTGACTGTGGGAGTGCTGCAATCAGCCTTTAAATGGCCATTCAGTCTGAAGTTCAATAAGCACTTTGATTGAGAAACGCTTTTACTGAGGGGTGAGAAGTCCTTGGCTTTAAATGGCACATGAGGAGTGGTACCCATGTCACAGTATGGGACCACATTCTCCCCTGCCAAAGGTGACTCCCTGGGCGGAACATCTTGGTCACAGAGCCAATGCCTGATCTATGGTAGGGGTGTGTGTGGGGGGGGGGGTTGGGAGGAAGGGGCAAAGCTGTGGGGGCATTTTTTATTCCTTCTCTGCAAAATCTCCTGTGATTTAAGTCATAGTAAAGTACCCTTAAGTCCACATGCAGAAGAGCCCAAATGTTCCCCCCACCCCCGACCCACCCAGTAGTAGGTGACTGTGTCAGCTGGTAGGTGTCTGGTCTTCCAAGAGTGGGAAGTAAGACTTGTAGGCTCTCAGGCTCTCAGACCTGTGGTTCGAACTGCTTATTAAAGCTCTAAATGGAAGTACTCTCTCCTCTCCCCTACTAAGTCTGGAATAGTCGTGAGAGTGTGGGTATTGGGGGGAGGTGGTTGTGCACCTAAAGCAGAGGAAATTCAGCAGGAGGGCTGCCTCAGGAGGTAAAGCCAAGAAGACGGGCCAAGCAGAGAGAGGTTGATGTATCACCACTATGGAGAAACAGGCCTCCATGAGCTGATGAAACATCCATCCAACATTATGAAACCAGCTGCCATTCACTTTAGATGTTTCACCAAAGATGTAGCTGCACCTTTGTTCCTCACCCACACGAGGCTGGGTGTGACACAACCTGGGTAAATACATGAAACACAGTTTGGAAACAGAAGATCTGGATTTGAATCTCAGCTGTCACTCACCTGCCACGGACTTGGAGCAAGACCTCTCCAAAATTATTTCTTCGTGTGTTGATGGGGATAAGACCTACTTCAGAGCATCTTCACGTTGAACCAACCAGAGCCGATGAACGTGAAAATGTTCTCTAAGTTTAAAGCACTATAGAAATAAATAGTATCATTCTTACTGAAGAGATTAACTTAGCACAGTGTACCACATGGCTGATCAGGGGTCACCTGTGAGATATGAACTAGAGAGGTGATGGTCATAGTAATAAATTACCACAGCGACAACCGGTACACTATTCTTTTCCTAAACAAACCACAAATGAACAAAATCTTGCCAGAGTCAAAAGACAACCATCCCTTCTGCTTTGTCAGCTCCTGGATCTATGGCTAGCAGTGCCTTCTCTTTGGGAAAGAGCAGAGGAGGCTCCTTTGTTAGCTATGTGGAGTGTGGCTGTGTGTGTAACAGGCCCATATCCTGCCCTCATCAGACTCGGCAATTCTCAGCCTTTCCCCTTGAGACATAAAACAGATGACACTCACAAGTGTGGCATTCACCACGTTGCCCCTTCCCCGGGCTTTTATCCTGTCCGGACAAGTGAAAGCAACAATATTGCACCTATAACCACAATTCCACTCTTCATTCAAATCTTTGTTACTTGCTATTATCAGTAACAAATTACCTGTGACACAACTCACAACTGACTGATACCTGTGGGTATACCTCGGCGTCGACTGGGAACCAATGTCTTCATCTGTGAGTGAGGGCAGGAATTTGTCTTATGCATCTCACTTAGTATTGCCAAGGCCCAGCACATGGTAGAAGCTTGATGCTGACTCGAATTGGTGGCCAAAGCCTAAGTAGGAGAAAACCGCCCAGCTCTCCACACCTGAGCTCTGGGGCCATTCCACATTCAGAGGCGCTAGCTGGTTAGTCAGAGCCTTTTTAGGAGCCCTGTAGTCACGTGACAGAGCACCAGCCATGGACTCCACAGGGGATTTCACTGCTGGGACAAATGAGCCAGCTCCCATCACACTCTGTGGGACTGACCCTTGGAAGTGGAAAAGTGAGCACCCACCTTCTTTCACGTCTGCCTTGGAAGAGGGTGGCCTCTTGCCAATGAGAGGTGCCTGGGGTTCGTGCTTGGGGAGGGTTGCACCAATTGAGTGTGTCAGGGGTACTGTTCAGAGAATACACTCAAAAAGCCAGAGTGAATCTTCAAATGCACGGCAAAGAGGTGCATTCTGGGTGCAGTTCCTAAAGGCATTCAAAGACAAATGTTTTTACCTAGGGCCTTTGGGTGGATCTGCAGATTGAAGGAATCTGTGGGTATTGGGGCCAAAGCTGGTGTGGGTTTTCCCTTCCCGCTGGGGGAGACCTGCCAGGCCAGCAGCCGAGCCACACACCCTTGTGTAGGAGCAGTCTGGAGGCTGACAGCCCAGAAGAGCTGGCACCAGTGTGTGGAGAACCCTCTAGATAATTTGTCACAAGTGTGCTAATGGCTCTGGAGGCCAAGAGAAAATGGGTCGCACAGCATGCTTTTGAGATTAGGATGTGTGACCGGGTGGCTCTGTAAATTGTTGTTTTCTCTTGGCAGCTTTGAAAAAAACTACATCTGATGGGCTTGGCCTATAAGGCAAAGCAGGGCTGCTGAGATAATGCTACATGGCTGTTTCAGCATTAGGGATAGGCATGATGGCTGCCAGCAAAATGCTAGAAACCTCCCTGGTGATGCCAGGCCTGTTTAAAAGTTAACCAAGTCAGAAAGACGAAGACGTTTTATTCCATCTCTTGAAGGAAGGGGATTATATGTGGCAAATGGGGAAAGAGAGGAACTGGAAGTACCAAACAGACGGGCCATAAGGGGAAGACCCTTGCGGTGGACGTCCAAAGGTTTGCTTGACTGTCACCCGCCACATGGGAGGGCCCAGCCATAGCTCAGGGGTGGGCTTTGCAGTCAGGCCAGACCTGACTGCCCCCTAATCCCTGCAGAACTTAGCTAAATCATCAGCTGCTCTGATCATCCCTTTCCTTGCGGTGAGATGGGAGAATCCTGACTTCCTCCCCGAGTTCTGGTCAGGATGAAGTAAGGGAAACAGGGGCCATGCTGGCCAGTGTACCTGGCCCAGAGCCGGTAGAGTGCTTGGTGGTGTTCCTACAGTTGCTGTGATCATCATCACCTGGGGTGGCTGTTCATTTTCCCACTGCCGTGTAACAAACAGCATAGAGTTAGCTGAAAAACAAAACCAACATTTTTGTTACGCTCATGGATTCTCTGGGTCAGGAATTCAGAAAGGGCACTACAAGCAGGGCTCATCCCTATTGCATGATGTCTGGGACTTCAACTGGGAAAGTGTGAAATCTAGGGTGTCTCAATGGCTGAAGGCTAGAATCATCTGCAGGATCACTCCCTCACATGTCTGGTGCCTGGCCTAGGAGGAACTTGAAAACTGGGACTGCCAGCGTGTGGCTCCCCTCCAGCATGGTGTTCTCAAGGTAGCTGGACTTGTAATATGGTACTACCAGCTTCTCCTGGGGTAAATGTTCCAGGAGAACCAGGTGGAAGCTGAGTTGCCTTTTCCGACCTGGCCTCGGAAGCAGGCTACATTTTATTGAACAAGCAAGCCTCTAAGTTTGCCTGCCTATATTTCAAAGGTGGGGATTTATGGATGGGAGGAGTATTGAACACTGTGTAGACATGATTTGAAACCACCAAAATGACTGTAGAAAAGAATAAAGCATGCCTTATAGTTCCAAAACCCCACTCACTTAGGGGTACTTGGGTGGCTCCGTCAGTTAAGCATCTGACTTTTGGTTTTGGCTCAGGTCATGATCACCTGGGTTGTGGGACTGAGCCCCCTTTTGGTCTTCGTGCTCAGAGGGAAGTCTGCTTGAAGATTCTCTCCCTCTGCCCTTCCCTCCACTTGTGCGCATACACTCTCTCTCTCTCTCAATATAAATAAATAAATCTTAAAAAAAAAAACCCACTCATTTAATTCTCCCAGTATCTTTGAGAAGTGGGCTGGCAAGTACTATGACCCCATTTTGCAAATAATGAGAACAGGCTCAGAGAGGCCAGTCACTTATTCCCATGAGCTGCAGAACCAAGTGTATTATATTAGATGTTCTTTTTAGCCCTTTCACCTCCACAACGTGGTTTTCTATTCCTTGCAGAGAGAGGCAGTCCTGAAAAGTTGGCTTTAGTGAAGGAAGCAGTTTGACCAGACCTCTCTGTGCCTGTTGCAAGAATTTCTGTGACTTCCTGGGGCGCACTGAATTGCTTCCACTTAGCCCACACCTGGATTCTGAAAGCCGCTAATTTTAGATTCCTTGTTTCAGTGCCAATCATCAAAGGAGAGTTAAAAAAACAATCTGCTCAATTGGAGTACAAATTCTTTCAATTGAGACGAATTCTGGTGCCTCATCTTAAGCAAACCCCATTTATTACACATCTTTAAGCTGAAACATGTTAACCAAAGCAGGAGAAGCAAAAAATCAAGATCACCTTTAAGCAAATGACTCACTGAGCAAGTAAATACCAAGAACGAAGATTTTTATGAGTATAAAATCACTCCATTTGTGCAGGTGCAACTTACTTTACTCAATACTTGTGGTACTGATTTGGTGAGTGAAAATTAAACATTTTTGCATTGTCTGTTTTAATTGACTCAGGAGTCTTATAAGAATGAAGAATTTCCTGGTAAAAGACTCCTGTGAAAAATGTACTTCTTAATTTCAGTTTTATAAATTTGGGTTTCTAGAAATTGGATTTTCTTAAAGTGTGGCCAACCTATATCACATAGTTTCCTAGTCGCTGTTAAAGAATCTGATTTTAGAAATTTTTGGTTTTCTATTGTTGAAATGTCCCCTTTGGAGATCCCATGAACCTACTTTGTTTCCTGTTACTTTAGTCATGATTTAAAACAAAACAAAAAAAGTATTGGGAAGGGTGATTAAAAAAAGGAGAACCATGAAGGAACATGGACCAAACATAAATCTAAGCCTGCCCTTCGCCAGTGGCTTTGGAAGCCTTAGTGAGCGATGAGTACAAAATTACCCCCATCAACTCCCCCATTTTTCCGCTGAAGGACACACAGCACCTTCATCGTGTCCAGCATTGTGCTGGGTGTCACGGGGAACGAAAGAAGCCTATGATGCCATTCACGCCATTCCTACGCCTGTATGTCCCAATCTAGCAGGAGGGCTGAGATCCACACAGGCCATAGTGAATAAGCCATCTTCCTAGTCAACATTATATCAAGCAAGAATATAGGTCGAGGTACATGATGCTATTGAAGAATAAATCTGTATATCAAATACTATTACATATGTTGCACAGACAATAAGGACAAAGGAGAATTAGTAAAGGAAGAAATAACAATACCCTGCCCTTACGAAGATTTTTTTAAAAGATTTTATTTATTAGAGAGAGAGAGAGAGAGAGCACAAGTGGGGTGAGGGGCAGAGGGAGAAGCAGACTTCCCGCTGAGCAGGGAGCCCGATGCCATTCAGGGCTGGATCCTGGGACCCCCGGATCATGACCTGAGCCGAAGGCAGATGCTTAACCGACTGAGCCACCCAAGCTTTCAAAACATTTTCATATCCATTATTTTATTTCTGACAACAACCTTGGAGGTAGCCTGAGCCAGGATCATAACCCCTGTTTTAGGAATGAGGAAATTGAGGCCCCAGAAGGATAAGTGACTTGGATCTCAGGCATCTCATGGACATGAACCCAGAGACTCTGACTCCAAATCAGGTACTCTTTCCCTACACAACACTGACCCCTAAGGTGGCAGCCTTTCAGGGAAGATTTTCACAAGAGGGCCCTTGAATGGTCCTTGAAGGAGGGGCAAGAGATGGGCAGTCTGAGAAGAGTGGGCATCGGAGGAACTCGAGAAGCTACACCAGAGCCAAAGGACAGGCTTGCAGCAGGTGGGCGGCACTAGACCAGCCTGGCTGTAGTGGACGGTTCTCATGGGGGAATGAAGTAGAGGAAGCCTGAACAGATGGGGGTGGGATGATTAGAAGAGGTTTGGATCTCTGGGACAAAAATGCTCCAGAACCACTGAAGCCCAAAGTGATTTGAAATATTTTTTTTTTAAAGATTTTATTTATTTATTTGACAGACACAGCGAGAGCGGGAACACAAGCAGGGGGAGTGGAAGAGGGAGAAGCAGGCCTCCCGCGGAGCAGGGAGCCCGATGTGGGGCTCGATCCCAGGACCCCGGGATCGTGACCTGAGCCGAAGGCAGCCACCCAACCGGCTGAGCCACCCAGGCGCCCTGAAATATTTTTAACAATATTCAGTTGGGGTCAGTCATTCTGGGAGTTTGTGGACATAAAGAAAGGACCTTGAATATGGAAAAACAATTTGCACAATGATCATCAAAGCTTTATCAGCACCAAACATGCCAATAGTAGTTATGCTAGGTTACCTTAGGCTACTTTAGGTTCTTTCCCAAGTTCCAAAATTTTGCATGTAGGGTTAGGAATGTGCTTCTAGACTCATTAACATTTATGAATGAGCATCTATGAGATCATTATATCTAGTCCCCAAAGAGATATGTTCCTGACATAATTTATTGCCATTTATCAACATTACCTTGGGATTAATTGAGCCATGTCTGTGTCTTCTCCACTTCTATAGAACTGTTCTGATGAATGACAAAAGCCACACACACACACACCAATGTAGACACAGCACACTCACAAGCTAATATTCAGTGGGTTATCTAACCATTAACCCCATGTTTGTTTTTCTTTGAAAAGCTAACTTGCTATTTACTGTGAGTCAAAAGACTGTCATCAGGAAATTAAGATTATTAATGGCTGAGATGTCATCAGAGGTGAACACCAAACAGACTAGAACAGGCCAGGCAAGTGGAAGAAAGCCCTGGAGAATGGGCAGGCACACTGGTGAGCGCAAAAGCTGATGTTGCTCTCCATTCTGGCTCAGTCAGCACAGGCAACACTGATAGGGGAAGGCCTAGGCATTTGTTTGATGTTTTTTCTTTTTTTTAGATTTTATTTATTTATTTTGACAGAGAGAGACACAGAGTGAGAGAGGGAACACAAGCAGGGGGAGTTGGCAGAGGGAGAAGCAGGTTCCCGCGGAGCAGGGAGCCCAATGCAGGACTTGATCCCAGGACCCTGGGATCATGATCTGAGCCGAAGGCAGATGCCCAAAGACTGAGCCACCCAGGTGCCCCCATCTTTTTCTCTTTTTTTAAAAAAAAAATATTTATTTGAGACACGGGGCAGGCGGGGGGAGGGAGTGCACAAGCGGGGGGGTGGGTGGGGGAGGGGCAGAGGGAGAGGGAGAAGCAGGCTCCCCACTGAGCAGGGAGCCCTGAGGCATCATGACCTGAGCCAAAGGCAGATGCTTAACTAACTGAGCCACGCAGGCGCCCCTGTCTCTTTTTTTTTTTTAAGATTTTATTTATTTATTCGAGAGAAAGAGTGAGAGAGAGAGAGCACATGAGAGGGGGGAGGGTCAGAGGGAGAAGCAGACTCCCCGCTGAGCAGGGAGCCCGATGTGAGACTCGATCCCGGGACTCCAGGATCATGACCTGAGCCGAAGGCAGTCGCTTAACCAACTGAGCCACCCAGGCGCCCCCTGTCTTTTTTTTTTTTTAATTCCAGTATAGTTAATATATGGTGTTTATTAGTTTCAGGTGTACAATATAGTGATTTAACAGTTCCATGTATTACTCAGTGTTCATCATGGTAAGTGTACTCTTTTTTTAAAAGATTTTACTTATTTATTTGACAAAGAGAGAGATAGAGATAGCGAGAGATAGTGAGAGCAGGAACACAAGCAGGGGAAGTGGGAGAGGCAGAAGCAGGTTTCCCGCCAAGCAGGGAGGCTGATGCTGGGCTCTATGCGGGGCTCGATCCCAGGACCCTGGGACCATGACCTGAGCCGAAGGCAGACACTTAACGGCTGAGCCACCCAGGCGCCCCTATGATAAGTGTACTCTTAATCTCCTTCACCTGTTTCACCATCTCCCCCACCTCCACTCTGGTAACCACCAGTTTGTTCTCTATAGTTAAGAGTCTACTTTTTTGGTTTGTCTCTCTCTTTATTCCTTTGTTTATTTGTTTTGTTTCTTAAATTCCGCATATGAGTGAAATCATATGGTATTTGTTTTTGACTGATTTATTTCACTTAGACTTATATCCTTAAGATCCATCCATGTTGTTGCAAACGGCAAGATCTCATTCTTTTTATGGCTGAGTAATATTCCATTGTATATATACACCACCTCTTCTGTGTGCATTCAGCTATCAGTGACACTTGGGTTGCTTCCATAATTTGGCTATTGTAAATAATGCTGCAGTAAACATAGGGGTTCATATATCCCTTCCAATTAGTGTTTTCATATTCTTTGGGTAAATACCCAGCAGTGGCATTACTGAATATTATGGTGTTTCTATTTTTAATTTTTTGAGGAACCTACACACTGTTTTCCAAAGTGGCTGCAGCAGTTGCACTCCCACCAGCAGTGCACAAGGGTTCCTTTTTCTCCACATTCTTGCCAATACCTGCTGTTTCTTATGTTGTTGATGTTAGCCATTCTGACACGTGTGAGGTGATATCTCATTGTGGTTTTGATTTGCATTTCCCTAACGATAAGTGACGCTGAGCATCTTTTCATGTGTCTGTTGGCCATCTGGATGTCTTCTTTGGAGAAATGTCTGTTCATGTCTTCTGCCCATTTTTAAATTGGGTTATTTGTGTGTGTGTTCTTTTTTGGTGTTGAGTTGTATAAGTTCTTTATATATTTTAGATAGTAACCCTTTATAGGATATATCATTTGCAGTATCTTCTCCCATTCAGTAGGGTGTCTTTTAGTTTTGTTGGTCATTTCCTTTGCTGTGCAGAAGCTTTGCATTCTGATGTAGTCCCAATAGTTTATTTTTGCTTTTGTTTCCCTTGCCTCAGGAGACATATCTAGAAGGATATTGCTATGATCATTGACAGAGACATTACTGCCTGTGTTCTCTTCAAGGATTTTTATGATTTCAGATCTCACATTTAGGTGTCTTATCCATTTTGAGCTTATTTTTGTGTATGGTGTAAGAAAGTGGTCCAGTGTCATTCTTTTGCATGTAGCTGTCCAGTTTTCCCAACACCATTTGTGGAGGAGACTGTCTTTTTCCCATTGCATATTCTCTAGGTCCAGCCATTTTAGAAATAAATGAATACGGTATGTTGAATAATGGCTCCCCAAGATCTCTGGAACCTGTTATGTTACCTTCTAGGGAAGAGGGTCTTTGTAGATGTGATTAAGGATTATGAGATGAGGACATTATCCTGGATTATCTGAGAGGGCCCTAAATGCAATCACAGGTGTCTATTAGAGGCAGGGGGAGATTTGACACAGACAGAAGAGGAGAAGGCAATGTGACCACAGGGACACAGTGATTGGAGTGATGTAACCCCAAGCCCAGGAATGCTGGCAAGCACTAGAAGCTGGAAGAGGCAAGGAACAGATACTCCCAGAAAGAGCATGGCCCTGCCAACACCTTGATTTCAGACTTCTGGCTTCCAGAATGTGAGAGAAACATTTGTGGCGTTTTAAGCCACCAAGCCTGTGGCAGTTTGTTACGGCAGCCACAGAAAAACCAGTGCAATGAGAAACTATATCATCAGGAAGACAGATTCCCCCGGGGAAAAGGTGTGGCATCGGAAGAAGGCGTGAAGTGATGAAGAAGAGTTGGATGTTGGGGACTAAGGGAGGATTCACTGGCCTGGGAACTGATTGACTGTGAGGAGGGCAGGCCGTAGTGCATGGGAGCTGGCTCCTAGTACTGCCTCACGAGAGTCACTGTGCACGTTTCTTCCCGGCTCCACATTTAACACCATCACGTTGGTACCTTGAAGTCAGTGAGGGTGGGAGTATTTATGCCATAGAAAATGGCAGACATGACAAAATGGCTCTCCCAGAGAGCCAGTTATTAAATAGTTGCCACTGAGTGAAGGGGAAAGGAGAAATGGAAGGTGGGTCAGGTTTAGAAGCTAGGACTGAGAAGACGAACGTTGTTGTTTGCTCTCCCCGCTCCTTGCATAAATACTTACGTGCCGTTAATAGACAGGGAACATGGGGAAGGGGATCTGATTTAGAGAGATGAATTCAGTGTGGGGTTGGGCTTTTCTCCTTATGTTTACTGCATTTATATTTATATTCTCTTCTACTCTGTGTCCCATACTGGGCCAGACACGGGGGTTCAGTAATGCTTTAAGACACAGACCCAGCCTCGTGGAGTTTCCAGTTGAGTGGGGAAGTCGGAATTACAGTAGGATTCGGTAAACACTAATAAAGATATGAGCATACCCCAAAGACAATGTGCAGGAAAAGTAGGGGCGAGGTAGGGACTTCTCAAAGGAGATGACCTTTGCACAGTCTGAAAGAAGAGTACAATTTGCCAGACATGGAAACCATGAGGGTGGGGGAATTATAACTAGCAAGACTTGCAGTGACCCAATGAAGAGAGAAGCGAACAGCAGTGGGGTGCTGATGGGAGGTTGAGAGTGGCGGTGATCAAAGGGGCTACTCTTCCTGAAACAGAACAGCCAAAAATTAAAGTCATGAGGTCATTGAGTGTGGCCAGCTCCAGTTCAGCCTAGAGGGGCAACAATAGTTGAGGCATCTGGTCCAAGGAATGGAGTGGGGCACAGTGCCAAGGGCTCTAGGAGGAGGCAGTTCTCGAGGATGGGTGGAAGACAGAGTTAGAGATGAAGGAGATCCAGCCAGGTGGAGGAAAGGATGGGGGGAGTTAGGATGCTGCCCTCTGTGAGCGGAGAGGAAAGGTGGAGGCAGGAGCTGGCCATTTGGGGGTGGGGAGGGGGACAGGAGGGGAATTCAGGAGATGGTGCAGAAGCCCCGGGGAAGTAGGCTAGCCTGAGACAGTAGCAGTTCAGCTGGTCCTGTGCTCTGTGAGGATGGTCTGCTGCTCCTCCCTGGCACCTAGCGCGGTAGCTAACAGTGAGTGGTCATTCAGTAAATATGTGCTGGGGAAATAAATGAATGAGTTAGGAAGGGAGGTTCCCAAGATCCTTTTGTTCCAGGGACACTGGACAGAGGACATTTGCATCGTCTTAAGGTGGGGGCCTCTAGTGGCCACCAGGCATCTGATGGGTCATCACTGCTGGTGGGTGGGCGAGACTGGAGCAGGCAGGAGCTTTCAGGATGGCAGTGAGCAGAGGCCTCGAGGTATAACTCAGCGTGGCAGGTGCAGGAGACATAGCAGCTGGGCAGGGCTGGAGCGTGGGGTCTCCGGGGCAGCGTGTGGACGGAACCTGAATGTCATGTGACAGGGTTTGGATTTTATCTGGAAAGCAGTGAGGAGCTACTGGAAGGTTTTAAACATGGACACAACAGAGTCAAGTTTGTATTTGGGAAAGACCGTTCTGGCAGCAGGGCAAATTCGATTGGAAGGGAAGAGGCAAGGGGCAGGGAAACGCATCTGGAGGCTGTTTCCCCGGTGCAGGTGAGAGCTAATGAGATCTGATGCTCATGTGGTGGTTCTGGGCCACCGCCGAGACAAAATGGAGGGATATTTAGGAGGTTCAGTCAAGACACAAGGTGAAGATGACAGCAAGGCCTGCACATGTGATGATGTGATGCTGTCACTCGAGAGAAGGATTCTTGTGGAAAACAGAGGGTGGCCCCCGACGCTGACCATTCGACACCGGGCAGGAGACCACAGCTTGAACTACGGGACACTGGGCACGACCTCTCGAACCTGGACACAGCAGCATCTGTCCTCACCAGAAGGGGGCCCACCAGTGCATGCCTTGGTGAGCCTGCCTCCCCTCTCAAAGGTGGGTTCCTGGTGCCTCTGTTTGCCAGAGCTCAGGTCACACACCTGGGGAAAGCCATTATTTAAGGAAGAATAGGTAAAGAGTCTGTGAAGGAAACCAAGAAGGAAGAATCAGAAGCTAAAAGGAGATTGCGAAAAGTAAGAGGGCGCAGGGTTGCCGAAGCCCCGGGGAGAAACGGCGGTGAGTGGGACTGAGCAGCCCTTCCATCGGGCGACCGAGAGCTAGCCAGTGGCCTGGCGGAGAGCATTTTCAAGGGCAAGTAAGAGTGTGTTGTGTTAGCGAAGACGTTGTAGACTTCCCTTTCAAGAAGTTTGGCCAGGAAGGGAAGAACAAGGAAAAAGAAAGTCGAAACTAAGGAGTGGTGCAGAGTGGGAGGGTGTGGATTCGGGTTTGTGAGCCTGGAGCGCCTCGAGCACATTTATAGACGTATGTGCTGGGCCAACCCTGCGTTCCCCGAGGGAGCCCGCGCGTTGTGGGGAGAACCAATTTGGTAATGGCCTCTCCCTTTCTGTTGCTCTGAGAAAGTTGCTGTGTTGAGCAAAAGGTATTAGTGTTCTTTTTAAGATGCTAAACTACCCATGAATTTCTCCTTCTTCAGGGATTAAGAACATGGAAAGTCTCAAACTTCACCTCTAGTGTTTGTACACGTTCACCACAAAAGGCATCCTGAAAAAGCCATGGGAGGGCGTGCGTTGGGCGGGGGAGACTGGGACTGAGCATGCGCTGGTGGCATCTCAGCCAGGAGCCTCCCTTTCCGGCTCTGGGACAGGAATGACCCCCCAGCCTAGGCTCCTTTGGCCCTTGGGCTGGTGGCTGAGCCTTCCGTGCCTGTCCTGGGAGACACAGCAAGTTGGATGCTGTCAGCATCCTCCTACCCCACACACTTACAAATCGAAGAGCTGACCCATAGAACCAGAGGAGAACATCAGAACTTTGTTGGATTATCATTACAGTTGTAGCCTTCGGTCTCTCCCAATCCCTCTCATCAGCCTCTAGGTTCACCCTATTAGTATGGATGAGTGAATAAAAGCTTCTACCTTCTGAGGAATTCTAGAGACTTTCACTTATATTATCACATGCCCTCAGAAATATGCCCCCAGGCATAAAATTTATGAATGGCCTCATTTTTTAGGTGGGAAACCAACAAGCAAGTGAGTAAGGCAAGAAGACCAGCCCCTCCCCCCACCACACACATAGTTATAAACACATGGCAGAGACAATGCAAGAACCCAGGACCCTTTTTTTCTCCTATTAAGTAGTAAGAGACCTATGGAATGTTTATTTGATTGTGCTAGGGTGGGGGAGACTCGGGGGGAAGAAAGGATGGGAGTCGGAGACAAATGCATTTTTATCACGCACCTTTAATTCGCATGGAAGACTCTAGCCCAAGAAGACAATATGTAGTGATTTGTGAATAACCGGAAAAGCCTATGAGGAAGCAGTTCTGGAAAGAACGAAGCCAAGGGCCACCCGGCTCCCCGTGCTGTTGACAAGGCCCTGTTCATTTGCTGCAGGGGAAATTAATCTGTCGCCAAAGTGCCTAAATCCTTGGAGACAGAGGTTGAATCCGACTGCCAACCCCTGGCAGCATGGCCAAGCTGGCAGCATCCTTCCTCTGCCCCACATACCGTCTCCTGACTGAGCCAGCAGGTGATGTGGAGACTGCTTCTGCCCCCACAGTGGGCTCCACTGGGGAGACCTTTTATCACTGGCTGTCTAACAGGGCCTGTGTGGGGGGGAAAGAGTGGCCGTCACCCATAAGACCTCTGACTGCCTGAGACCCTAGGCGTCCAACAGGAGTGTACCTGCCGTGTAGGGCAGACATGTGTGTACCTGATTTCTAGCTATGGTAGCCTGGAGACAATTAAGTTAAAAAGAATTGCCTTTGGGTCTTGGCCCAGCTCAGTCAAGTTAGAGAAGGCCTGGGAGGGGAAAGGCAGACGGCACAGTTTGGGCGAATTGCTTTCATTCATAACTTCTTTCTTCTTTCAGACACCATGTCAACTTGCTTCCTAAGGGGGTTTCCTCCTAGGGAAGACATGAAATCCATTGAATTTGGCTGACTATCCTGTTTAATGAAAGCCATAAATCATGTCAGTGAGGGAGGTCTGGGAGGGCTGAGCCAGGGCAGGTGGGATAAGGGTTTCTGTAGGAACAGGAGGGCAGGCGTCTGCCTCAGGCTTGGCCTCTGTTATGATCAATACGGTGGGGGAGAATGAAGGTTGCAAGGGAGGTATCTAAGAGAGAGCCTAGAGGGAAGCCCTGGTGTGCTTCTGGATTTCTCGAGGGGGGCTCTTTTCAACTCCTGGTCCCTAGCGTGCAGAAGGGTCAGCCTCTGTTGTGTACATAGCAGGTGGGTGACCTGTGCTGTGTGATGAGGGAGAGCCAAGGGAGAGTCCTACGTTGTCGCCCATACTCACTTGTTGCTTGTGTAAAGTGCCACTACTGGAGGGACAGCGTTCTGTTCAGTACACCTACCCCGGAGGTCAGCTGGTTTCAGGGATATTTACCCCTGTTCGCATGTGTCCTGAGCAGGGTACCAGAACTCACCAGCACACCTCCACCAACTTCAGACTTTATCTAGAGCAGGCCCTGCAGTCGAGCTCCGTTAGGAATAAATGATTCTGCCATGAAGTTCTGATGCGAAAAAGACCCTCCTCCCACCCTAAGCCTGGGCTCTTGTAATCTGTAAAGTGGGGATCATAAAGCCTACCTAATGGGGCCATTGCACGAGTGAGGCAACATCATGGAAGTGAAAGCTCTGGGTGGCTGTGATGGAGGAGGCAGGTGCTGGGGGCGCCCGGCCTGCTGCCTCTCAGGACCCGGTTCATTAGGCCTGGCTCGGTGAGGTCCACGGGTTTTCCCTGCACTTTCTGTGTTTCCCAGGGCCCTTCCCCAGCAGCCTGTTATGTGATATTATACCATCAAGCCTTCACCCTCCTTTTTAAGAAACAGACAATAACAATGTAGACAGAGAGATGACAGGCACACGGACCAATCGACTATCTCTCTACAAACAGGCACATTAAATAAATATCAATTCACATTTATGGGCAAATAATAAGGTCATTGTACGTAGGAATAACTTGGTAAGAATGGGCTTGTCTGTACGTCCCTGGGTGATTGACTGCTCTCAGCGAAGTCTCCAAACATTTTCCAAACAAAGGAGTCAACCTGGGAAAACACCACCTGCTTGGATCTGCATCAGACAGGTGCCCCAGGAAAAGCAATATCAGCACTTTCCCTCTATGGCCCATCTTTAAACAGTGAAAGGGGCTGATTGGATAAATAGGAGTCAATTTTTATGAAGCTCCTAGTGCAGAGTCTGTATGCTCCAGAGCAGTAGAAATGGTGATACGTGAGATTTATGGAGTAGTTGGGATCGTTTACAGGACTACCAACCTCTGCGTGGGGCACTGGCCCACTGATATGGAAGGGTCACCTCCAGATCTCTCTTTCTCCTGGGCTCAATTTTCTCTCTAGTGTGATTTAGCACATCAAATAAACTCCCAAGAAGACACAATTAGTTCATTTATAATCTATTTCCCATTCCCTATTAGAGGAAATGTTCTAAGAAAAATTACACCACATAATTTTTAAAAATGCACCTTGGTATAGCTTTAATTTCAAGCGTTTCTCTGGAATACAACTTCTAAAACAACTTACACTCAGTGTGAGAGGTCTTTGGAGGGTGCTGGCTTAGAGTTTGCTTGGAATAGGTCGCATAGGGATAAAGGATTATGATGGGTAAAGAAAACAGCTCTGGACAGGGTAGAGCCAGCATAAGGAATTTGAGTTTTGCTCTGTTGGCAATGGGGGATGAAAGGGGCTTTTGAGCAAGGATCAGATTAATTCCCAGCATAAGGGAGTCTCTCTGTCTTCAATTGTCATCCCTCTTTGCCCTCCTCACAACACAGTCGGGAAGTGTCCTTGAACTGGTCTTGGCTCAAAGACTGGACCCAGGATGACAGTTTATTCTGCTACAGTCCTTTGAGGGTCTACTATAAGCTGGTCTGCTTCTATAGTACACTAGCCACTGGATTGTCTCTATCCCAAACCAAAAGAAGATGCTTCCAGGCAGCGATGAAAAGCTATCAAGCCACATGACCATGTTCCTCTGGGAAAAAAGGCTCTTCACATTGATAAAGTGGCAAGTGGCTTAAAAATCACCCAGTCCAATACAAA
The DNA here is from genome assembly GCF_009762305.2 of Zalophus californianus. NCBI lineage: Eukaryota > Metazoa > Chordata > Mammalia > Carnivora > Otariidae > Zalophus > Zalophus californianus. Next base: position 78,825,862 of record NC_045598.1, on the reverse strand, counting down.
TGGGAACAGCTCCAGAGAATGAAATGATTCAACCTAGGTGAGTAAAAACACTTCAGTCAATCTTCACAGAGCACCTCTGCATTACAGGCTTTGTGCTGGGCCACTGGGAATGCGTGAAAATAAGACATGTCCCTCTCCTCAAGGAGCTGACAGTCTGGAGAGGAGAGGAACACATACACATATCATTTTAACAAATGATCTAGAGAGCCATTTGGAGTTTGGGGTAGGTGATTACTACAGTGCTATTCAGCTCTAAATTTCTGTGCATCTGTAACTGAAAGCAGAAGCCTTTAGTCAGGTGATGAATGCAGTTGGGTGTTGTGAAAATGGAAGAAAGGAATATTTGGCAGCTACTGGAAGATCACAGAAGGCTTTTTGAAACTGGTTAGTGTTAGAGCTACCTGTGGTGGTGGCCAGCCTCCCACGTGGTCCCCAGTGATTCTTGCCCCTGGTCTTTAAGTTCTTGTGTAGCCTCTGCCCACACTGGAGTCTGGTAGGGGCCATGGTGGAGGTCACAAATGGCCCTGTGGCTTTCACCTAAGTCTCTTGACTCAGCCCTGGGGAAAGCAGCCGCCATGCCCTGAGGAGACTAAAGCGGTCCATGGAGAGGCCCATGGAGAAGAGCTGAAGCATCTGCCAACAGCCAACACCAACTCGCCAGCCAAGTGAGTGAGCCACCCTGAGAGTTGCTCCTGCAGCCACCGGCAACCTTCAGGTAATGCAGCCCTGGGGGATGCCGACGACAGTCTCCTGAGAAACTCTGAGCCAGAACTTAATTCTCGATTTGTGGAAACTGTGAGAGACAATCAGTGATTGGTATTGTCTTAAGCCACCAAGTTTTGGGGTTAGCTATGAATAACGAACCCAACACCTATGTTAAGAATACAGGTCCTCTGTTACCCAACCCCGTCGTGTCCTGACCATTTTCAATTTAGCACCCCAGTGTTTTCTGATACCAAAACCTGATCAAATAATTTTTATTATTTTAATATAAGGAAACTTGACAGTCTGTGGTTCAGTAAATATTTTATAAGATAGGTTGCATTTTTAAAAATAAGTGATTTGGAAAAATGCTCGTGGAGTTAAGCAGGATATTAATTTTCTTTCCAGTTCCACTTGACATAATGTCAGTGGCATTTCAACAAGTACTCTTTTCTTCAACTGCTTTCTTTATATGGGGGCATTTTGGCAAGAGGATTTCTTTTCTGTGTGGTAGCATTTCTGAAATAGTTGTATGCGTGTTCCGTTGTTTGTTTATTTTCTAAATAGTAGGTTGACCAAAAAAGCTCCCTGTTTCAATCTGTAAAATGGTGTACTTCTACAGAAACCTGGGATGGCTTTGTCAGTGTTTTTAAACACCAGCGAGTTTTAGTTGCCGGGATTCTATTCTCAGCCTAATTTAGTTTGAGGAAGAGTTTCTGTCACCAAAAGTAGGTAGCAAGGATTGGACCTGTGTGTATGGCAAACTGCTTCTAATAGGTCTAAATTCTATTTAAGCAGGCCCAGGCACCCAAGCCAATTAGAGAAAATGGAACCTGGCAGATGGAGAGAGATGATCACAGTGCCCCCCCCCCGCCCCCGGGGAGTAGAGGTTTTAATCACAGCCCAGTGTGAAGAACACTTAATGGAGATTTGGAGATTATTAGAACCCATTAGCACCTTGTCAACCAGAGCAATCAAGAGTGCCTTTTGCTTTAAACTACAGCCTTCCACTTTCTCCTGAAGACTACAAAAGACCAGGTTTGGGTGGTTACTTGGAGTAACTCTACTTGCTAGATTTCACTGTAAGGAGCTCCTTGGATTATAGTGGGAAGGGTGAATGGGACAAGTCCAGGTTCCTCGCCTTAATTCCTTTTTTTTTTTTTTTAAGATTTTATTTATTTATTTGACAGAGAGAGACACAGCGAGAGAGGGAACACAAGCAGGGGGAGTGGGAGAGGGAGAAGCAGGCTTCCTGCAGAGCAGGGAGCCCGATGCGGGGCTCGATCCCAGGGCCCTGGGTTCATGACCTGAGCCGAAGGCAGACGCTTAACGCCTGAGCCACCCAGGAGCCCCTCGCCTTAATTCCTTCCACTCCTACAGTCTTCTGGTTGGCAGCTTGTTCTTCCGAAGAGATGTCTTCATTCTGACATGCTGCACCCATCCATCTCCCTTTCTCCAGTGCCCTGGGTAAACTCGAAAGGACATCTTTGGGGTTGGGAATGCTGCTTAAAGATGCCAGACCTGGACACCTCTCCCCATTCACCTCCCTGCACTGAGGCACCATGGTGGCGTGGAGGTTGGCACACGGGCTCTGATTGGAGTCAGGGCTCTGTCATTTACCATCTGTGTCACCTGGACAAGTCACATAACCCCTTCGAAACTAGTTTTTAATCTGCCAACATGCATTCCTTCTAGTGTCATTGTGAGGATAAAAAATAATATAGTTGACAGTTATTAAGCACTCCCTCTATGCGAGCCATTGTTCTAAGTGTTTTATGAATATGAATCCTCACAACAACCTTAGGAAGCAGGCATTTCATTTGGCCCATTTTACTGATAAGGAAGCTGAGGCACAGAGAGGCTAAGTGACCTCCCCACGGTCACAGGGTTAACAAATGCCACCGTGAGGCTTCAAATCTGGGCAGTCTGAACTGAACTGATGATCCGAATGCCGCGCTGTAATGTCTCCATGGAGGTGTCAGCCATTATTCATCATATCAACTATTATTATTCGGCATGTCCTCCCCGAGTTGCAAGCTGCTTAGTCCGGGCCCTGCTGCTGTTGATGTCACTGGGATGTTGGCGGGATGTGAGGCTCAACCACCAACCCCACCGCTAAGTGACAGTCTGAGAACTTCCTCCAAGTACCAGCGTCTTGAATTGCATCTGACTCTGGTGAGCATATTGTCTGAAGCCATCTGGCAGATTTGGGTGCTGGTCACTTGACGTCGGCCAAGCAAGGACTCTTGGGCGGAGACAAGCGGGCAGAAAGCCAAGCTCTACCCGGGTCATCTGGAGCTGTTACCAATCAAGCGGGTGGCAGAGGATGTGGAAGTCAGCAGGAGCACTTTTATCCCAGGCTAAACACAAGGCTGTCAGCTGGAAACACAGTCCTTGCTCTCGGGTAATTCCTAACTTCCGCTTAGAAATAAACAAAAAGCCCGCTCTACTGAATTTCCCACTCGGCTTCACGGCTTGGCAGCCAGCCCCTAATGCCTATCACCTAAGCTAGCAAAGATAGCTGCTGGACTAGAACAAAAAGGATGGGAAAGGCCATCCCCTCCCTGACCTCTGCCCCAGTGAGCGACTGATCCTGTGGGAATCCAGATGCATCAGGGTTTTCCAGCCTGGAAGGAGGACCGGCCATGGGATGGGGAGGGGTGCTGGGAGGGAGAGGACTGAGCAGAAAGACAAAGGAAGGAAAAGAGCACTGAGTGAGTAGAGGGGACAAGCCCAAGTACCCACCCTCTGGCTCCCAGGCCCCTGCACCTTGCTGGAAGTCCCAGGTGCACCAGGGCCCACTGACCGAGTCCGCTAGGGGAGGGTCAGGGCCAGCCCTGATGGGTTGGTGGGAGTGGGGGAGATCCTGGCTGGGGATTTAGAGGTTGTGCTCTGTGCGATTGAAATGGACGACCTGGGTCACAGCACAGGCGGGAGGGCCCCCTCCCCGCAGCGCACTCAGCTTTGCGCTCTTTACGCCCGTGTCTGTGGGATATGCTGGCTTTCCTGGGCCTGACATGTCACACCTGGCAGCTGTTGTCACTGTGTCCTGTAGCAATGAGCTGCCTTCCAGGGGACAGGGTACCTGCCTGATAGGATTTGACTTGACTTTCCTCCCCCCGATGAAAACGCCTTCCTATTTATGATTTTGTGCTGCCATATTACAAGTGTAGGGTTTTCAAGGCTGGTGTTTCAGAAGCTCTTTTCATCCTGCATGTGCTAAACCCCATTTCTGGGCATATCCCATCATGCCTGAAGGGCAGGGCGAAGCACATATGTGAGGCTCAGTGCGAAATGAAAAATGTGGCACCCTGGTTCAAAAGTCATTAAGAATTGCAAGATGGTAATGGCAGAGCACTGGACTAAGCACGAGGTCCTTCTGAGCTCAGAGCCCTGTACCGGTCACATCCATGAAGCTGGCCCTGCCTCGGGCTGAGAGGCTAAGTTTCTACTGGCAAGGTTAACTGAGTCAAAGATTGCACAGTATACATTTTTAGGCTTTTTTTTTTTTAATTTTTAGAAGGCTATAATACAGTATTAAAAGTTCAAAGCATAAGGATTTTAGTCATTACTGGATGCATAAAAATATACAGGACACCAAACTCAGGAGACCTGAACATCCAGGCATGTCAGTCATTAACACATGACTGTCTTTGGTTGCTGCGTGTCATAAACTGAATTTTCCCCCAGCCTTGGTACCACTGCCATTCCCGTCTCACAGCTCCTCTCTGGCTCTGAAAGCACCTCTCCTAACTGGCACGGGGTCACCTAAGGAAGTGGCCACGGTCACATAGCCATGCCGATCAGAAGGAACCAGTTCCCGGGGGAAGGGAAATTCAGCTCACAGTCGTAGAGCTGGAAACCGAGGAACAAGATCTGGGAGCTTACCACGTATTATGGGGAAAAAAAAGTAGTTCAATGTTTGACAGGCAGGTCAAGGTTGGAATTCCAGGTTAGGGGCAGTGCAGCGTCTAGACACACCAGTCTCCTGGATGGGGGTCAGGGAGCCATGTCGCCCTCACAGCAATGAGCCAAAACCTACCTTCCCCACCCCTCTTCACCCCCCCCCCACCCATTCTCCCACGGGTCCCATTCTCTGGTACTGGCTCCAAGGTTAGCCTGTGTAGACCTGAAGGGTCCTAACTACGGTTGCTAGATTTACCAAACCGAAATATAGGACATCAGGTAAAATTTGAGTTTCAGATAAATGATGAATAGTGTTGCAGTATAAGGATTACATGAGATATTTAATCTGGCAACTCTAGCCCTAACCCTGGGCCCCCTTGCCTGACTCAGGACAGCTTCTGTAGGGCTACAGATGCTCCCACAGCTGACGCTTTCCCCACCGGCGTCTTCCATCTGGTGTTCCTGGACTTGGCCGCTGGTTCTGCCCTGGCCTGCCCAACTCTCTGGTGATGGACCTCACAGGCATGCTGTCAGAGAAGCTGTTAGCGGCCATGGAAGATGCTGGTGCCAGGCAGAGACTCATCTCTGACCTGCGGCCAGGTCTGCTCAGCCTCAGCACATTCCTGCCCAGCTCAGCTCATCCTTGGCGCTGAGACCAGCAGCGGAGGGAGGGCTAAGCACAGCTCCATCACCCACCGGCCGAGGGGGCTCAGGGTAGGTTCTGACGGTGTGGCCTAGGGGATGCTCATTAGATAAGGTCTTCCCTTGATTTCCTTTCACTTACAATCTTCCTTTTTGGAGATGAGCATGAAAAGTCTCGAGTGTCAGGAATGTGTATATTTCCTTAGAGCATGTCATTCAGTCCTCACAACAAGACCACGAGGTGGGTAATACTGTCCCTATTTGGGGATGGGAAAACTCAGGTACCACTGTCTAACTGCTGGCAAGTGCCAGAGCCTTGAATCTGAATCGAGTCTTCTAAATCCAAGCCTGCACTCTCTTCACCATGGCCACCCAAGCAGAGATGTCTGAGTAACTAATCAATTGGTCAGACCTCACTCTCCAACCTAATCCCCAGGTCTTTATCATGCTGTCACGGAGACACCTCTGACACCACCATCAGTGGCTGGAAAGGACAGGAGGCTCCTGGTTGATCTTCTGCTTCGAGGCTTTCCCCTCTCCAACTCATCCATTGCTCAAAACTTTGCTTTCTGAAAAGCACATCTGACCACTTACCCCAACTTACAAACAGCTATATGTCCACATGACCTGCAGTTGGGGTTCTCCAACTTGACCCACCCAGAGAGCTTTTCAAAATTCAGATTGCGAGAATCCATCCCAGAGCTTTAGCTTCAGTAGGTCTGAGGCCAAGCCTAGAATTTGCATTTTCACAAGCTCAAGGTGGTTCTCATGCAGATGATCCAGAGACCTCCCCGCTCTGAGAAAGGCCTGTAGGATAAAAGCCAAATCCTAACATGGCATCAAAGGATCCTCCCAGTCTGGTCCAATGTCCATTTTCAGTCTCATCATCTAGTTCCCCAGCCCCAGCCAGTTCCCCCCATACCTGCATGGGTCCTGGCAAGGGGTAGAGGATCAGGGCTGCAGAGCCTGATTGCAAAATTGCTTAGCCTCCCCGTGCTTCTAGTCCCTCAGCCATAAAGTGGAAGAACATTCTTGCCATGAGAGTGTTAAGAGGAGAATTACTAACTGTAAAGTGCTTTAGAGCAGAACCTGGCACATAGAAAGCACTCAATGAAAGTTAACCATTATTATTTTTTATTTATATAGCTTTGCTCATTTGCCTCCTTTTCCTGGGATTTTGTTCCCTTCTTTTATCACCTGGAAAAATTCCTTTCGTCCTTTAAGATCTAGTTAAGAAGGTGTAGTCTCTGTGAGATCTTCCTGGGCTTCTCAGACCCCATTAATTACTGTCTCCTCATCCATTCCCCCGTAATTATTGCTTTATGTTCTTTATTCACACTATCATATTGTACTAGGGAATCACACATATTCTATCTACATACGTGAGCTGCCTGAGGGCCCCTACCTTTCTGGAGCACTTAATATAATGCCTGGCATGGGGTGCCTGGGTGGCTCAGTCAGTTGAGTGTCCAACTCTTGATTTTGGCTCAGGTCATGATCTCGGGGTCCTGGGACCGAGCCCAGCATCGGGCTCCATGCTCAGTGCAGACTCTGCTTGTCCCTCTTCCTCCCCCCGACTTGTGCTCTCAATCTCTCTCTAAAATAAATAAACAAACAAATAAGTATTTTAAAATACAATGCCTGGCATATTCTGTAATTAAATTCCTCATTACCACTCCCCATTCCATAAAATTGGATGTTCAATCTATTAGTTTAGAATTGAACTTTGGGAGCTTTCTTCTTTCTTTTTTTTCTTTTTAATTGTATTTATTTGAGAGAGTGAGAGCTAGAGAGAGTACGAGCAGCAAGGGGCGGGGGTGTAGGGGCAGAGGGAGAAGCTGACTCCCCACTGAGCAGGGAGTCCGATGCAGGGCTCCATCCCAGGACTCTGGGATCATGACCTGAGCCGAAGGCAGACACTTAACTGGTTGAGCCCCCCAGGTGCCCCTGGGAGCTTTTCACTTAATTTAATAATTGTACTATTAAATTAGCTCTTCTTCCCACCCCTTCCTACCACTTTCCCTGTTTTCTCTCTCCTAGATTCTTCAAAGATTCATCACTGTGGTCAGTGTGTGATGACTAGCCTGGGTGGATTGTTTTGCATTCCAAATGCCTTATTTGGGAACTAATGCTCACCACCCACTCATAGACATGGCCCTTAATTCTGGTAGGCAGGAATGTTCTTCCTCTGCTCTGCCTACAGAATCCATAGGAAGGCTGCCAAATGCTGTGCTTTGAGTAGATGTGTCCAAGCCTCATAAAGAAGTTTGGCTCCTATCAGCAGATGCTAGGAGCTTGTCTGGTAGTTTCTGGCAAAGAAACATAGCTACCTTGGACCCAGGACCACTTTATCCAATAAACGGATAAATGAGCTTTTTATAGCCCTATGAAAAAAATTTATGACTTGAAAAAATATATAAACTTTTCAAAATAAGAAAAGGAAACTGTGAAATCAAAATTGATAAATGTTTAAGTAAACATCTACGGAATGGAACATGACTCCAGCTAGTCAACTGCCTCTGAACTCAGCTCTTACATGGTTAAATAAATATATTTCATGTGAGGTGAGAGAACATCTTAGTAATTTTTGATATGGAATGTGGTCTCCAAAAGTAAAAGTGCCCGAGGCTTAGGAGAGTCTCAAACTGGCCTCATGTTACCCGCTATGACGGAACTCATGGCTTTAAGTGGCATGGACTTGAGTGAGAGAAGAGAGCCCTTACTTGGATGGTCAGATCAGGAGATCATGTGGGATGCCAGCAAAATTATCCTACAGTCCAGGCTTCTGGCAAGACAGAACATTTCTGTAGAAGGTTGTTTCTCAGCTTTGGGCCATTAGACACAGTGGCCTCAGGCAAGGGTGCCTAAGTCCAGATCACTTCTGACCAAGCCAGAGGGTGTTCTGGAAGCTCAGATCCACCAAACCTGGAATCCCCATTGTTTTTATTTCATCACCAAATACTTGGCAGAGCCCTGCTGGATTTCTAGCACTGGGGATGCAGCAGTGACTAGGACAGGCACAGCCCCTGCCCTCAGGAAGCTCATAGTCCGGTTATAAGAACAAACCTTGAGCCGCTAACTGCCAAGGGAAGGAAGGTTACAGCGAAGGGCGGGGTGCTGTGGGTGTTTGGCCGAGAGGCGAGTCTGGGGGTCAGGGAGGACTTCCCAGAAGAACTGGCATTTAAGTCCTGATAACTGAAGGCTGAGGAAGAGTGAGCTGGGTGGAAAACCTTCCACACCACCCCTGTGCTGCACTAAGCCTGGTCGTGGGGTGCCAGGGTTGGGCATCCTGTGTGTGCCCACTCTTCTGAAGCCCCTCCAGGTGGGCCCAGTCATAACTCCGAACTCCTGCCTCGGGTTCCTGATTTGCCTTGAGTTCTGCTGGATCGACAGCTGGCTCTGTCTGTTTTGCTGGGGCCCTCCCCTGCCTGGTGTCCCAGCCTCTGTGCATGACGGCTGCCCCTGGGTGGCCCATGCAGAGCTGTTAAGGCTGCCACCACCTGTTTACAAGCCTCACCCCTATCCTGGAACACAATGCCCGCCCCCCCCCACTGCCTACCCCATCTGACCTCCTCCAAGGTCAGCCCAGGCCAGATCACAACCTCATGTGCCTCCTCTTTGGCCTCTCTGACTGCGGAAGCCACCCTTTTGCAGCCCCCGCATTTCTCTCTGGCTCTTTCCTAAGGTTCAGCCATGCCATGTAGCAGATCCTACAGGAATGCTGTGTGTCATAGAGTGTTGTTTCCCAAACTCGGGCATCCAATGAGCCCTAAAGATATATCCATGCACCCCAGTTTGAGGAACACTACGCTGGAAGATAAACGCAGGCACTTCTAGATGATATGATTATAAATACAAACACAAATGTGTAACCGAAACCGTGGTGGCACTTAGCTGTCAGGCGGTCAACCACATGTTACAAAATGTTTATTTTTATTTTTTAAAAGATTTTATTTGTTTCTTTGAGAGAGAGAGAGTGCAAAAGAGAATATAAGCGGGGAGGACGGGCAGCGGGAGAAGCAGGCTTCCCGCTGAGCAGGGAGCCCCACGTGGGGCTCGATCCCAGGACCCTGGGATCATGACCTGAGCCAAAGGCAGACGCTTAACCAACTGAGCCACTCAGGTGCCCCACAAAATATTTATTTTTTTTAAATTAACATCAAAATGAATAAAAAATAATTCTTACAGAGAATGGTCATTGTTAACTTAGGAATGCTTTCTTGGACTCCTGACATATAGCCTCAGAGTATAGGGAACACCTCACCTTTCTGGGCCTCAAGCTTTCCCATCTCAGAAATGGGTTTATACTGCCCACTTCCTACATACCTCCCAAGTATTGTATCAGTCATGTGAGGTCCATAAAACACTTTGGTTTTCTTTTTTCTTTTTTTATGGGAAGGGACAGGCAATGTTACAGAAACAGCAGGAGGGGCTCACACAGGCTGGGAGGGCGGAGCACAGAGGCTGGAGGACACACCTGGACACTGGAGGGGTCACTAGATGACGAAGATGGCTTGTCACCTGATTGGTGGCACAGGGCAGAGCCAGGCCTCTGGCCCTGTCATTGGTGCATGAGCGAGCTGCCAGGTGGGACCCGCCAGCTCATAGACAGGGGTTACCTGGGGGTGGGAAGCCATCACCTCCTCTGCCATTATGGCGGGGGGGGGGGTGGCTGTCCCCTCCCTGTAAAACGCTTTGAACTCCACCGGAAGATACTAGGTAATTACAAATGTGTTATTGTTATTTGTCTTCATCCTCTCTGCCCACTAACAGAGGCAGCCACCCTGTTCACCTCAGTAATCGCGAGCTTTCTCTTCCAATGAAGACCCAGTTCCACTTCTTGTAGAAATGACATAAGGCCAAATTTTCAGGATAAACCCACTGGTTTCTACTCCTCAGAGATTAGACTTCGGTTTTAAGTTCTGCTTTTCAGATTAACTTGTCTATTGCCTGTGTGGCCTAATGCTTGAAAGAAAAAAACATTATCTGAGTAATAGTTAAACTACACTAACACCCGGTGGGCCAAGGGCTCTGAGCAGAGGTCTAGAAAGGGATGAACATGCACACACACACACACACACACACACACACGCACACACACAAACCCCACCCAGCTGTGCTGGAGTCTCTGGGGAGAGGAAAGGGTGCTGGTCTGTGGTGACGTTCATCTGAGGGGCTCAAAGTTCCTTTCAGGGAAGGTGCGCTGTTAACTCTTGCCACCCCAGTGCAGTCCTGGGGGAGGGTCTCCCTCTAAGCTCCGCTCTGCCCCCAGACCAGTGTCCTCCTGTCCTGTGACCAACAGGCTGTCTTGTAACAGTTGTAACAGTTGGAGGAGGGGCCCCCACTGCTTGGGGAGGGGGGATTAGAAAAGAAGTATTTGGAATTTTCAGTGTGCTTATTGCTTAGGGTCTTTTTCTCCTTATGACAAAATTGGGAGGGAGGTACAGAGACCTCCCATTTACCTCCTGGTCCCACACATGCAGAGCCTCTGCTATGATCAACACCACTCATCAGAATGGCACATTTTTTACTAAGGATGAACCTACACTGACACATCCTAATCACCCAAAGTCCATAGTTTACCTTCTGATTCACGCTTGGTGTTATACATTCAATGGGTTTGAACAAATGTATAGTGAGGACATGTATCCGTCGTTATAGTATTATACAGAATATTTTCACTGCTCTGAAATCTTCTGTGCTCTGCTTATTTCTCAGGGACTTTTTTGGGGGGCCAATTACTTTTATGCTAATGGACTTCTTCATGTGCCTCAAAAAGTTTTCAGTTATTCTGGCTTGGGAGCTCTCTTTCATATGCACTCTTTCTTTTCATGTGAACTGTATTGACCTCAGCCTTGGTCCAGATGGGTTTCACAGGTCCAAAGCAGGTTTTATATGAGCAGATCAATTTGTATCTTTACTGCATATTACTGGTTTAATTTTGGATCTTACATGCACATTGTATAGATTCAGTTCCTATGTTCCAAGGCACCTCCACTTCTTTACTTTTCATGTATACATTCGGTGCTCTCAAAAGCAGTATCTACATCCAAGATATTTTGATAAACTCCATATTCCACTTAAGAAGAAGTTACATTTTTTGGATAATCAGAATTTCTTGGATAAGTGACCCAAGACCTACAAGACTGAGAGGCGAGGGGAAACATCAGGCATCTCCTGGCTCTCTGTAAATGCCTTCTAACTGTTTTATGTTTATGAATGATCCCACTTCATAACCCCCCCCGTAATATCTCCATTCCAGATCCCTTAGAACCATGAATTGTTTTTTTTTTAAAAGAATCCTCTTTTCCAAGAATCACATGGTAGTGTTCTATAGCCTTCAGTTATTCTGAGATGCTTTATCAGACGGAATCAACCTTTGATGAACTGGAGTCTCCTTGTCTCTCTGGTAGAAAGCCGCTTCTGAATCTTTACAAACAAAGAGGGAACGTAGGGTTTTCATCTCCTCCAAGGCCCTCCTCCAAATGGGAAGTTGGGTGAGTCTGGCTAACTGGGCTGGAGTGGATCATTGCAGGTAGAGGAAGTATCTCATTTGGTGCCTGCATCCTTGGAGACTTTTTTTAAAGCGGCCTAGAACGTAAAGTCTAGTGAAGATTGTATTCCCAAATTCCTTTCCCATAAAGACCTGGTAAAATGCTGCACGGGTCTCAATTTTGTAATTTATGTGCTGCTTTTCAGGGGCCTCAGATACTAACCCCACTGGCAGAAGGTTTTGGATACAGAGCAGACCCTTCTCCCTCTGCGGCTACTGCTCGGGTGTAGCAGGTATTTGTCTAGAAGGGATCTTGTTGCTGCAGGTCAGGCAGAGGAGGGGCCCCACTGGGCAGGGCCCGGTCTGTATCTGGAGATTCTGGAGTTGCTACCCAAGAAGAAGTCAGACCAGAGGGGAAGGGAGACCCCTTTATTTCCTCGCGGACATTTTCTGGGGTTCAAGGTTGTGCAGCAGATGATGTGGCTGAAGGACACTTTCCTGGGGGGTGGGGAGCAAGAGAACGGCATGGAGAGCCATAGGGCCGAGATCCGGAGGGTGACACGGGCAGCCTGACCATCACCAAGGCCCTGGCTTAGGAGATGCCCTTGTAACTCCACGGGCACTGCCAAAGTCACTTTGTAAAGTGCAGTCCTTTCCAAACAGATTTTCCTTTTCAGTCCTCCTTCTTCATTCTCTGCCCACCCCCAACTCTCAGTGCTGACTCTTCTTTCCCCAGCTTTGCGGGCCTTACAAAGTTCCTCGGGCATCGGGCTCCCTGTGTGGGAACAGGGTCCTGGCCTGGGCTGCCTGCCCTGCTAATTTTGGCTTCCTACTGTGAAACTGGTTCTGGGAACTTCCGTTCTTTTCCCTAAATATGCTAATTCATTTTCTTTCCTTTTCTCTTTGTCATTTTACGTGGAGAGCAGAGTATCTCCTGGGCCTGCTGACACTAGGAAGAAGTTACGTGCCAGGTGTTTCACGGACCTGTTGCATAGGTTTCCCTGGCAGGTGCACTTCTGGGGCTCTGGTGTCAGAGTCCTCCGTGCCTTCTTGGCCCAGGAGAGGTGGGGTGGGGGAGGAGAAGGCCTCCCAAAGCCCAGCCTCAGAGCACTGGGCCTTCCCCGCCTGCTCCCCTGGGGAGTCCCGGATAGGACTGTTTCTGAAGAGATGCTGGGTGTTAATGCTGTCTACATTTGACCTGAGGAGTCGAGTGTGGGTTTTGGAACTTCCTTTTGGAAGCTTTCAGTCATTCGCTGTGTCAAAGGGAGAGAAGGTTGCCTTGGATTCAGGTAGCGATATTTTAATATCTGCTCTTTATTTATGTAAGACACTGGCTTCCCACTGATGTTGTCATCTCGTTTAGGACATGTTTTGATCGCTGAGTCCCTGACCCTGCACCTCCTTCCTTTCCAGCCTCCCCACAACCCCCACCCCACAATAAAATTGGCCCATCAGAGGAGTAAGTAGGCCCAGAGGCTTTTCCCTGGCATGGAATTGGTGTTGTACTTCTCCCAGATTTAAAAAAAAAAAAAACAGAATAGATTTAGATTTATGGAAAATAACAAAGATAGACTAGAATTCCCATATACCCCTCACCTGGTTTCCTCTTTTGTTAACCTCTTACATCACTAGGGGACATTTGTCACGCCAAGAAACCAACGCTGGTACGTTACTATTAAGTAAATTACACCTTTTATTCAGACTTCACTCGTCTTGCTGCAATGCCCTTTCTGTTCCAGGATCCCCTCTAAGAGAGCACATTGCATTTACTTGTCCTTAGTCTTCTCTGGCCTGTGACAGTTTCTGACTCTCCTTGTTTAAAAGACTTTGGCAGGGATGCCCGGGTGGCTCAGTCGGTTAAGCGTCTGCCTTCGGCTCAGGTCATGATCCCAGGGTCCTGGGATCGAGCCCCACATCGGGCCCCACGTAGGGCTTCCCTGCTCAGCTGGGAGCCTGCTTCTCTCTCTGCCTGCCGTTCACCCCACTTGTGTTCTCTCTCTCTCTCTCTCTGACAAAATAAAATCTTTAAAAAAAAAAGACTTTGGAGGTTTTGAGGACTACTGGCCAGGTATATTGTAGAATGTCCCCCAATTTGCATTTGTCTGATGCTTTTGTCATAGTTAGACTAAGGTTCTAAGTTTTGGGAAGGAAGACCACAGAGGTAAAGTACCATTTTCATCACAATCTATCAAGCGTACACATCTTCAACATAACTTCTCGCTGATGTGAACTGTCCCGTTCCTGTCCCCTCTTTCCATACTGGACTCCTGGAAAGCAAGCCCACACTCAGGGGACATGGAGGAAAAAGCTAAGCTCCACCTTCTGGAGGAGGGAGGATCACATCTATTATTTGGAGTCTCCTGTAGGAGAGATCCCTCCAGCACTTCCTAGAAGGCCAGTGGTGCCCGATGCATGGACTTTGCAGGGCTGGTGCCGCAGACCCCGTTTAGCAAGTGTCTATAAGTCCATGGCACCCTGCTGGGTGCTAAAGGCCTGTTGCACGAAAGAAGACTGAATCTAGACCCCAGCCACTACAGAGGAGGATTACATAGGATTCGACAATATCTTTGCACTCCCGCTGTCTGCCCAGTGCCAGGAACTGATGAAGCAGCAATCACAAGTGTGATGAGGAATAAGAAGGAAAGTTTGAGGTGTTGTCGGGGGAGTTCATTTAGGGGGCATCAGTGAAGCCCTCTCTGTGAGGGTGTGTTTCAGCTGAGATGTGGGGGATGAGCGGGAGAGAGCCATGTGGATGGGAGGTGAGGACACCAGGGGCTGGGGGAGAAAAGCTCACCAGGCAGAGAGAACAGTATGCTCGTCAAAACCAAACTAGTGTCAAGAGAGACATCTGGAAGAACTGAAAGAAGGCCAGGATGTCTGGAACTGAGAGGTATATATAGAAAGAAAACTTGGTTTCCTGGAAAAATCACATGGTAATTGAGTCATGTGGAATAGTTCTACTTCCTTAAAATGAGCTTGTTCTGTAGACTTTAACACATAAGGCTCAGTGATATTTTAATAATAAATTTATAACTCGAATATTCTGCTAAATTTATGTAGAAACTAAAGTTCAAGTGTTTCAGAAATTAAATGCTACAACGACAATGTGTATGAGACTGGAAGGCTATTCAGTGCAAGCTGATGCATCCCCATTTCCTCATTTTAGGACCGAGGTTCTCACTTCCCCACATAATAGGAGTGGTGGCCGCTCCCCAGACATTGCTCTCCTCTGAAGAGAGCTGCCCTCCCATGGGGTCGCCCACATCCATGACTGCCTGATGCAGGTGCTGAGGTCTGGCTCCCTGGCCCCAGCTGGAGACAACTCTGCAAGGCCGTGCCAGCCTCAGGGCTCCCGGGTAGGCCGAGTCCTCTGTGACAACCACATCTCCATTCATCTCTCCCTGCCCAATCCCACCTCTCTCATAGCCTTGCAGGCATCATTTCTGAGGGCACTCTCCAACAAACTACCTGTATGCAAATCTCGGTTTTCAAATTTGTCTTTTGGGGGAACTTGACCTATAGCAGATCTACGCTGTATTGGTTTCCTAGGGCTACTGTGACAAATGACCGTAAACCGAGCAGCTTAAAACAGTAGAAATTTATTCTCTCTCAGTTCTGGAGTCCAGAAGTTCACAATCTAAACGTCAGCAGGGCCACGCTCCCTACATAGGCTCTCTGGGTGAATCTTTTCTTGCCTGTGTCAGCTTCTGGTGGCTGCCTACCTCCAGTCTCTGCCTCAGTCTTCCCATGCCTTTCTGCCCATGTCTATTTGGCCCATCTCTCCTCTTCCAAGGACTTGCAATTGGTTTTAGGGCCCACACTAAGCCAGGATGATCTCCTCTTGAGATCCATAACTTAATTACATCTACAAAAACACTTTTTCCAAATAATCATAATATGTAAGGTTCTGGATGGGCATCTTTTCAGGGACCACACTCAAACCACTATACACACTCAAATATTAAAAATGTTATACCCTAGGATGGGAATGTGTCTACAGATGATTTAAATTTTCTTCTGTGTCCTTTTTTTTGTTTATTTCAAATTTTGTACAGTGAACATGTATTACTTTTGTAAGAGTAATTTTTTTCTTAATTTGGCAGTTTGACCTAGAGTATATAGTCTGGATTAAAACGTACCTGCTCTCCAGAGGGCAAGAGTTGGTGACCATAGAGATATGCTGAAGGACTCTCCCATTATAAAACTATTAGATCCTGAATTTTTTTTAAGATTTATTTATTTATTTGAGAGAGAGAGAGAAAACACTTGAGCAAGGGGAGGGGCAGAGGGAGAAAATCTCAAGGCGACTCCCGGCTGAGCACAGAGCAGGATGCAGAGCTTAATCTCATGACCTGTGAGATCATGACTTGAGCCGATATCACAAGTCGGATGCTTAACCAACTGAGCCACCCAGGCACCGTTAGGTCCTGAATTCTTAGATGAAGTATAATACACTGCTAAGCTTACAAGAAGTATGGTGACTCTCTAAGTTCTCTTCCAACCTTTTCTCACCAAAATGTAGCAGATGAATCCAAAATTGCATCCAAGAGTAAAAGTTGACCCGAGAATAAGTACCAATATGGAAGCCTGTCTGGGAGTGTAAGCGTTGGTCAAGTAGAAAGGTAAGGCTGCCACACTGAACCAGGGAACTCAAGGGGCTTAAGTGGTCCCAGATTAATAGCATCAATCTGAATCTAGACAGAAACAAATGCAAATTATCTCTAAAAGAAAGTACCCCATGACAAAAAGAAATAAATAAATAAATAAATAAATAAATAAATAAATAAAAGTACCCCCACTTTAGGCCCATGGGATTCCCATGGATTGAGATCAAGCAAACATGCTCACAATTAAAGATCAACAAATACACAAGGAAACAAAACTACCACGTACAAGAGTCAGTAGAAGGGACAAACAACAGATCATAAATTATTAGAAAAATAAGAGTTTGGCAAGGTTGCTGGATATAAAATCAACATACAAAAATCAGCTGTATTACATCACCACCTACAAAAAGTTAGAAATTTAGTGTGTGTTTTAAAAATACCATTTGCAAAGTAACAAAAGTACATATTTCAACCTAGCACACCATTGATAATAAGATGTACCCTAAGAAAAAGACTCAATTATAATAGCAAAATGCCATTAATCATAAGACACATCCCAGATGACGGTAAAAAGTAAGAGACCTATGTGGAGAAAATTATAACTTCATTGAAAGGTGTTAAAGAAGATCTAAAAAAATAAAGGAATAATCTGTGTTCATGAACAGGAATACTCACTATCATAAAGATATCAATTTTTCCTAAACTGATCAATAGAATCAGTGCAATTCCCATCACAACCCCAACAGAATTTTGGGGTGTACTTTACAAGATAATTCTAAAATGTAAATGAAATATAGTGTTAAGAATAGCCAAGAACTTCTGAAGAAGAAGAAGGACGAGGGAATTGCCCTACCAAATATCAAGACATTATAAAACCATAACAATTAAGATTAAATGTATTGATGCAGGGATGGAAGAATTGGCCAATGGAACAGAACAGAGAGACCAGAAACAACTGGCAACACATAGAATCTTGACATATGACAGAAGAGGTATTATAAATCTCGGAAAAGGAGGAATTGGTCAATATGTGATAAGATAATTGAGGATTAATAAGGAAAAAGATTGGATCTCCACTTGCCTCATACCCCAAAATCAATTCGTAATGGATTAAAGAATTAAATGTGAAAGGCAAAACTTTAAAACTTTTAGAAAAAATACTAGAAAATCTATTTATGAGCTCTGCGGGCAGGGGGAAAGCATCCTTAAGTAAGACACAGTACTAATCCTAAAAGAAAAGATTAATGAATTAAACTATATTAAAATGAATACACCATAAAGAAAATTAAAAGACAAGCTCTAAACTGGGAGAAATGCCTGTAATCAAGAAAGGAGTGGTTTCCAGAACATATAAAGGATTCCTATAAATCAAAAAGAAAAAGACAAACAATCCAAGAGGAAAAATGAGCAGGAGACAAAAACAGGCATTTCACCCACACACACAAACCCACAGAAATGTCTGGTAAACATATGGAAAGATTCTCAGCTTCATCAGCAAAGGAATTACAGGGCAGGCTGGGCCATTTTAAGACCATCACAGGCCCTACCTATGCTTATTTTTGGAGGCTTCATCTAGTATTTCACATACCATCGTGCATCCATATCCTATATTAAACTCAAGTGGCAAAAGTCCCTGTGCTCGGGGAGCTTACGTCGGGTGGGAACGTAGACAGCAAGCCCGAGGAGGAAACTATGTAGTAGTGTGCTAGAAGGCGATGAATGTTATGGGATAGAGAGGCAGAGTAGTGTGAGGGAAGAAGTGGACTGCAGGACAGAAAGCTCTGAAGGGGTGGTATCTAAACAAAGTAGGCCTCACGGTGGCTCCCTTGCTGGTTGGTTCCCTTGAGCCCTTCACTATGTCGCTTCCTGGAGCATCAGCTAAGAAGAGCTTGGAGGGCTTGCTCCTCCCAGAGATATTTGCAGGTGGGTGGATGTGGGGAGAAATTCCTGAGAGGTCCTCCCCAAGCCCCAGCAAACTCAGGTACAGATGGCAGGTCAGCGGTAGAACGATTGCGGTGAGTTATGTGAGGGAGAGAGGACATTCCATCACTTTCTGCCATCCTCTCCTACAGCTCATCCCACAGAAAGGGCCCACTCTTAAAAAACCCACTGGAAAACACTTCTCAGAGGAGAGGGTCCTCTGCCACCGAGGCTGGGTGGCAGGAGGGGCCCTGGGGTTGCTCATACTGGACAACCAGTTGCCCTTGTAGATGCAGCCTCACCACGCAAGCATGTTCTGAAAAGTGATAGCCTGATGCACCCCCTGGGACAAGGAAGACTTTAGGCCGCTTTCTGAATTCTGCAGGCTTGGCTTACGCGTACGAGTTGGGTAGGGTCTATCTCCTGGAAATTTCTAAACAATCCAACAAACAAGGGCTCCCAGGTGTACCTGGGCCTGAGGTTAGTGTTGGCCACGTGGGAGCAGCCTCGAAGGCACTACTGGCTGGTAATGGACGCGGACCTCAGAAGACCACTTACGATGAGCCTGTGGGGATGGCAGCCCTTTCTGGGGGAGCCCCAGCCATCAGCAGCTGGCCTCTGAACTCCAGGGGCCCCCCACTCCCCTTTCTCAGGCTTCCCTTGTTTTTCACTCTGCCTGATCTCCCCAAGCACTGGCCGAGGCCTGATGGGATCAGTTTCTGGCCCTTGTTATTCATTTTATTGCCACCCAACCTGTTGGTCCAAAGCCCCTCTTGCCCTGGACAGAGGGCCAGCCCTTGCCTCCAGGTCTAAGGGACAAAGGCCCTGCCATGAAGTCCCCAGAGGGAGGTAGCCAAGTGGCTTCTTTTTCACACAGGAATACGACTTCCCTTTCCAATTAGGGACCACACAAGATGAAAAATCAGAGCAAGGCAGCCCCCCCCCACCCCCCCGCATGAAAACCCATCGCCCTTTACCAGGAAGAGCTGCTGGGGGACCTGCATTCCAGTCCCACCTGTTTAGAACCCCCAGCCTCCTTCACTGGCTATCATTTAGCCTCATTTGCCTTTGCCTGTCCCCAGTCCAAGATCAAGGTTCTGTCTCTGGGACAGGTTTGTTTCTCTGGGCATATTCAGTCCCCACAGTCAACCTCCCAAGGCTTGTTTTCTTTTGGCTTGTGTGGCGGAGAAAGATGTTTCAGGCTGTTGAGACAAAAATAAAAATCAAACAAACTAAAACCAAGCAGGAAGTCCACATCCTTGTTAAAGATATGCGATCCCCCACCTCCACCCCCGGGGGCATAAAGATAGGCACTCCTCCCAGGAGAGCTGTCAGGAAGTCCCGGTCTCAGGACCCGGGGTAGGAGGTAAATGAAGGGCCCATGAAGGCGTGAAAGGGGCAAACCCCTCAACTACAACGGAGGAACCATATGCATTCCGCGTGGGGAGCCTAGGAGCCCAGGGACCATCCCACACATCACTTCCTTGCCCTGCAGAGTGCCTGAAACCAGAGGGCCTTCCCCTCAAGGGAATGGAGAAGGTCTGTCACCACCCAAGGTGTCTGTTTGCCTCCATATCGATAGGGCAGCTCAGCCAGAGAGCACTGGGGTATGTTTTTCTATTTCCATTCTCCCTGCAAGGTCAACTTTCCTGGCAAGTATCTAGCACTCTGCTAAGAGCATCACATTTCCAGAAGCCCCTTGTTCCCAGGGCCAAGTGAGTGTTTGGTGGGAGACTGTGTTTTCTCAATCACACCTCTGAGGCTGCCCCTGGACCTGGGGTCTGTTGGTTTCCTTCTCTCTTCCCCTGCATTCTGAGATCTTGCCTGGGACCTTAAAGATGTGCGCGAAGCCTCCAATCACGGCTGCCTCTTTGTTCTTCAAGCAGTGACCTTTATTGACAGAATCGCAAACCCCTCCCCCCATCTACTTGAATCCCCCATTCTTTTTCCCCTTTCTGATTGGAGTGAAGGATTTTACTCTCAGGGGCCTAATGCTGTCACTCTTGTGTGTGACTAATTCTCTCCCCTCCCCCTAGGCTCCTGGCAAAGACGAAGGGGCCTATTTGCCCGAAGTGGGGGGGGGGTGGTCTGCGCCCCTTGTCGGCCATCAAAGCACAAACACATTCCTCTGGGTGATTTCCTGCCCTGAAAATCCAGCCCTTGAACACAAGCCTCCTCTGTTCCCTCATGGCCACCAGGCGCTGGGACCCAGACTGCTGGGAGAAGGATTTATGATATAGAAAGTAGAAAGTCACCCTTCCAACCTGCCAGCGTCTAGTGTGAAAGCAAGTTGTATTGTTGTTCAGGCAGTATGACTTCCTGGAAAAGAAATAGTGTCCCCCTCAGAGCCCGACGGCTCTCTGGTGGCCACCCGTGGCGGAGGGTGTGTGAAGGTAACTCAGCGAAGGAAGGAAGCTGCTTCTCCTCAAAGCACCCCACACACCCCAGCGAGTCAGCTTCAGCTGCCTGATTTCTGAAGTTAAAAAGCACATAATTATGGTATTGTTTGGCTGCCAAGAATTCTGGGTTACTCTCAGTTTTATTTTGACTGCTACCTAAAATAGCTTGTCCCCGAGGATAGCAGCAAAGTCTAGGAGGCCAGAAACAGAAAGGCAGGCCTGAGATCCAAGCAGGCCGTCATTTGGAGTCCCCAGCCAGGGTGCAGGGCTTTGGGGAGGCTCGTGAGTACATGGGATCAGGCACATGGAGCCAAGGTCGCCCGGACCGCCATCCCTTATGGAGGTCTTTCCTTCAACACTGGCCTAGGGCTGCCCTCTCCCTCACGGGCCCCGGGCTGAGCTTGTCCCCAGCACACTCTCTGTCCCCACACACATTTGGGGTAGTCCCTGAAAGAGTTTGGAGTTCTGCTTCTGTGATCTGGGGAAGACAGGGCAAATACTAAGAGCTGATGTTACGGAGTGCTTGTTACATGGCTGACACGGGTCTGTGCTCACGTGTGTAGTGACTCCTTCCATCCTCACAAGTCCTCGTGGTGGGTACTTTTGCTATCTTCTCGAGCTGTGTGCTCGGAGACAGAATGTGAACCCCAGGAATCCTTGGCCCCCTCGCTACTTTACCGCACTGCGTTCTCCGGAGCTGAGTGGCCGTCGTACTCCAAAGCTCAGAAAGCACGGCTGCCATCTGTGGGAGAGCTGCATTCGGGTCCTAAGGGGAGACCACCAGAATGGGCCTGGTGAGTGGTGTCTCTCCTTCCCAGAGCACATATGGAAGCCTTGCCTTAGACATTCTCCATCATCCCCACATCAACAAACACTTACTGAGGTCCGCACTCTGTCCTGAAGGTCTCTAGGCCACTGGGCTGTAGGTTTCTACCAAAATGTCAATGTTGTGAAAGGGAGAATCACAATTTGAGGCCATGTGTGCTCCTATGGAGGAAGGCTTCCTGTGCGCAGTCAAGGAGGGCTCCCCAGGGGAGAGGACATTCAGGATTCTGAGCCGTTGGCCCTGGGCTGCCGTCTGAAGGGCACGGCAAGAACTGAGTAACCATCCCTCCTCCCCTCATGCAGGCCCCTACTGTGCTGACTTCAGAGGAGCCTCCTCTATGCTTCCTTCCTGCCCCACCTAAATGCCTATAACATTTTTCTAGCCTGAGGCATCCTTGAACTTCTGAGGCTTCCAGAGCGGCCAGTCCAGCTAGTGCCAGTGTGCTGTGTACGCTACCAGGGCTTAGCATGGCCTCAGCCAGCAGTGCCCATGGAGTTGGCTCAGGCTCATTGTAGCTGCTCAACACCCTGACGCAGGGACCTCGAGAGCACAGGGACAGTCACGGAGACTTGGGTTCCATCGTGCCTCTTCATTTGTTTTCTTCTCCTCAGCGAGGGAAGGTCCCAGAACCAGTGTATGTGGCCTTGAGAAGGGGTGTGTTTCTTTTGCTCCTCAGAATGTTCTCTTTCTTTCTACCTTTTCTTGTTGTTCATTTCTCATAAGAAAAGTGATTCAGAGTTCCTTTCGTTGGAAAACAAAAGCCAGAACAACCACAGGCAGGTGGAAGTTTTAGGATCTTTGCCTATGAGTGGCAGGAGTGACTCCCGCAGTGACTTTGGTTCTCTCTCGGGAGCTGTGGCTGAGGGAGGGGACTGGGGACGTGAAGGCAGTGCCCTCCAGGGAAGGCAGGTGTGGTTGAAGGGGGCTTATTCATAACAGACAACACTCCTTTGACCCCACCACTCAGGAATTCCAAAGGTTCTGAGAGCCCTGTGCCAGAAAGAAGAATGAAGACCAAGTATATATTTCTTACTATAACACAGTATCACAGGAGATCTTTCCCAGGAAGACAAGGGCTCACAGATGAAGAAAGGATGTGGCTTTTATACACGAGCTGATGATGGCAGCGCCTGGCACTTAGTGGGCTTACAAAAACAATAATAGCTGTTATCATTATTAAGCATTCAGGGAATGAATGAGTCATTTGAAGGGTGGAGGGAATGGCAGAGGGTGTGGGTGGATGAGGGAGAAAAGACAGTGGGGTAGGCAGCCTCCGGTGATTCCCAACCCTGGTATTCCCACCCTTGGGTAGCCCTCTCCTACGTTGTTCCACAGCCAGTCTGTGTGAATCCAGCCTTGCTGCAAGCAGTCCTACGGCGGCCCAGGGGGTGAAGAGCGGAAGCCTTCAGCCAACAGCCAGTGAGGAACCAAAGGCTCGCCAGCAGCCACATGAATGAGCTTAGAAGGAGACCTTCCAGTCCCAGGCAAACCTTCCCGTGTCTGCCACCCTGGCCGAGGTCTTGACTATAACCTTATGGGAGGCCTTGACCCAGAACCACCCAGCTCAGCCCCTCCCCGGGTGTGACCTTCAGAAACCATATGACATAATAAAAGTTTGTTTTAAGCTGCTGTGTTTTAGGGTGACTTGTTGCCCAGTGATAGAGAATAGAGGCAGTGTGGTGGAAGCTACTGGGGCCCCTCGGCCTACACTAGAGCTTACAGCTTTGGGCAGCTCCCTTAATCTCTGTCTCTATCAGTTAGCCTCTGCTGCATAACAAACCACCCCCATATTTAGCAGTTTCAAGCACCAACAACTTTATTTAGTTTATGATTGTGAGCTCAGCCACGTAGGCTGAGTGGTCCTTCTGGGCTGGGCTACGCTCACTAGGGCATGTGTCCCTAGTCAGCTGGCAATTTGTTGGGGGGCTGGTTGCCCCAAATGTGCTGAGCTAGGTGACTCATCTCTGCTCCATCTGGTCTCTCTTCCTTCAGCAACCTAGGTCTTTGGGGACCTAGGCCAAGAGCTCCTACAACTTTGCAAGCTCTGCATGCTATTTGCTGAAAGGCAAGTCCAGATTCAAGGGGTAGAGAAGTAGATTCTGCCTCTCGATGGAAAGAGCTGCAAGGTACTGTGGACGTTTGCGGACATTTTTATGATCTGTCCCGCCCATTTGTAGTTTCTACTTCAAGCACCCGCATCTCCCTGGCTGAGGGTTCTTTGGTCCTGAAAGTGTATTCAGCCCTCGCATGAGGCAGATGAGAAGGGCTAAGGAGTCAATGTCCTCAGGTCAGCCCACAACTGTCGAGGAAGGGAGCTGGTGAACGAATCCCCCAGCTTCCGTGCCCTGGACAGATAATTCTAAGGTGTGTCTACACAGACCCTGAGGGATTGAACCCAGTTTCCCAGAGCCGTCAACCGCTCATAATGCACCCCTTACTAGCAGCCCTTCCTTCCTTGTCTCTCACGCCACCACTGCTTTCCCATGCTCTAGAGCTTGCTGCCCTTTAGCAAGCCATCCCACACCTTTACTTGCACCCACACCCTTGCAGAAGGGTCTTTGCCTGGGGAATCCTACATTAAGACAGGTAGGCAGGAGTTAGATCACTCCTGGTCTCATAGGACAAGCTAAGGAGTTTGAACTTATTCTGTGGGTAATGGAGCTTCTGAGGATTTTAAGCAGGAGGAATGTGTGTTTTAGAAACTAAGTGGCAGAGTAGAAACTAATATCATTTCATGGCCTCCCCCACCCCCAGACCAGTGCTCTTAAGTCAGTTCTACCCTGTTTCAAGCTCTGGGTTTAAGACTATGCAGAACTTTAAAAAACCTTTTTTTCATTTACTTTTAAATAAGTAATATATACACATGGTGCAAAATTAGAAAAACACAAAAGGTCAGATCTATTTTTATAGCCATTTTCACGACCAAAGGAGCATTTAAATAGCCATTGTTTCCAGAGTGTTTTAAGCCATGGTAGAGTTTGACTCCTGGAGGCGGCTCCTGGCCCTTCCCCCTCCCACAGCCTGTCCTGGGACCTTCCCACATCTTTCCTGCCTGCAGGCCTCTGCTGGAGGTGAAGCAGTTGTCTCCCTGCTGCAGAAGGATGCTGACATTCTCGGTCCAAGGGAAACCGGACAGTGTTGGCAGATGTCAACATCCTTGGCGGGGGCCATCTTGGCTTCCTCACCACGAATAATTGTCAGTTGACTGAGCGCTACCCAAATGCGTTGTTTGCTTCTGACAGAAATTTTAAAAAGTGCACCGTCAAGGCCGAGCCTGCAGCTTTTTATCTGTTAGGCGCGGAGAGGAAGAAATAATGATTTCTGACCGCCCAGGTCTTTAAATTTCTCCCAAAGAGCTTCTATCTGTCCACAATGTGAGAGAAGTGCTGTCAGGTTAATTGCCCTGGTTCAGCCAAACCATCTGCATTTATTTAAATCAATCAAGTCCATAAGTAGTTTTGAGTGTCTACTGTGGACCAGCTCGGAGCTCAGCTCTCCGAGGTATTTGAGCAATGGTGAGCCACCAGCTCAGGCGCTCAGGGAGGACTGGTGAGGCGGCAGGTGTGGTGGCTCTGAAACCAAAGCAGGTGTATGGAGAACCTGGCACCCCCCAGCCCCTGGCCAGGTGGGGAGATCTTGGGCAACTTGGCTTCTCTCCGGAGCCTCCATTTCCTCACCTTTAAAATGACCCCGCCTATTGCACTGGGGTAGGTGAAAATCCCAAAGATAGTGCCTTGTTTCCTTCGCTTTTCCTTTTGAGGAACTTACAACCTAGCCAAAGAAAAAAAGACACCGGGTGCCTCTGTTCTTCTATTTATTTATTTGGCCACTCATTCAACAAATATTTATTGCATCCCTACTATGTGCCAGCCACTGCAATTCTGTATTGGGTTGACTGAATAAAACTACAAACCAGAAATGCCCTGAGATCAAGCCCCATAGGGGGCTCCGTGCTCAGCGGGGAGTCTGCTTCTCCTTCTTCCTCTCCCTCTGTGATCTCTCTCAAATAAATAAATAAAATCTTAAAAAAAAAAAAAAAGAGCAGGGCGCTTGATGCTGGGCCCGATCCCAGGACCCTGGGAGCACGACCTGAGCCTAAGGCAGATGCTCAACCAACTGAGCCACCCAGGTGCCCCAGTTTTAAAATCTTAAAATCTTAAAAAAAAAAATTCATAAAACTGTGAAAGTTATGGATAAGACTATTATAATCTTGAAGTCTTCACCAAATATTGTGTTGTTAGAAGTAGATGGAGAACAACTTTTGAACTTGGTGAGGTTTTAGGATACATGCACAAAAAGGAAGAAAAGGAAAAAGAAAGAAATGAGGTCCTATTTGTGATTAATACATTTAGAGAATTTCTTATCCCTTAAGACACTAGAAACTGAACATATAATCAGGTAGGGAGGGAGTCAATGAATTCATGGGAGGCTGACCTCAGCGCTAGTTGCTTCAGATTCCTTTGGGATTTTGACTTCCATGCTGGAGACAGATTGCTGGTTGGGGGACCATGGATCTATCCAAGTACCACATTTCTGTGGTTTTATGTTCCTTCAGGGAACATTTAATAGCACCCACTATGTGCCAGGCAGTGCTTTAGGGAGTGAGGACAGTGCAGTCAATATGATGTCCTAGCCCTCGAGGGCCTCCACTCTGGAGGGAGAAGCAGATATGTGAAAAGATAAGTTGCAGTTTATTGAGGTAAGTTTCATAATGAAAATACAATTAAAATGCTTTATAACCTCAAAATTCTGTGATAATAACTAAACAGACAATCCGTGCATGAAAGGGGCTTGATAATATTTGATAGATAGATGATAGATAGATGATAGATAGATAGATAGATAGATAAAAGCTACCTGGTAGAAATTACTAAGAGCAGGGACTCAATGCTATATGTCCTTTGGGTTACTAGCATAAAACCTACTTATTTACTTTTGAAATTAAAAAGAAGTTGAATCTATAAGTTATTTGTCTTTCTTTTCTTTCATCTCCCTTCCCCACCTGCATTTTATTTTATTTTTAGATATTTATTTATTTGAGAGAGAGAGAGAACACACACACGCACACACATGTGCATGCACATGAGCGATGTGGGGGGGGCAGGTAGAAGGAGAGGAGAGAGATAATCCCACGCAGACTCCGCCTCGAGCACAGAGCCCAACCCGGGGTTCAATCCCAAGACCCTAAGACCACCACTCAAGCCAAAACCAAGATTCAGACACCCAGGCACCCAACCAACTGAGCCACCCAGGTGCCCCCCCCCACCTGCGTTTTAGAACTTCCTATAAAGTCGGGAAATGTTTGTGGGTGGATAGATAGATAGTTAGATGAATAAATGAGTAAAAGAATGATTTTTTTGCTTGTAGAAGCTGGGCACATTTTTCCAATAGAGATTTGTTCACCTTTGAAGGCTCATGATTATCTTTTTAAAAAAATTTTTTAAGCTTTTATTTATTTGACAGAGTGAGCACAAGCAGGGGGAGCGGCAGGCAGAGGGAGAGAGAGAAGCAGGGTCCCCGCTGAGCAAGGAGCCCAATGACACAGGGCTCGAGCCCAGCATCCTGGGATCATGACCTGAGCCGAAGACAGATGCTTAACCAACTGGGCCACTCAGGTGCTTTAAGGCTCATCAGATTCATCAAGTAACCATTTCTAAGGTCTCTTTGTGTACAAGTCCTAGAAGCAGTCTTGATTCAATACAAAAAATGGCATTTGGGGTTTCTGAAACCATTGCTTGTGAGTTTTTAAATCTGCATTTCCAGAAATTCTATAGAGTGGAAAGCTCTATAGAACTGTAAATTGCAAGCCAACGGTCATATTGATGGCATATTGATTTCAGCAACAATACACTGACAAAGGAAATCTTACTTCAGTGATTTCTCACTGGAATGAGTACACCTCAATCTGCATTTTGCTCAGGAAGCCTGTCCCTCTGGAAAGCCTCAACATAACTCCAAAACCTGGCATTCTTGATGACCTCACCAGGAATTTGGTGATTGGGAGGCAGAGGTCCAGGAAAGAATCTTGGACCAGGAATCTGGACATTATTAAATGATTTTTCCTTATGAGAAACTTAGTCTTAGGTCAATAATCATGAGAAAATAGCTCTGTGGCTTCCTCAAGTTGCCTTTCTCTCCCATGTACCCTTCCCCACCTCCATTCCCATCCTCCCTCCAGTAGAAATTGCACAAAGATGAGACTGTAATGTTGTGTTGTCCAATAGCCACGTGTGGCTATTTAAATTTAAATTAATTAAAATTAGATAAAATTTAAAATGCAATTTCTCAGTCATCCTGACCACATATCAAAAGTACTCACAAAACCTGGGCGCCTGGGTGGCTCAGTCATTAAGCGTCTGCCTGTGGCTCAGGTCATTGTCCCAGGGTCCTGGGATCGAGTCCCACATCGGGGGAAGCCTGCTTCTCCCCTCTCCCCCTGCTTGTGTTCCTGCTCTTGCTATCTCTCTGTCAAATAAACAAATGAAATCTTAAAAAAAAAAAAAGTACTCAAAAAACCACAAATGTCTAGTACCTACTATAATGGACAGCGCAGAGAACATTTCCATCATTACAGAAATACCTATAGAACTACGCTGCTCTAGGGGAAAAGGAAAGTGAGGAGCTAAAGAGGAAGGAGGTCATTTTGAAGAACTTCTAGACCAGCCATACAGAGAGGAGAAGGAACGTTCTACAGGAAGTTGCCTTAGGATGCACAACCAGACAAACAGAGGGAAGGGAGTATCAAGTGAGGGAGAGGGTATAAGCTTTGGGGCAAGAACCCAGGTTCAATCCTGGCCCTACCACCTACCAAGTGTGTGGCTGTGGGCGAGTCAGGTGAACTCTCTGAGTCTCGGTCTCCTCATCAGGGAGTAATAGTTCTTATGCCATTAGGTCGGATGTAAGAATTAACAGGACAATTAGTGTGAAGTACTTAACATGCTACCTGACATATGGAAAAAAGGTCAAAAAGAGTAAAGGGTCGGGGAGCAAAAGGGGAGAAGAGGTGCAAAGAAGGAAAGGAGAGAGCATAAGATAAGACAGCCAACCCGGGAAGAAGAAATATGCAGAGGATTTTTAGATGGGCCCAAGCAGTGAGCACTTTTATGGGTGACTGGGGGGCAAACAGTCGGTAGGGCAGAACAACAGAAGGCAGCTGGGCCTCCAGACACCCGAGGGGCACCAGATGTAGATCTTCTGGCTTCAGGATGAGAGAAGCTCGGCCAGGTGGTGGCGAAAATCACCTACGATGGACAGTTTTCCTGCCCATCTGTGGCAGCCGGAGTTGCACTGCTGATGGGGCTTAGCTGTTCTGTTTATGCCACTGATTGTGTTCAAGGGACCCGGGGAGTGTGCAACAGGTGTGGCCTGCCTGA
Organism: Zalophus californianus; assembly: GCF_009762305.2. NCBI lineage: Eukaryota > Metazoa > Chordata > Mammalia > Carnivora > Otariidae > Zalophus > Zalophus californianus. The sequence goes on along the minus strand of NC_045598.1, from coordinate 78,796,994 downwards.
GCCAGGCTAGCATAGCCAGGGCCAGAGCAGGAGGGGCCCAATATCAAGGTGATGCGGGGCATCAGGGTAAAGGGAAGGAGGTGACATTTATGCAGTGCCCGCCACTGGGTTCAGCACTCACACATCCAATCGCACTGAAACCATACAACGGTTCTGAGGAAGGCACCCCCATTTTGTGGAAGAAGAAACTGGCGCTCAGCTGGGTGAAGGACTTGCCATGCTCACACAGCTGGTAAATGACAGATTCAGGATCCAAGCCCTGATCTGTTGCATTGCAAAGCCCACACGGATCTGCTGGGGAAGGCTTTAAGCTCTGAGGAAGGCAAAATGATTGTGATGTGCAGAGAGTTTGAGAAGAGTGGAAATTACATTTATTCATCAATACTGAAGGCCAATGCCATGTCAGTGTTGTGGGGTCACAAACATGAATAAGATAGGCTCCCTGTCTTCAAGATGCCTACCCAACAGCGAGGGAGACAAGCCAAAAGCAAAATAAAGACAAGCTAAAGATAAAGTGTTCAAACTCATTCATTTAGAAAATACTCTTTTTATTGAGTCCCTTCAATGTGCCAGGCACTGTACTCAGCTCTGGGGATACTATGGTGTGCTGTCGTAAATTGTTTACAACAACGGCTGTATTTTCCTCTTCCTGTCATCCATGGCACTTTGTGGTGTGACTTTGCAGCTCCTCCCATTAAGAGGTTGTGTCTGTTTCTCCCCCTTTTAAATGTGGGCTGACCTCATGACTTGTTTTGCCCAATAGAAAGCGGCGGAAGTGCTGTTGGAGCTTTACTAAATCTTTCAAGAGGACTTGCACCTTTACATTCTTACTCTTGAATCCCTACACCGGCTGTGCAAACACACCCTGCCTAGCCTGCTGAATGAGAGACACGTGGCCCACTCACTTTCATTGTTCCAGCCAATGGCCAGCGACCTGCCAGGCAGACGAACGAGGCCATCTTAGGCCCATCAACCCCCAGCTCACCCAATAGCTGATGCCGGCCACCTGAGAACTAACACCTGGATGCTTTTTTAAGCCACGAAGTGTTGGGTCAGTTTGTTTCACATCAAAAGCTAACTGATACATGAGGAAACATGAGCAAAACAGATACCAGTTCTCAAGAAGCTCATGGTCACATGGAGGAGACAAACTTCAATCACAAAATCCTACAAATGTATATTAAGGGAAAGGAAGTGATAATGAAGTCAGCCTCCCGTGATGGTCCCCCAGGACCCCCACACCCTGGTATCCACACTATGTGTGGTCTTCTCTCACACTGTGCCAGATTCATCTACTCGACCAATAACATATGGCAGAAGGGATGATATGTCCTTTCTGAGATTAGGTTACAAAAGACCAACGCCTCTGTTTGGGGCTCCTTCCCTTCTTTCTGATCATTAATTCCGGGAGAAGCCAGCTTGCATGTCTGTTCTGTTTATGCCAGTGGTTATGCTCAAGGGACACTCAGGCAGCCCATGTGAAGGTCATGTGACAAGGAACTCAGGTCTCCACCAACAGTCCCGGAGGTACTGAGGTCTACCCACCACCAAGTAAGGCAGCTGGGAAGAGGATCCTCTGGCTCCAGATGACAGAAACCCAGGCTAACAGCTCGAATTGTAACCTCTTGAGAGACCCTGACCTGGAACCATCCGGCTAAGCTGCTCCCAGATTCCTGACCCAAAGAAACTATGAGATAGCAAAATTGTGTTATTTTAAGCTGGCAGGTTTGGGGCTAATTTGTTACATAGCAACAGATAAGTAACAAAAGGAGTTAATAGATAAAAGAGGGGAAGGAGGTGGAATGTTCCAGATAGAGGGACTAGCATGACCAAAGGTCCTACGGGAGGAGGGAATATAGCACATTTGAGAAACTGAAGGAAGACCAATGTGGCAAGGGTTCAGAGAGTAAGCGTGGCCTTGTGGGTCTTACTAAGAAGTCAGATGATTAGGGGACCAGCCCTGGAGACTCCAAGGAAGCCTAGGTTCTTAGATTAGTGGGAAGAAGAAGGTAGCAACCCAGTCCTAAGGCATATTGTCCTGGCTGTGTCCTTCATCATGAATTTTAACTATCAGACTTGGAAAACCCCTTTGGAGACCGTCCTCAGTGGGGACGGCTCCTCGTCTTGCTGTGACACCAGCCCCAGACCCTGGAGGCCAGTGACGGCCGGGGATGATGGTGGGTGGCAGAGGTGGGAGAGAGTGGGGAAAGGGTGTGGAACAGAGAGGACCGTGGCAGGGAGGAGGAGGAACCAGCGAAGGAAGAGGGGAGGCGGCTGAAAAGAGAGAGAAGTGCAGTGTGAAGGCCAGGCGGGAGGAGGAAGAGGGAACGGGTGCGCAGAGGAGCCTAGGAAGTCTGCAGGATGGCACTTAGGTGGAGAAGTAACCAGGGAGTAGGAGGCTCTTAGAGACACTGGTGTCCAGAAAGAAAACCTGAAAAACTCAGGAGTCAGTGTGTAGTGTTCAAGGACAGGAACAGACACTTGGATGAAACAGAGAGATGGAAAGGAGGACAGGAATGGGACTGGGGGGCAGCTAGGGCCGCCGTGGAAAGCAGTCCCAGCTCAGGGGTTTGAACTCACCATCACTCAGGGCTGCACGTGACCTGCGGAAAGGACCCTAACAGCCAACCTTAGGGAAGATTGGTGAGAATCACAGTTCAAGGGCTCAGTGGGCCCCTCAGGCTCTGCAGGAGTTCTCTGATGAGCCCTGTGAGGATAAGTTCTCTCCAAATTAGTGACTTTGGGTTTTAGTTCTCTGTACTCAAAAGTACCTTTGGAGGGGCCGAGGAAGAGGTGGCAGGTACCTGTCCCAGCAGGGGGAAGGTTTCTCCAGCCCCAGCTATGCCAGGCACAGCAAAGCCATGCTTGCCCGGCTTCCTGGACTGGCCCCTCCAGCAGGTGCAAAGACAGAAACAAGGGCTCAGGAGCAGGACGGGAGGCCTCCTCTGGCCTGCCTCTCTTGGGCCTCATCATCCCCCTTCCTACCCCCTGTCCCACCAGGAATGGGTTTATACTGCTTTAAAAGTATTGGGGCACCCGGATTTTTATGGATTTGGTCAAGCTAGCCCATCCTTTTTTGAGTAGCAAAAAAGAGTGTAAAGGTATGAGTGTTTGCCCAAAAAACCTTTGCAGAGGGAAAGCAAAGACAACAGAACATTGAACAGATCTATTCATTTTGCGACCCGACTATAGAAAGTTAACATATTTTTTCTTGTTTTAAAATATATATATATTTGGGCGCCTGGGTGGCTCCGTTGGTTAAGCGACTGCCTTCAGCTCAGGTCATGATCCTGGAGTCCCGGGATCGAATCCCGCATCGGGCTCCCTGCTCCGCGGGGAGTCTGCTTCTCCCTCTGACCCTCTTCCCTCTCGTGCTCTCTGTCTCTCATTCTCTCTCTCTCAAATAAATAAATAAAATCTTTAAAAATAAATAAATAAAATAAAAAATATATATATTTGACATCGAGATGTGAATGAATTACCTGATGTTCCATCAGAGAAATTCCAGAGAGATTATGTTATAGGAGCAAAACTCTGGTCCTTACAGAGGAGGGTTGCATTGATCAGATAAAGAATTTTTTCCTCCAATCTAAAATCCACGAATGAGAAATAGAATTAAAAAACACACACAACAGCTTTTGTATCTAAACTGACTTCTTTTTTCTCTTTCTGCATCTAGTCCAGGAGATTATTCCCCTGCCTCCTTCTTGCTATTCTTTTTTTTTTTTTCTTTGAAGATTTATTTATTTATTTTTTTCAGAGAGAGAAAGAGAGAGAGAGAAAGCAGGAGGAGGGGCAGAGGGAGAGGGAGAAATCTCAAGCAGACTCCCTGCTGAGTGCGTAGCAGCACATGGGGCTTGATGCGGGGCTTGATCCCAGGACCCGGAGATCATGACCTGAGCCGAAATCAACAGTCGGCCGCTCAACCAACTGAGCCACCCGGGTGCCCCCTCCCTGCTGCTCGAAGGGAGAGTTGAGAGGAGAGCTGCCTTTGAG